>NW_028270156.1:105784493-106103085 GCF_037043375.1 Chiloscyllium plagiosum
GGTTTGGTACAGTCTTTACAACAAGTCTTTGTCATGACATATATACTCCCCTTGGCTGATTAACTGAAATGTTAGGTCTGAGCTGCTCCTTCTGAATTAACATCACAAAGTTAAATTGAGAAGGACCTTGTGAAATTCCTGTGTTCTGTGTCTGTTCTCCCATGTACCCCGCCCTCCGAATACAATACCTTACACAGCCTTAAACCTGCTTGTTAGCTTTCAGCAGAAGCAGCCTCAGAGCATTGAACACAGACTGAATTACTCAGTGACACTTGGATCAGGTCAGATCGAATTCTCAAGCAAACAGATGGCTGGGGATATTCAGTAGCAATGGTGAAGAGAGAGACGAACAATTCACATTTCAAGTGACCATTCCTCAAAACGGTCTGTTCTGAAGGAACTTTCCCGCA
The DNA here is from genome assembly GCF_037043375.1 of Chiloscyllium plagiosum. NCBI lineage: Eukaryota > Metazoa > Chordata > Chondrichthyes > Orectolobiformes > Hemiscylliidae > Chiloscyllium > Chiloscyllium plagiosum. Next base: position 105,784,904 of record NW_028270156.1, read on the forward strand.
GAAATCACTGGATTGAAAGGTGAACTTTGTCTGTCCTTTTCTCCCTCTCCCTTCAGAGATGCTGCCGGACATGCTTAGCTTCTTCAGCAATCTCTGTATTGATGTTTCAGGTCTCCAACGCGTCCGTACAGATTGATTTTAGTGTTAAATTCTCAAGCTTGCTTTGTTCAAGAGATTGAATCCCTCTGCTACAAGTGGGGGTCAGTTACCACAGCTAACAGGTTCGTGATGCCAACATTGTTGGCACAATCTCTATCATGTCTGAAATTACAATGAAGGCCCCAGCTTCTCAACCTCGCCCCTCACCTGAGGTGTGTGACCGACCAGTCTATTCTCCCTGACAAGACAGCAGCTCTCGGGTCCTCCTGGTCGATATTAAATTCCCAATTTTTAAAAAAAAACGCACTGCAGTAAGACAGCTCTTTACATGGTTCATGTCAAAATCCCGGAATCTCCTCGCTTCCATCACTGTGGGACACCCAAGGACTGCAGCAGGCGAGTACAGCTCACCCCCATCTTCCAGGCAACTATTAGAGGGTGTGGGAATCACATGCAAGCCAAATTTGAAAATAAGTTTTATTACAGGGTCACTGTGGATGGTCACTAAGACTGTTTCTTTACCTGTGTTGAAATCAGCATAATGGAGAATCAAAGGGTGGGTTGAAAATGACAATGATAGTATTTCGCAGGTTGGTGTTTATTAGGGTTTGTATCGACAGTATGAATGTTTGAGCACGTATTCAAGGGCATGCAGGTAGCTGCTAGAGGAAGTGATGGGGGCTGGTATAATTGCGACATGGAAAAGAAATCAGGAAGGGTTTAGAGGGACATCAGCCATGTGCTAGCAAATGGAACGAAATTAGATGAGAATACCTGGTTGGTATGGACGAGTTGGACAGGAGGGTCCATTTCCAAGCTCTGCACCTCTGTGACTCTGTGCCTCTGAATAGTCTATTGCAGAGAGTTTCAGACAGGGTTTGGTTTGTGTGTCTCTCTCATGCTTCCTCAGAATCTGAAAACCCCTATGTCCCCAAATTTCCACAAGACTCTAAGAAATAGAAAAAAGAGGGTCAGTACTGAGGGAGTGCTGCACTGTCGGAGGATCAACACTGAGGGTGTGCTGCACTGTCAGAGGGTCAGTACTGAGGGAGTGCTGCACTGTCAGAGGGTCAGTACTGAGGGAGTTCTGCACTGTCAGATGGTCAGTACTGAGGCACTGCTGGACTGTCAGAGGTGCAGGACCGAGACAGACGGTTAGTACTGAGGGAGTGCTACACTGTCAATGGGTCAGTGCTGAGGGGAGTGCTAAACTGTCAATTGGTCAGTACTGAGGGAGTGCTGCACTGTCAGAGGGTCAGTTCTGATGGAGTGCTGTACTGTCAGAGGATTTGTCCTGAGATTGGGTCACACTGTCGGAGGGTCAGTACAGGGCCATTTCCACACTGTCAGAGAGTCAGTACTGAGTGAGTGCATCACTATCAGAGGATCAGTGTGGAGCGAGTGCTGTATTGTCAGAGGATCAGTGTGGAGGGTGTGCTGTGTTGTCAGAGGATCAGTGTGGAGGGAGTGCAGCATTGACAGAGGGTCAGTGTGGAGGGTGTGCAGCATTGTAAGAGGGTCAGTATGGAGGGAGTGCAGCATTGTCAGAGGGTCAGGACGGAGGTATTGCAGCATTGTCAGAGAGTCAGGACGGAGGGATTGCTGTGCAGTGAGAGGGTCAGTAATGATGAAGTGCGCACTCTCTGAGGGTCAGTACTAATGGATGGGCCATGCTGTCAGAGTGTCGCAATGTGAGAGGATTGCTACTGAGGGAGCGCTGCACAGTGAAAGGGTTAGAACTGAGGGAGCACCACACTCCGAGGGGTTAGTACTGAGGGATCACCAAGCTGTGAGGTTTCAGTACTGAGGGAGCACCACACTATGTGTCGGACAGTCAGTACTGAGCGACTGCTGCATTGCCAGAGGATCAGGACTGAGAGAGTGATGTACTGTCAAAAGGTCATTACTGAGGGAGCGCTACACGGTCAGTGTGTCAGTTCTGAGGGAGTGTTGTTTCAGAGGGTCAGTACTGAGGGACTGCTACACTGCCAAAGAATCAGTACTGAGACATTGCTGGACTATCAGAAGTGCAGGAATGAGGCAGTGCCGCTCTGTCAGAGTGTCAGTACTGAAGGAGTTCTGCTCTGTCGGAGGGTCAATACTGAGGGAATGCCGCGTTATCGGAGGGTCACTACCGAGGGAATGCCACACAGGAGAAATGTCAGTACTGAGTGAATGCTGCACTGTAGAAATGTCAATTCAAATAGAGTGCTGCAGAGTCAGAGGGTCAGTACTGAGGGAATGCTGCTGTGTCAGAATATCATTTCTGAGGGTGTGCTGCAGTGTCAAAGGAGCAGTGTTGAGGGAGCGCTGCACGGTCAGAGGGTCAGTACTAATGGAGTGCCATACTGTCAGATGGTCAGTACTGAGGGAGTGCTGCACTGTCAGCGCATCAGTCTGGGAGATACCTGCACTGTAAGAGAGTCAGTACTGAGTGAGTGCCACACGATCAGATAGGCTGAATGGCCTAATTTCTGCTCCCATGTTTTGTAGTCTAAGAAGAATATCTGAAAGTGTTCAGTACATGTCTGCCTCTGTGTCCTTCTTACCCTGCTCAGAATGATTCCCACGTCCAGATTCAATATTCAAACAGACCATCTTCATTTGGTTCTTGAACCTGAAGAGGTTCCACCCTCTTTTCACAGGGATCGAGTTTTCGTTTCACGTGACTGACCTGTCAGCTCAAAGGGAGATTTTCATGCTGCAGGTCTGAGGTTTATACATCAGCTTCTGTGTGCTCATCCCAAGTGAATCCCACTGCTCCACACTCAGCACAGTCGTGTGTTCCTTAAATCTGAGCTTCCCAATGCTAATCCACACCCAGAATGACATCCCACACTCCGCCAAATCATATCGCAGGCTAATTGCCTGGGAGAGAGGAGTGTTAAGAGAGGAAATAAAAATCTGAAAGGACTTTACACTGGCATTAAGGGTGAATTGATAATGAGAGTAAGAGTAGGTTGTGGAACACAGTGAGAATTTGTGCATGGACCCAGAGGCTGTAGTGAATGGATGCATGATGTAAGTAATCATTGGGACAGGGTTGATATGAAATCGTGGAGATGCTCTGTGATACAATTAAATGAATTAGCATATACATGGACAGAGATGGTTCTGAGTGGTCTTCTTACTGTCCTTCTTACAACCCAGTAAATCTCCAAAGATGGTGGAAATATATCTCAGTTTAACGAATGAGGTGATAGAGGAAATAGCAGGTACACTTGCAAATATTTTCAATCCCCTCTGGCCACAGGAGAGGTGTTGTCGGACTGACCATGTGGTACTGTTATTCAAGAAGGAACATGGGATATACCAGGCAGCTACAGGCCAGTCAGGCTAATACCGTGGGTGGGGCGTCTGTTGGAAGCAATTTTTGGAGATAGAATTAATCAGCATTTAAAGAGACTGGAGTTCAGAAAGAACAGTCAGAATGCTTTTGTTCAGGGGAGCTCAGGTCTGACCAATGGGATTGCACTTTTTAAGGAGGTGACCAGGTGTGTAAATGAAGGCAATACTTTTCTGTCGTCTGCTTGGAGGTCAGTAAAGCTTTTATCAGGACTCATACTGGAAACTGATAGTGAATATAAAAACTCAATATGCAAGGAATTTAGCGCAGAATGCTGAGTGGCAGGAAGCAGACAGTGACGGCCCAGTTAGAAATCCCTGTCCGTTCATGTCTCACTGCTGGGGTCTTGCTGATGTGGCTGATAGAAAAGATTTAGATTTGAATGGTCGAGGGTTAATCAATGGGTTCATGAATGATGTGAAGATTGGTGGGGTGAGAAATACTGAGGAGAATAGCCTAAGGTTACAGAAGGATGGAGATGGCCTTGTCAGTTGGACCAATCAGTGACAACGGTTGAGGTGCCTGAAGACTGGAGGGCGATTAATAATGTGTTATTATTGAAGTAAGGCTGCAATGCACAGCCATGGAACTATGGAGCTGTGACCCTGATGGCAGTGGTGGATAAGCTGTTGGAGGGCATTCTGAGAGACAATTTACATGCATTTGGAAAAGCAAGAATTGATTAGGCATGGTCAGCATGGCTTGTGGAAATGGTTTGTCCAATTTGATTGAGTTTTTGATGTGTTGACCGAGAAGATAGATGAGAAGGTTTCACATGGGAGACTGCTTAGTAAAAGGTTAGATGACATGATATCCAAGGAGCGAACACAGCACGGTGCCTAAGTGATTAGCACTGCTTCCTCACAGCACTAAAGATGCAACTTTGATTCCAGCTCCCGGCCACTGTCTGTGTGGTGTTTACACATTCTCCCTGTATCTGTGGGTTTCCTCCGGGTGCTCCGGTTTCCTCCCACAGTCCAAAGATGTGCAGGTTAGGTGGGTGGGCATGGGAAATGCAGAATTACAGGAATAGAATAGAGAGTGTGAGTGTAGGTGGGATGCTTTTCAGACGGTCGGTGCGGACCTGATGGGCCGAATGGCTTGATTTTACACTGTAGGAATTCTACGATTAATCCAGGGACCCAATAATATTCTGAGAAACAGGGCTGCAACCTTGGACTGCGGTGGACGTGGGTCCTTACAGTCTGAAGGGGTTTGTGGATGAACGTCGTGTGAGGGGTGGGCTGGGCTGTGTTCTGAGGTGTTGAGGGTGTGAATGTTTTGTGGAGGTACTGTCTGAGGGACGTTGGGGGTAAACACAATAGAGTAGTGCTTTCTGAGGTATGAGGGAGCACTATCTGGTGGTACAAGGTGCAGAAGGTAGGAAGGTATAGATACACTTCCCTGATCATTTCCTCCGGGTCCGCTAGGCACACTGGTGTCGTAATTTGGGGTGGAGGCCACTTCCATTTTAGAAAATTCAGATCTTTTTAAACAATCAGTGACAAATAGTATCACCATGTGTCTTAAACATGGATTGGAGGAAAACTGTTGTCAATCTATTGTCACTTGTTGCTTGGAGACGCGTTAGAAAAGTAGGCACCCAAACAGAACAACGCTGTCGATGCAAGAAGAAGTGCACAAGAAGATCCAACAAGTCATTTGCAGTTGCTGTCTGTCTCCCTGGAGCAGTCATCATGCGAGATCAGGGTTCAGTCCTAGGAGAAATAATCTCTACATCGAACCTTCCTCCATGTTTGTACAGTAATTGTGGTTGTGTGTGCGTGTGTGTGAGAGAGAGACAGAGAGCAAGTGTGTCCGTGTGTGAGAGAGAGTGCATGTGTGTGTGTATCTCTGTGTGTCTGCATGTGTGTGTGAGAGAGTATGTGTTTGTAGATGTGTCTGTCTGAGTGTGTGTTTGCGTGCGTGTGTGTGAGAGAGAGGAATGTGTGTTTGTGTGAGAGAGTGTGTGTATGTGTTTGAGGGAGTGAGTGCGTGTGTGTTTGAGAGAGTGAGTGTCTGAGAGAGAGAGAGAGAGAGAGAGAGAGAGAGAGAGAGAGAGAGAGAGAGAGAGAAAGAGAGAGAGTGTGTGTCTGTGTGTGTAAACTACCCAGTCTTATTGTGTGCCCAGTTGCTGTTTCAGGTGAATTGGTCCTTGTGTCTCCAAAAACACAAAAGCTGTGAGCGACTTAACTGGGGGAAAGAGAGTGCTATACATTCCAGTGGGTATTCGTCCAGTAACCTTCCACACACACTAACATCCCTCTTGCTGTACAGTGACTAGTCCTGCACACAGTGCTTCAGCTGCAAAACAATGTAATGTCACCATAGTCTTACCAGAGCATGGGACAGCTCCTCATTAGAGAGCGGTGTCTGGTGGGGATTTAATCAGAGGGTCACCATGGCCCAGCTGAGGGGGGAGCTTTGGAAGGAGAGTCCTTCAGAGTAACTCTAGCAAGTGTGGTAAGCTAACTGCCCAACCAACTGAGCTAACCGACCTCACTCCAGAGACGTGCCCTATATAACCAAATCATAGCCAGCCTGCACCTCAATAGGAGCCAGGAGAAAGGCCACTCGGCCCTCACCCTAACTCAGAAGGGAGAGCACAGGGAGCTGATGAAGGAAACAAGCCTCGCCCACGTGGCCTTCTGAAGTGGAGATGAAGGACAGAGCAGACCCGACCTGCTGTTTGCTTCCCCGAGACTGGCCTGCTCCACCTTACAGTGAGAATCGGGAGGAGATTTCACTTCTCACTGAGAGGCTGCAACTCCAATCTAAATCAGGCTGGTTGCCTCCGAGACTCATGGAAGAGTGCAGCACGTGTGTAGTCATAACCTCCAGTGGGTGGATCAACAGCTGGGAAATAGCGTTTAGAACCTTAGACCATCTGAAATAGGAACAGGAGGAGACCACGGTGGGCGGCACGGTGGCACAGTGGTTAGCACTGCTGCCTCACAGCGCCAGCGACCCGGGTTCAATTCCCGCCTCAGGCGACTCTCTGTATGGAGTTTGCACACTCTCTGTATGGAGTTTGCACATTCTCCACGTGTCTGCGTGGGTTTCCTCCGGGTGCTCCGGTTTCCTCCCACAATCCAAAAATGTGCAGGTTAGGTGAATGGACCATGCTATATTGTCCGTAGTGTTAGGTGAAGGGGTATATGTAGGAGTATGGGTCTAACTGGTATAAACTTCGGCGGGTCGGTGTGGACTTGTTGGGCCGAAGGGCCTGTTTCCACACTGTAAGTAATCTAATCTAAAAAAAAACATCCAGCCCCCCGAGCCTGCTCTGCTGTTCAATAGGATCATGGATGATTCAACATTTGATTTGGGAGCTGAAACCAGGACAATACAGAGACAGAGAATCAAATTATTCTGCTATGAGTAATCATCAGACAGGAGCTGGAATCAGAGAGAGCGAACGCACACACACACACATACAAAGAGACACCAAGACACACACATACACAGAGAGACACAGACACATACACACATACACACATACACACACACAGGAATTGTGGGATTCAGGCTGTCAGTGGGAATTTTGTTACAAGGGGCGAGCTCTGGATTGGGGAGAGACAAATGAGCAAAATGCTAGAGAGCGGTTTGATCCCACCGATCTCACTGCTTCCCTCTCTCACTGCAGCTCTCCTGTCTATTTCTGTGTTCCCAGCTCTCTCTCCCACATCTTTCCTTCAATCCCTATCTCTCAATATCCTTTACATCTCTGCCCTGTTTACATTTACCGGTAGACTCCCTTTTCCCCCTTTGTCACCTCATCAGGTTTTTCAGGAATGCTTAATCATTCAATCTTTCACAATACCAACACCTTGCTCATCTCTCTCTGCATCAATCATTCAGTTCTGTGGGATCTTGCTATTCTTGCCTGTACATCTTGCATTGGAGCAACTCTAAACCCCCCACCACCACCACCGCCGACCATCACCCAACTCTTTCAGCTCTATCTCTCTGCTGTTGCAACTCCTCTCTCTCTCTCTGTCCTATATCACTCCCTGGAATTTCTGTCTTACTGTCTGTCTGACCTTCTCTTCCTGTCTTTCTCCTCAATTTTCATGTTGTATCTGTCTGACATTATACTTCTCTTCCTGGGGTTTCACCCTCTCTCTCTCTCGGTCTCTCTCCTGCTCTCTCTCAGTTCTTCTCACTTCCTCACCCTCTCTCTGCCTGCCTGTCTTTCTCTTGTTCTCTCCCTCCCTCTCTCTGTCTGTTCAGCTCTCTTTCTCCTGTAGTTTCTCTTGTTCTTTTTCCCTGGACCCCTTTGCTCTGTCCCAGTGACTGGGGAAGGGGCAATGGGAAGAGTTTGCCTCTGTGCCTAGTCTCTCCCAGGATTTACCCCAACTGTGGGGAGGGGGGAGTGGAAGGAACATGGAGTACTTTTCTGAGTGAGTCTGAAATAGAGAAAAAGAGAAAGGGAGAGTGACAAAAAGCGAGAGAGACATGGAGAGAGTGAAGATGGAGAAAGTGTGGAGAGAGAGATGGGCAGTGAGAGTCAGGGAAACAGTGCGAGTGAGAGAAGGACAGAGTGAGAGAGAGGGAGAGAGAGAAGGACGTATATGGAGGGAGAAGTATATGTGTGTAATTGGCGATGGTTTCAGAGTGGGATCTTTCTGTGCATTACCGTAGTCAGTCAAAAGGTGAGTTAGTTTTCTGTACTATGTCCTCCAGCCCAGGGGCTGTGAGTCTTCATGGGAAGGGGGAAAGTGGGGACAAGGAGGGAGTGGGACAGCCAGAGACAGGGGGACGGTTTGATGGGGTTTTCGGGTTGGTGGAGAAAGGAGGGGCTATTGTCAGAGAGAGATGGGGGTAGGATAGCATGTGATGCAAAGTTTGAGACAGGGCAGAAAAGAGGTCTCCTCATGAAGGATAGTCAATGAGGCCATTCAGGGGCCAATCCTGAGTATCGTGAACAAGTCCAGGATCATTTAATGGGGGTGGGGGCATAATGGGCAGAAAGGATTCCATCTGTGATGCAAATCTTCTGTAATTCTGGGACTGGGATCTTGCTGTGCATTAAAGCAGTCACAGGCCAGTCAGTCAACACTGACTCATTTACTGGTGTGAGAAAGTGAGGATTGCAGTTGCTGGAGAGTCAGAGTCACAAAGTGTGGAGCTGGGGAAGCACAGCAGGTCAGGCAGGAGAGTGGATGTTTCAGGCCTGACCAGCTGGGCTTTTCCAGCTCCACACTTTTCCACTCATTTCCCTCTGCCCCAGGGAGTGGGGCTCACAGCAATGTTGGGGGCACCAAAATATTTGAGTGGGGCACATTTGGTGAGGCAATTACTTGGGAGGGAAGATATTTAGGAAAGAGTATAAATTTTGGAGGAGAGTGAAAATGGGGGCAAAATATTCTTGAGGGGGTTCAAAATTGGGTGAGCACTTTCAGGTCTGAAATAGGGGAGAGAGAGAAAGGGAGGGCAAGAAAAAGAGAGAGAGAGATCGAGAGAGTGGGGACAGAGATGAGAGTAAATGGGCAGAGAGAGACAGGGAAAGGGAGAGTGAGAAAAAGGCAGTGAGTGAGAGAGAGCGAGGGACAGGCAGAGAGAGAAGGACAGAGAGAGGGAGAGAAGGACGATCAAACTGAGACAAACAGGAGTTAAAGCATGGACAGACTGAAGGAGTGACACACATTATTCCAGTTGTTTCTAGCTCTATCTCGCTCTCAATGGTTTTGCACACTCCCTCTCTCCCATGTTTCTGAGGTTTGCTTTAAACTGTCTTTCTATCTCTCCCTCTCCAGTTCTGTCTTTGGGTCTGCGAAGCTGCTTTCTCTCTGTGTCTGTCTGTCTGTCTCTTGTCATGCTGGTCTCCTCAGATGGCCTCCAGAAGATTCAAGACATCAGCCTGCAGGTGAACCCTTTCTATGTTCATTTCTGGATGGTTTTCTGGAACTTTCTGTAGTTCTGGCCAGTTAGGAGAAATATTTCCAACCATTTGGATGGCTTGCTACTGTCAGTTTCCCGGTACCTTCCTGTCTGGGCCCTCCTTTGTTTGGTGGAGACGTTGTTAGGGATATGTCTGTCCTGGAGAAATGTTGCCTTTTACATTATGCTGATGACATTACCATTTGGCTGCTGTGTTTGCACTGTGCCTGGAGTGTGGGTTTTGTGATTTGGGAGATTTACTTGGCCAATATACCTTGGCTGTCTGTCTGTGCTTTAGCCAGGAGGTTGTGACATTTCCCCCAACTCATCCATTTCGATGGAAATAAGCTTATATAATGAATTGCAAACTTTGTCACTTGGTGTGAGAAACAAAGATCACTCACTTCAATAATTTCAGCCCAAGAGAAGATCTGAAGCAATCAGTATGTTTATTATACGCTTGCAAGCTTGGTGCCTGGAACAGGGCACGCAGAGTTTAGCAAGTACATACCTTATATAGGATTCACTACTCCAAACACGGTGCCCATTACTATTGTTTATCTCTTACCTTATCCGGCCTTGTGCATAACAAAGTACAAGTTTGACTAGGCCATTTCACCACAGCCTGCTGTGGCCCATTGTTAGATATATCCTCCTTCACTATTATCTATTTCCCCCCCCCCCCTGTGACATTTCCTCCCTTTCCCTAATCATATTGATCCTTATGACCTTTAAATTGGGGTTTGTTTTTGTGTTTTTGCAAAAGTGGGAAACAGATGCTTATAACGACTGCTTGTACAAACATATCTGGCTTAACCTACATCCTCACAGCACCTTATCTATTTGTCTACCGTTGTTAGCAGGCACATTTCATTCTTGTATGCACATTTTAGCTAATACAAAAACAATTATATATTTCCTTCACATAGCTTTTATTATTTTTCCTCAGTTCTTCGGTGAAACAATTATACACTCGTGTGAGTGCATTTACCTTGCATAAGTAATTATAATTGCAGAAATAACACTACTTTACCTATATCCCACACCGCGCACCAAACCGAGTGTCCCAATGAGAATGTCCTTACAGCTGTCATTAACCCAGCCCTTGGTGAGCTGCTGTCACTCACAGTGAGAGATGTTGGTTGTGGGTGTCCTCCTGGAACAAATATTTACGCTGTTTGCCACTAACCCAGGATGGGACTTTCGCTTGGCTGGCCTGCCTGAGCTCCTCCCTCAGCTGTTCCACCATCCCGTTACCGTAGATTCTGCACAGGATGTGGTTTTACTGCTCACCGTCTTCTCTTTTTGGGCCGTTGGTGATCTGGTTAATCGTGTTGGCATGACCCTCCAGTCTGGTCACTAAGTGATGGTTAGCCTGATTCTCCACCAGTTGTCCCATGGTCTCCTCTGGTTTTTCTGTATTCAGTATTTTCCAGGCTCATTAGAGAGTTGTTGGGTCAGGATCCTGAGTTTATTCAGCCAAGTCAGCTTACTGACCGACAATACTCCTGCCCTGGGAGTGGACTCATACACTGTGGCTAAATCATTGATGAGTTCCCTTTTCTTTCATCTGCTAATTGCTGTTCTGGGCTTTCCCTCATATTTCCCTGTCCCTCACCCCCTTATCCTGTGGGTCAGGTGGCAACATAATCATTTTAATGGGGAAGGACATTACTTTGGTTACTGTATCCCTGATGCATTCATTATGATTGGCATCAGTTTGTGATAAATGTTAGTGAACAAGGTATTGTTTGTGGGTTTAGTGACTAGTCCATTGCGAGAACCTGGTGTGTATGGGACAAGCTGCGGGGGGGGGGGGGGGGGCGGAGGTGGAGGGAGCCTTCACTCCTGGTCTCAGTCTGTTTTTAATTTTGTTCCTGAGGAATTCTCCCTGTTTGAACTCTGACCCCTTTTCTGGGCTGGTGCTCAATAGCTCACTACCATGCACCCGTTCTTGAGGAAATCGCACCAATCGCTTGTGATCCCTGAGCCTCTGTACCACAATGTGGAAATCCCGAAAGTCTATTTCCTATTCTGCAATTAATTAGAAGAGGGCCCAAGCCTCGTTACAGGGGCATCTGAGGGGTCAAATCCCAGATGTCCCTCCTTCTTTCTGAGACAAGGGAGACAAAGATCTGGCCCAGTTTCTCATCGCTAAGAGAGGTGCAGGTCATAGCCCCAAAATTCCAGACAAATTGGACAGAGTTTCCAGATGAAGCTGACAGGGGAGGGGAGGGTCATTCCCCGGTTGTTGTTGTGCATTTATGCAGCGCCTCTGCCTTATCTTGCCCTCGAGCAGTGAGGACCGCTGCCTTCATCTTATCATGGATGCCCCTCCCTAGCTGTTGGCCCTCAGGGAGGGCTGAATGGCCTGCTGGACTAAGGCACATGGTGATTAATTCGGTTTGCTCCTCAGCGTCCACTCTGTGTATGACAGAATGTCGGTCAATCTCATTCAAACATGTATCTGGGTCAGAGATGGATCTTTTTGGTGCTGCCCAACAGCTGGGTGCCTGGACTGGCTGTTGTGTGCGGAGTGAGACAATCAGCTGTTTGACACTGGGTAACCACAGGATTCATGGATTCTGAGTTCGGCTGTGGGTCAGGGATGGGGGCAAAAGGTGCAGTTACCTGGAAGAAAGGCAGTGGGAGTTCCCATCTGTGGGCGGGTGTGGATGTGTCAGTGTGGGGCCTGTCATTATCTCCCTGGGGAGGTAGAACACCAAAGTCACACATTATCCCATTCTGGGAGAAGCCCGGGTTCCCTTGGCATTGTATTTGCTCCTGGCACCTCCTACTAGGGCCTGATGTGTGTTGCTCCGTGTTGCAGGTGTAGAGGACCCATGTAGCTGTTTGAAGCTCATACACTGTCCTTCCAGATTGTCCCCATCCCCAGAGGCCCTCGTTTCACTGGATTGGGCTCTTCCCAATTGTTACTGGAGTACTCCCATGTGGGTGATATTTTCCTGTAACTTTCTATCCTGCTTATTGTGTCAGAGACCTAGCTTGGTCACGGCCAGTAGGTTTCCCTAAGGTGACTGGATCCCAGCTGCCTTATCCCAGCCGGGGGTCCTCCAGGCTATCGGCAGTGGAGAGAGCTTTCCAGCTTCCATCCCCAGTTCTCTGTGGGCTTCTCACCCCAGCTCCTGTGCCAGGAATCCTTCGCTGCAAGGCCAGGCTGGCTTCCTGCCAAATTCTGCAGGACTGTTTCACATTTGTACCGGCTCGTGTTCCTATTGCTTTAGCCGCTTCTGTATTATGGGACACCTGGGTATGTTCATAGAGTCACAGAGTTCTACAGCATGGAGACAGGCTTTTTGGCCCAAACTGGTCCATCCACACTAACCCCGTTTCCCTGCACTTGACCCATATCCTTCCAATATGTTCCTCTCCATGTATTTGTCCAAAGGCATTTTAAATGTTCTTAAATGTATCCTCCTCGACCACTTGCACAGGTAGTTCATTCCGTATGTATGTCACCCTCTGAATAAAAGCATTTTCCCCCAGGTTCCCTTTTAATCTTTCCCCTTTCACCTTAAACTGATGCCCTTTCGTCCTCGATGTCCCAAGCCTTGGATAAAGAGTGAGTGCATTCACCCAGTCCATGCCTCCCATGATCTTATACATCTCTATAAGGACACCCCTCAGTCTCCTGCACACTAAAGTCAATGCCCTAGGTTGTCCAACCACTCTCTATAACTGTCTAGTTGAGTTCTGGCAACATCCTTGTAAATTTCGTCTGCACTCTTTCCAGTTTAATAACATCCTTCCGATAGCAAGGTGGCCAAAACTGAATCCTGTACAACTGCAACAGAAATTCCCAACTTCGATATTCCATGCCCTGACTGATGAAGGGCCCAGTGTGCCAAAAGCCTTCTTCACTGCCCTGTCTACCTGAGTTCAGAGAACCGTGCACCTGGAATCCAAGGTCCCTCTGTCCCACTACACTCTTTCAGGCCCAACCATTCACCATGAAACCCCTGTCTTGATGTGACTTTCCAAAATACTAGATCTCACACTTATCTATATTAAACTCCATTTGCCATTTCTCAGCCCAATTCTGCAGCTCATCAAGGCGCTGTTGCAATTGCTGAGAACCTTCCTCATTTATTTTAGTGTAATCTGAAAACTTTCTAATCATGCCTTAAACATCCTCATCCAAATCATTGATATCGATAACAAACAGTAGAGGGCCTAGCACTGACCAGCTCAGTGGCTCAGTGGTTAGCATTTTTGCCTCACAGCACCGTGGATCTGGGTTCAATTCCAACCTCACAAGATGGCCTGTTTGGGTTAAATCCTGTTAGAATTAAATTTGCCCCAGTATGGAAACAGGCCATTTGGTCCAACAAGTCCACACTGATCTGCCGAACAGTAACCCACCAAGAGCCATTCTCCCTCCCCAATATTTGCCCTTGACGAATGCACCTAGCACTATGGGCAATTAAACACGGCCAATTCATCTAACCTGCACATTTTTGGTGGTAAGAGGAAACGGGAGCCTCAGAGGAAACCCACGCAGACCAAGGGAGAATGTGAAAACTTCACACAGACGGTCACCCGAGGCTGGAGTCGAACCCAGGTCCCTGGCGCTGTGATGCAGCAGTGCCAACCACTGAGCAACCATACCACACCAACTGATTTTGTACGTTCTCCGAATGCCTGCATGGGTTTCCGCTGGGTGCTCCGGTTTCCTCCCACAACTCAAAGATGAGCAGTTTAGGTCAATTGGCCATGCTCAATTGTCTATCGTGTTCATGGGTGTGTAAGTAAGTTCCATTAGTCAGGGGTAAACGTAGAGTAACAGGGTACGGGAATGGGTTTGGGTAGAATAATCTTCAGAGGGCCAGTGGTCTTGTTGGGCTGAAGGGCCTGTTTCCAACAAAGGAGCAATTCTATAATTCTATGACCACTGAGGCACACCACTAGTCACAGGCCTTCAGTCGGACTGTTACCCTCTGCTTCCTACCATCAAGCCAATTGTGTACCCAGTTTGCCAACCCCACCCTGGATTCCATGCAATCTAACCTTCCAGAGCAATGTACCATGTGGAACCTTATCAAAGGCCTTACTGAAACCTGTAGAGTCGACATGTAACTGGCCTGCCCTTGTCAACCTTCCTGATCACTTCATCAAAGAACGCTAACAAATTTGTGAGGCACAGTCTCCGACGCACAAAGCTTTGCTGACCACTCCCAATCAAATGCTGTATTTCCAAATGCATGTATATCTAATCTCTCAGAATCTTCTCAAGTAACTTACTGACCACACATGTTCAGTTTATTGATTTGTAGTTCCCAGGTTTTTTTCTTTACAGCCCTTCTCGAATAACGGCACAACATTTGCTGCCCTCTAATCTTCCAGGACCGCATCCGTATCTAAAGATAATGCACAAAGATCAGCCAGGGACCCCACCATTTCTTGCCGTGTTGTTGGATACATTTGGTCAGGTCCAGGAGATTTATCCACCCTCATACATTCTAATGCATTTCACACTTCCTCTCCTGTGATATGGACTGTGTCCAAGAGATCATCACGAACTTCCCCAAGTTCCCAAGTCTTCATGTCCTTCTCCACGATCAACACAGAGGAGAAATAACTCCGCGATTCTGCACATACATATCCTATTGTCTCTCTCGTTATGCCTTTTCCTTTAATATACTTCAAGAATCTCTTTGGATTCACCCACATTTTCTTAGCCAAGGTCATCTGCCATCCTGATTTCCTTCTTCTGTAAACTCTTGTATCCCCTATGTATCCCCAGGGATTCCCTTGACCCCAGCTTCCTGTACCTGAGCCATGCCTGCTTATTTTTCTGGTTAAAGCCTCAATGTCTCTTGTCATCCAGGGTTCCTTATTCATGCCAACCTTGCTCTTCACACTCACAGGAACGCACACATCTTGAACTATAGCTATCCCACATTTAAAGAACTTCCATTTGCCAGAGGTCCCTTTGCCTGCAAACAAACTACTCAAACCAAACCCTGCAAGCTGCTGTCTAACTCCGTCAAAATGTGCTTTGCCCCAATGTAGAACTAGCACCTCTGGAACATTTTGTCTCACTCCACAATGATTACAATATTAATACAACTATGGTCACTGGTTCCAAAGTGCTCCCCCACTGTCACCTCACTCCGAAGATTATGGTTGGGTTGTTTACCTTGTTTTTAGAAGTAACTGGACAACACCATCAGCATCTCAATGTTCGCTTGTGGGACTTTATCTCTTCCATTGTGAAGGAATGGGACCCAGAAATCTCCATTTAATCTGGCTCCCATCAAAATTCCCAGGAACAGTCCGGCCCAGGTTACCAGTGTGCCCAGTTAACTGAAGCAAGGCACAGAAGGGATTCAAAGTGAATTTCACTGAAACGGTTTTCAAGTAAATATCCCAGATTAGTTTGAGAAAGGACTTAGATCTGGAGGAAAGCTTCCACGAAGTATCTCTATCTAACCCTCTGGAGATTTACAGCACATAGTGTTCTCTCAAAGTTGTCACAGTCAAATAAACAAAGGACAGGCTTAAATATTAATATTTCCATCTCACTGACCTGATCTGGGAGAAATGGGTCAGGGAGGGGGAGATTGCATTGTTGGGTGGGGATCAGTCAGGCAGGGGGACTGGTGGAAAGAGATGAGCCAGGGTGACGTAGATTACTGTATTGGGTCGGGACGAGTTAAGGAGAGGCAGATTGAAGAGTTGGATGAAGATTAGTCAGGGAGGGAGTTCTTTATTGTTGCGTAGGGATCATTCAAGGAGGGGGAGATTGCAGTGTTGGGTTGGGATCAGTCAGGGAGGGGGTGAGCACACTGTTGCGTGGGGATCTGTCAGGGAGTGGGTGAGTGCAGTGTTGTGTAGGGATCGGTCAGGGACGGGGTGATTGCCGAGTTGGGTAGGGATCGGTCAGGGACGGGGTGATTGCAGTGTTGGGTAGGATCACTCAGGGAAGGGGAGATTGCAGTGTTGCATAGGGATCAGTCAGGGAGGGGAAGATTGCAGTGTTGGGTGGGGATCAGTCAGGGAGGGGATGAGCGCAGTGATAGGTTGGGATCAGTCAGGGAGGGGGTGAGTGCAGTGTTGGGTAGGGATCAGTCAGAGAGGGGGTGAGTGCAGTGTTGAGTAGGGATCAGTCAGAGAGGGGGTGAGTGCAGTGTTGGGTAGGGGTCAGTCAGGGAGGGGGTGAGTGTAGTGTTGGGTAGGGATCAGTCAGGGAGGGGGTGAGTGCAGTGTTGTGCAGGGATCAGTCAGGGTGGGGGAGATTGCAGTGTTGTGCAGGGATCAGTCAGGGAGGGGGTGATTGCAGGGTCGGGTAGGGATCAGCTAGGGAGGGGGAGATTGAGGTGTTGCGTAGGGATCAGATGGGAGGGGGAGATTGCAGTATTGGGTCGGGATCAGTCAGGAAGTGGGTGATTGCAGTGTTGGGTAGGGATGAGTCAGGGTGGGGGAGACTGCAGTGTTTGGCAGGGATCAGTCAGTGAAGGGATGAGCGCAGCGATGGGTTGGGATCAGTCAGGGAGGGGATGAGTGCAGTGTTGGGTCGGGATCAGTCAGGGAGGGGGGAGTGTAGTGTTGGGTCGGGATCAGTCAGGGAGGGGAAGATTGCAGTGTTGGGTAGGGATCAGTCGGGGAGGGGTAGATTGCAGCGTTGGGTAGTGATCATTCAGGGAGGGGGGATTGCAATGTTATGTAAGAATCTGTCAGGGAGAGGGGAAATTGCAATGGTGTGTAGGGATCAGTCAGGGAGGGGGTGATTGCAGTGTTTCGTAGGGATCAGGCAAGGAGGGGGAGATTGCAGTGTTGGGAGGGATGATCAGAGAGGGGGAGATTGCAGAATTGGTAGGGATCAGTCGGGGAGGGGGAGATTGCAGTGTTGGGTAGGGATCATTTAGGGAGAGTAGATTGCAGAGTTGGTAGGGATCATTCAGGGAGGGGGTGATTGCAGTGTTGGGAAGGGATCAGTCAGGGATGGGGAGTTTGCAATGTTGTGTAGGGATTAATCAGGGAGGGCGTGAGGGATGCTTTGGGTAGGAATCAGTCAGGGAGGGGGAGATTGCAGTGTTGTGTAGGGATGAGTCAGGGAGGGAGAGATTACAGAGTTGGGTAGTGATCAGTCGGGGAGGGGTAGATTGCAGTGTTGGGTAGTGATCATTCAGGGAGGGGGAGATTGCAGTGTTATGTAAGAATCTGTCAGGGAGAGGGGAAATTGCAATGGTGTGTAGGTATCAGTCAGGGAGGAGGTGAGTGCAGTGCTGGATAGGGATCAGTCAGGGAGGGGGGAGATTGCAGTGTTGCGTAGTGATCAGTCAGGGAGGAGGTGAGTGCAGTGTTGGGTAGGGATCAGTCAGGGAGGGGGAGATTGCAGTGTTGTGTAGGGATGAGTCAGGGAGGGAGAGATTACAGAGTTGGGTAGTGATCAGTCGGGGAGGGGTAGATTGCAGCGTTGGGTAGTGATCATTCAGGGAGGGGGAGATTGCAGTGTTATGTAAGAATCTGTCAGGGAGAGGGGAAATTGCAATGGTGTGTAGGGATCAGTCAGGGAGCGGATGATTGCAGTGTTGGGTAGTGATCAATCAGGGAGGGGTGAGGGAAGTGTTGGGTAGGGATCAGTTAGGGTTGGGGAGATTGCAGTGTTGGGTAGGGATCAGTCAGCGAGGTGGAGATTGCAGTGTTGGGTAGGGATCAGTCAGGGAGGGGGAGATTGCAGTGTTAGGTAGTGATCAGTCGAGGAGGGCTAGATTTCAGTGTTGGGTAGGGATCATTCCGGGAGGTGGAGATTGCAGTGTTGCGTAAGAATATGTCAGGGAGAAGGGAAATTGCAATGGTGCGTAGGTATCAGTCAGGGAGGAGGTGAGTGCAGTGTTGGATAGGGATCAGTCAGGGAGGGGGGAGATTGCAGTGTTGCGTAGGGATCGTCAGGGAGGGAGAAATTGAAGTGTTGTGTCGTGATCAGTCAGGGAGGGGGAGATTGCAGTGTTGTGTGAGAATCTGTCAGGGAGAGGGGAAATTGCAATGTTGTTTAGGGATCAGTCAGGGAGGGGGTGGGTGCAGTGTTGGATAGGGATCAGTCAGGGAGGGGGAGATTGCAGTGTTGGGTGGGGATCAGTCCTGGTGAGGGAATTTGCAGTGTTGGGTAGGGATCAGTCAGGGAGGGGAGATTGCAATGTTGGGTAGAAATCAGTCAGGGAAGGGGTGAGTGCCGTGTTGCCGAGAGATCAGTCAGACAAGGGGAGATTGAAGTGTTGCGTAGGGATCAGTTAGGGAGGGGGAGATTGCAGTGTTGGGTAGGGATCAGTCAAGGAGGGGGTGATTGCCGTGTTGGGTAGGGATCAATCAGGGATAGGGAGATTGCACTGTTGGGTAGGGATCAGTCAGGGGGGGGGTGAGTGCAGTGTTTCGTAGGGATCAGTCAAGGAGGGGGAGATTGAAGTGTTGCGTCGGGATCAGTCAGCGAGGGGAAGACTGCAGTGTTGGGTAGGGAACAGTCATGATGGGGGAATCTGCAGCATTGTGTAGGGATCAGTCAAGGAGGGGGGATTGCAGTGTTGGGTAGGGATCAGTCAGGGAGGGGGAGATTGAATTGTTGGATGGGGATCAGTGAATGAGGGGGTGATTGCAGTGTTCGGTAGGGATCAGTCGGGGGAGATTTCATTGTTGGGTAAGGATCAGACCGGGAGGGTTTGATTGCAATGTTGGGTTGTAATCAGTCAGGGAGGGGGAGATTGCAGTCTTGTTTTGGAATCAGTCAGGGAGGTGGAGATTGCAGTTTTGGGTAGGGATCAGTCAGGGAGGGGGATATTGCAGTCGTGTATTAGGATCAGTCAGGGAGGGGGAGATTGCAGTGTTGGGTATGGATCAGTCAGGGAGGAGGTAATTGCAGTGTTAGAGGGAAATGATGAGGGCAAAAAGTGGACATGAGATTGCTTTGGCAAATAGGTTTAAGGAGAATCCAAACTGTTTTCACAAGTCCAAAAAGGACAAACGGGTCACTGGGGAGAGAATAGGGCCCCTCAAAGATCCACACAGTCTGCACGTGGAGCTGCAGGTAATGGGGGAGATATTGAACAAGTATTTCCCTGTAGAGAAGGACATGGAAGATATAGAACAGGATGATGGTTTGGGAAACTGCATTGGGAAATAGATGATATTACAGAGGAGGGGGTCCTGGATATCTTCAAACGTCTAAAGGTGGATAAATCCTCAGGACCTGATCAGGTGTACTCGAGAACTCTGTGGGAAGCTGGAGAAGTGATTGCTGGGCCTCTTGTTGAGATATTTGTATCATCGATAGTCGCAGGTGAGTGGCGGAAGTCTGGAGTTTGGCAAACTTGGTGCCACTGTTTAAGAATGCTGGTAAGGATAAGCCAGGGAACTACAGTCTGGTTCACCTGACGTCAGTTGTGGGCACGCTGAAGGACGGATATATGAGGGACAGGAGTTACATGTGTTTAGAAATGCACTGTCTAATTGGGTATCGTCAGCATTTATTTGTGTGTGGGAAATCATGTCTCAAGATTTTTGTGTTTTTTGAAGAAGGAACAAAAAGATTGATGAGGGCAGAGCAGTGGAGGTGAGTGATATGGACTTCAATAAGGTATTCAAAATGTTTCCACACGGGAGCTTGGTTAGCAAGGATAGATCTCATGGAATACAGGGAAAACCAGCCATTTGGATACAAAACTGGCTTAAAAGTAGAAGACAGAGGGTGGTTGTGGAGGGTTGCGTTTCAGACTGGAGGCCTGTGACCAGTGGAGTGCCACAAAGATCGGTGCTGCATCCACTACTTTCCATTAATTATATAAATGATTTGAATGTGAACATAGCAGATATAGTTAGTAATTTTGCAGATGACACCAAAATTGGAGGTATAGTGGACAGTAAAATATGTTACTTCACATTACAACGACATCTGGATCAGTTGGGCCAATGGGCTGAAAAGTGGCAGATGGAGTTTAATTTAGATAAATGGGATGTGCTGAATTTTGGAAAAGCAACGCTTTGCAGAACTGATACATTTAATGTTAAGGTCCCAAGGAGTGTTTCTGAACAAAGAGACCTGAGATTGCAGGTTCATTATTCCTTGAAAGCAGAATTGTGGGTCGATAGGATAGTGAAGAAGGTGTTTGCTGTGCTTGTGTTTACTGATCAGAGCATTGAGTAGAGGAGTTGGGAGGTCATTTTCTGGCTGTGCAGGACATTGGATAAGCCACTTTTGGAATATTGCGTGCAATTGTTGTCTCCTCACTATCGAAAGGATAATGTGTAAATTGAAAGGGCTCAGAAAAGATTTACAAAGATGCTGCCAGGATTGGAGGATTTGAGCTACAGGGAGAGGTTAAATGGATTGGGCCTGTTGTCTCTGGAATGTCTGAGGCTGAGGGGGAACCCATAAGGAGGCTTATAAAACCATGAGAGGCATAGTTAGGATTAACAGACATGGTCTTTTTCCCTGGGGTGGGGTAGTCCAGAACTGGAGGGCCTAGTTTGAGGGTGAGAGGGGAAAGATATAAAAGGAATGTAAGGGGCAAAGTTTTGATGTAGAGGGTGTTGCGTGTATGGAATGACCTGCCAGAGGAAGTGGTGGAGTCGGGTACAATTACTGCATTTAAAAGGCATCTGGATGGGGATACGAACAGGAAAGGTTGAGAAGAACTTGGGCCAAGTACTGGCAAATATGACAAAATTATGGTAGGATGTGTGGGTGGTGTGGATGAGTTGGACCGAAGGGTCTGTTTCTGTGCTGTACATCTCTATAACTGTAAATGTTTTCCACTGTCCATTACCAGCCACACACTTCACTGTTTCCCCTGTTGACCTTGGTCAGTTCTCCCCTCAGCACATGTTAATGGCTTTGGTTGTGATTGCAGGGTGTGCTTTATGGTCACTTTTAAAATCCATCATCTCGCTGAATTCCACTATACTACAATTTCCCAGAGGATATCTCAGTGTGATATTACTCCTTCACTCAGCTTCATCACCCAACGGTCGATCTGAGATAGTCACGTCCCTGGCCGTTTGCACAATGTGTTATTCAAAGAAACACTGACACAAACAAAGAGGAGTTTGGAGAACATCACTTTTGCCGATGTCACTGTCCCAGATTATACAAAGACTGAAGTCTCCCAAAATTATCGTAGTGCCTTTGCATTACTCAGGAATTCATTGGAATGTGTAAAAGTGTTGAGCAATGAAATGCTAATAGGCAGCCTCAAAACTGTTCTCCTGCTTGTGGTTTTGTGACATGTTTCCCAGAATCTGCATTCAGGCTGATTCAGCTGCATCATCTGAGGCCACATGCTTTCTCTGTAATGCCTTTGTTACCCTTACTGTCAGGGTTACCCATCCTACACTCCCTGAGACCCCTCAAGGAGGGGTACAATATAATATGCATGTTCCACCATTTGTTCACCGTGTCACCACTAAATCTCATTTATCTCTGTGCCACAGTCCATGCACCTCATTGCAGAGACTTTGTCCAGCACAAAAAAAAGAACATTACGATTGATTCTTTCCACGATTTCTTCTCACAGTCCAATTCACTGATGTACAGTTTCAGTTAAACTCTGTCTCTTCCTGATCCTTTCTGTTTGTCTTCAGCTACATTACCATTTTCTCTTTGGATTTGGAAAGCCCCTTTCACCTGAACTCTCTGCATCCTCTCTGTCAGTTTAAAGCCCTGTACGTAACCCGTGACTGGCCAGGACACTGCTCCCAGCAGGGTTAATTTTCAATTCTCTCGTGAGATATTGCTGTCTCTGGCTGGGCTAGTGTATATTTCCCACCCCGAGCTGCTCTTGAACTGAGTGGCTTCCTGGATCGTTTCAGGATGCTGTTGAGAGTCAACCCCATTGCTCTGGGTCTGGATCATATGTAGGCCAGACCCGCTGCCAATAAAAGATTTCCTTCCAGATAGGATATTGGACAGTTAGATGGGTTATACTGGACACCGGCAATAACTTCTGGATGAACAGTCGGGTGAGTATAGCACGAGGCCATCACCTGTCCCACTCGTAGCTCATCCGTCAGTGAGTACTCATCCCAGTGCACCATGAATCACAACCCTTTCATCATGACCATTGTGTGATCCTGATACCTTCCTGCACTCTGGTGATATCACTCAGTGTCTCTCCATGTGGTATCCCTCACTGTGTGGGTCTAATTGCTGCCTCTGTCAACATCTCTCACTCTTGCAGCTATTCCAGATCCTGAGCCAACAGCATCCTCCACTCCAGAGAGACGCAGCAGCACAGGCCAGGGAGGGAGACTGGGATTTTCCAGGTCTCTGTGGGACTCAGTGCCATCCTCCATGTGTAACCCTCACTGCATCAGTCTAATTTCCCATTCTGTCTATTTCTCTGTCTCCTCTAGGTCATCAGGATGTTCCTGTCTCAGCCGAATTCCTAACTCCTGTCTCGTCCATAACCACATCAAAGACGCTTGGTCAGCCAGAGAGAGATGGAGAGTGAGATCTGGAGCCTTCAGTAAATCCTGCAGCCTGTAAGATCACTCACAGTAAACAGCACAGGGTGGACGTAGTAGACTTCTATATTCAGACCTGGAAGACCGGACATAGATACAGAGCTGGGCAAGGAACAGCAACATTCTAGGCTTCATTCCCACCATCTTGTGAGGTTTCTGCTCTCATCTCCACTGTACTGGTCCTCCCTGAGACATCTCTCTCTCTCTGTCTCTCTCTCTCTCTCTGTCTCTCTCACTCTCTGACTCTCTGTCTCTCTCTCTCTCTCTGAGACTCTGTCTCTCTTTCTCTATCCCCTCTTTCAACCCCCGTATCTCTCTGGCTCACCTCCACTCTTTCTCTATCTGTCTTTCCCGCATTCACTCTCGCTCCCACCCCACCACACTCTCTACCTCATCCCTCTCTCTCACCTTACGATCTATCTCGCTCTCGTGTGCCTCACCCTCGTGTCCCTCTCTCTGGCTCGCCCTCTATCTCTCCCTATCTCGCTCTCCCCCCTCTCTATCTATTTCTCTCTCTCTCTCTCGTCCCCTTCTCACACTCTCTCTCTCGCACTCTCAGATTCTCTCTCTCTCATTCCCATCCCCTCTCTCACTCACACGTGCACATCTCTCCCTCTCGCTCGTCCCCTCTCTCACCCATCTCTCTTGCTCACACTTCTAACTCCCTTCTTTCACCCCTCACTCTCTCTCTCCTCTCTCATCTTCTCCCTCATCTCTCTGCCCCCTCTCTCTGCCCCCTCTCTCGACACCCTTCTCTTGACACCCTTCTCTCGACACCTTTCTCTCCACCCTCCTCTCTCCACCCCCTCTCTCCATACCCCTCTTTCCACCCTCTCTCTCCATCCCACTCTCTCCACTCCCGTCTCTCCTTACCGCGCTCTCTGTGCCCCCTCTCGCTACTCCGCTCTCTTCATGCCCCTCACTTCACCCTCTCTTTCCACCTCCCTCTCTTCCACCCCCTCTCTCCACTCTCCTCTCTCCACCCTCCTCTCTCCAACCCCTCTCTCTACCCCTTCTCCCTCCACGCCCTTCTCTCCACCCTCTCTCTCCATCCCCCTCTCTTCACCCCATCTCTCCACCCTCTCTCTCCATACCCCTTCTCTCCACACACCTCTCTCCAACCCCTCTCTCCACCCTCCACTCTCCACACCCCCTCTATCCACACCACTCTCTCCAACCCCCTCTCTCCACCCCCCTCTCCCCATGTCCTCTCCCCACGTCCTCTCTCCATCCCCTCTCTCCACCCCCTCTCCACCCCCCTCTCCCCACCCCCTCTCTCCACCCCCTCTCTCCAACCCCTCTCTCCACACCCGCTCTCCACCCCCTCTCTCCACCCTCCTCTCTCCACCCCTCTCTCCACCCTCCTCTCTCCACCCCGTCTCTACACCCTCCTCTTCCACACACCTCTCTCCAACCCCTCCTCTCTCCACCTCCTCTCTCCACCCCCTCTCTCCACACTCCTCTCTCCACACCCTCTCTCCACCCTCCTCTCTCCACCATCCTCTCTCCCCCGTCTCTCCACTCCCCGTCGCTCCACATCCCGTCTCTCCGCCCCCTCCACCCTTCTCTCTCGACTCTCCTCTCTACAACCTCCTCTCTCCACCCTCCTCTCTCCACACACGCTCTCCATACCCCTCTCTCCACCCTCTCTCCATCCCCCCCCTCTCTCCAACCCCTCTCTCTACCTACCCTTTCTCTCTCCACGCCCCTCTCTCCACCCTCTCTCTCCATCCCCCTCTCTCCACCCCTCTCTCCACCCTCTCTCTCCATACCCCCTCTCTCCACACACCTCTCTCCAACCCCCTCTCTCCACCCTCCTCTCTCCACCCCCTCTCTCCAACCCCTCTCTCCACACCCGCTCTCTCCAACCCCTCTCTCCACCCTCCTCTCTCCACCCCTCTCTCCACCCTCCTCTCTCCACCCCGTCTCTACACCCTCCTCTTCCACACACCTCTCTCCAACCCCTCCTCTCTCCACCCCCTCTCTCCACCCCCTCTCTCTACCCTCCTCTCTCCACCACCCTCTCCCCACCCCCTCTCCCCACGTCCTCTCTCCACCCCCTCTCTCAACCACCTCTCTCCACCCCCCTCTCCCCACCCCCTCTCTCCACCCCCTCTCTCCACCCCGTCTCTCCACCCTCCTCTCTCCACACCCCCTCTTCCACACAGCTCTCTCCAACCTCCTCTCTCCACCCTCTCTCCACCCTCCTCTCTCCCCCGTCTCTCCACCTCGCGACGCTCCACACCCCGTCTCTCCGCCCCTCTCCACCCTTCTCTCTCCACTCTCCTCTCTCTAACCTCCTCTCTCCACCCTCCTCTCTCCACACCCGCTCTCCATACCCCTCTCTCCACCCTCTCTCCAACTCCCTCTCTCTACCCCCTCTCTCTCCGCGCCCTCTCTCCACCTCCTCTCTCCACTCCTCCCTCCACCCTTCTCTCTCCACCCCCTCTCTCCACCCCTTCTCTCCACCCCCTCTCCCCACCCCCTCTATCCACCCTCCTCTTTCCACCTTCCTCTCTCCACCCCCTCTCTCCAAACGCCTCTCTCCACCCTCTCTCTCCACCCCCTCGCTCCACCCCCTTCACCCGCCTCTCCACCCGCCTCTCTCCACAATTCTCTCTCCACTCCTTCTCTCCACCTGCCTCTCTCCACTCTCCTCTCTCCACCCGCCTTTCTCCACACCCTCTCTCCAAACCCCTCTCTCCACCCTCTCTCTCCAATTCCCTCTGTCAACTCCCTATTTCTACACCCCTCTCACTCCACCTCCCTTTATCCACCCCTCTCTCTCCACTCTCCTATCTCCACCCGCCTCTCTCCACCCTCCTCTCTCCACACCCCTCTCTCCAAACCCCTCTCTCCACCCTCTCTCCAATCCTCTCTCTCTACTCCATCTCTCTTAACACCCCTCTCTCTCCATCTCCCTTTCTCCACCCTTCTCTCCACCTCCTCTTTCCACCTCTCTCCCCACACCCTCTCTCCACCCTCCTCTCTCCACCCGCCTTCCCCACCCTCCTCTCTCTACCCTCTCACTCTACCCCGCTCACTCTACTCCGCTCTCTCTACCCCCTCTTTCTACCCCCTCTCTCTACCTCCTCTCTCTACCCCGCTCTCTTCCCCCTCTCCCTACACCGCTCTCTCTAGCCCCTCTCTCTCTGCACCCACATCTCTCCGCCTCTATCTCCAACCCCTCTTTCCCCACTCTCTCCCTTCTCTCTCCCCTCTATCTCCCCTCTCTCACCCCTCTCTCACCTCCGCTCTCTACACCCCTCTCTCGAACCCGTTTCTCGACCCACCTCTCTCCCCTCTATCTCTCCCCCACCCTCTCCCCGTCTCTCCTCCTACTTCTTCGTTATCTCTCCGTATCTGTCCCTATCTCTCTCCTCTCTCTCCGTAACTCTCCCCTACCTCTCCCCTACCTCTCCCCTAAATCTCCCCTACAACTCCCCTGTCTATCTCCCCTACCACTCCCCTACCTCTCCCCCTACCTCTGCCCCTACTCTCTCCTCGCGCTCTCCCCTCTCTCAACCCCCTCTCTCTCTTCATATCTCTCTGTCCCTTTCTCTCTCCCCGTCTCTCTCTCCATGGCTCTCTTTCCCCCTCTCTCCCCATCTCTCTTTGTCTCCACCTCTCTCTCTCCCCCTCTCTCCCCGCTAACTCTCCCCCTCTCTCTCCCCCCTCTCTCATTCCCTCTCTCTCTTCCCATCTCACTCCCCATCTCTCTCCCCATCACAATCTCCTCTCTTTCTCCCCTCCCGCCCCCCTCTCGCTGCCCCCGTCTCTCTGAACTCTATCTCTCTCCCCATCTCTCTAACCCACTCGCTCTGTCCCCCTCGCTCTGTTCACCCGCTCTCTGCCCACCTCTCTCTCTGTCCCCCTCGCTCTGTCCCATCTCTCTGACCCCCTATTTCTGTCCCCCTCTTTCTGTTCCCCCATTCTCTGTTTCCCCACTCTATGTTCCCCCACTGTCTGCCCCCCCTCTCTGTCCCACCTCTATCTGCACCTCTCTCTCTCCACCTCTCTCTCTCCCCATCTATCTGCCCCATCTCTCTGCACCCATCTCTCTATCCACCCTCTCAATCCCCCTCTCTCTGTCCCCTTCTCTCTGTCCCCCGCCCTCTGTCGCCCACCCTCTGTCCCCTCTCTCTGATCTCCTCACAGTGTCCCCCTCGCATTGTCCCCTCTCTCTGTACCCCTCGCTCTGTCCCCCCGCTCTCTGCCCACCTCTCTCTGTCCCCCTCACTCTGTCCCATCTGTCTGACCCCTTCTTTTCTGACCCCCTCTCTCTGTCCCCCCACTCTCTGTTCCCCCACTCACTGTTCCCCCACTCTCTGTCCCCCCTCTCTGTCCCACCTCTATCTGCACCTCTCTCTCTCCACCTCTGCCCCATTTCTCTTCACCCATCTCTCTATCCACCCTCTCAATCCCCCTCTCTCTGTCCCCCCTGTCCCCCACACTCTATACCCACACTTTGTCCCCGCCTTCTGTCCCCCACCCTCTGTCGCCCACTCTCTGTCCCCTCTCTCTGTCCTCCTCAAACTGTCCCCCTCGCACTGTCCACTCTCTCTGTACCCTTCGCTCTGTACCCCCGCTCTCTGCCCACCTCTCTCTGTACCCCCTCTCTCTGTCCCCCTCTCTCTGTCCCCCTCTCTTTGTCCCCGTCTCTCTGCCCCTCTCTGTTCCCCCTCTCTCTGTTCCACTTCTCTCTCCCCTTTCTCTCTCCCACTTCTCTTTCCCCATCTCTCTGCCCCATCTCTCTATCCAACCTCTCTCTCCCCCTCTCTCTGTGCCCTCTGTCTCTGCCCCCGCCCTCTGTCCCCCTCTCTCTTCCCCCTTTCTCTACCCCGTCGCTCTGTCCCCCTCGCACTGTCCCCCTCTATCTGTCCCCTGCTCTCCGTCCACCGCTCTCTGTAACTGGCTCTCCGTCCCGCGATCTCCATCCCCCGCTCTCTGTTCGCCGCTCTCTGTTCCCCGAATTCTGTCCCACGCACCCTGTCACGGTCGCTCTGTCCCTTTCTCTCTGACCCCCTCACTATGTCCCCTATCTCTGTGCCCCCTCCTCTCTGTGCCCCTCCTCTCTGCCCCCTCACATGTCCCCCTCTCTCTGTCACCCTCTCTCTGTCCCCTCCTCTCTGTCCTCCTCTTCTAATTCCCCCTCCTCTCTATCCCACTCTCTGTTTCGCCCTCTCTGTCCCACTCTCTCTCCCCTCTCTGTCTCCAACCTCTCTCTCTCCCCATCTCACTGCCCATCTCACTCGCCATCTCTCTCTCCCTTCTCTCTGTTCCCCTCTCTCTGTTCCTTCTTTCCCTCAACCCTCTCTCCCCCATTTCCCTCCTCCTCTCTCTCCACATCCTCTCTCCCACCCCTCTCTCACCCCCTCTACATTCCCCCCTCACTACCCCCTATCCCCCTCTCACTGTCCCTCTCGCTCTGTCCCCCTGCTCTCTGCCCCCGGCTCTCTGTCACTCTCACTCTGATCCCGCTCTCTGTCCCTCACTCTGTGTCCACCCGCGCTCTCCCCCTCACTCTCTCCCCATCTCTCTCCCTTCTCTCTCCCCCTCACTCCCCCCTCTCACTGACCCCTCTCACTAACCCCTCTCTCTCCCCCTATCTCCCCCTCTCGCTGTCCCCCTCTCTCTGTCCCCACCTCTCTCTTCCCCTCTCACTGTCCCTCTCTCTCTATTGTCACTCTCGCTGTTCCCTCTTTCTGTTCCCCTCTCACTTGCCCTCTCTCTCTCTCCATCTCTATCTGTCTCCCACTCTCCCCCCACTCTCGTCTCCCTCTCTTTCCCCCCAGTCTCTCCTCCCTCTCTCTCAAAACCCCCTCTCCTCCCTCTCTGCCCCTACTCGCTGTCCCCACTCTCTCTCCCCCTCACTCTCCCCCTCTCACTTTCCCCTCTCTCTGTCCCCCCTCGCTCAGTCCCCCTCTCTGTCCTCCCTCTCTATATCCCCTGCTCTCTGTCCCACTTGCTCTGTCCCCGCTATCTATACCCCTCTCTCTGTCACTCTCCCTCTGACCACTCTCTCTGACCCCCACTCTCTGTTCTCTTTCTTTCTCCTCTCTCTCAATCTCTCCCCATCTCCCTCCTCTACTCTCTTCCCCTCTCTCCCCTCTCATTCCTCCCTCTCGCTCCCCCCCCTCACTCCTCCTCTCTGACACCCCTTGCTGTCCGCCCCCTCCGTACCCCCAATCTCTGTCACCCCACTCTCTGTCCCCGCTGACACCCCCTCTCGCCCTGTCCTTGTCTCCCTCCCCACTCACCCTCCCGCTCTCACACCCCTCTCTCTTCACTCTCTCTCTCCCCACTCCATTTCCCTGCATCCCTCTCTCTATCCCCACTCTCTATCCACCCTCTCTGATCCTCTTCCTCTGTCCCCCGCTCTCGCAAAACCTCACTCTCTCCCCCTCTCTTTCCCCTCCCTCTCTCCCCACCTCTCTCCCCATCACGCGTCTCCCCTCTCTCTGTGCCCCCTCCTCTCTGTCCCCCTTCTCTCTGTTCATCTCCTCTCTGTCCACCTCCTCTCTATCCCCCTCCTCTCTGTCCCCATCCTCTCAGTGCCCTCCCTCTGTATCCCCTCTCTGTCCCTCCTCTCTGACCACTCCTGCTGTCCCTCTCCTCTCTGTCCACCCTCTGTCTGTCCCCCCTCGCTCTGTCCCCCTCTCTCTATCCGCCTCTCTCCATCTCCCATTTCTGTCCCGCCTCTCTATGTCCCCTGCTCTCTGTCCCTCTTGCTCTGTCCCCCACTCTCCCTAAACCTCTCTCCCCCTCTCTCTCCCCTCCCTCTCACTCCCCACCTCTCTCCCCATCACGCGTCTCCCCTCTCTCTGTGCCCCTTCCTCTTTGTCCCCCTCCTCTCTGTTCACCTCCTCTCTGTCCCCCTCCTCTCTGTCCCCCTCCTCTCTGTCCCCCTCCTCTGTCCCCCCTCTCTGTCCCCATCCTCTCTGTCCCCTCCCTCTGTCCCCCCTCTCTGTCCCTCCTCTCTGTCCCCGTCCTGCTGGTCCTCTCTGTCCACCCTCTGACTGTCCCCCCTCGCTCTGTCCCCCTCTTTCTATCCACCTCTCTCTGTCTCCACTTTCTGTCCGCCTTTCTATGTCCCCTGCTCTCTGTCCCTCTTGCTCTGTCCCCCGCTCTCTATACCCCTCTCTCTGTCACTCTCTCTCTGACCACTCTCTCTGACCGCCACTCTCTGTTCCCTTTCTCTCCCCTCTCTCACTCTCTACCCATCTCCCTCCTCTACTCTCTTCCCCTCTCTCCCCCTCTCATTCCTCCCTCTCGCTCCCCCTCTCACTCCTCCTCTCTGACCCCCCTATCGCTGTCCGCCCTCTCTGTACCCCCTCTCTCTGTCACCCCACTCTCTGTCCCCGCTCACTCCCCCTCTCGCTCTGTCCCTGTCTCCCTCCCCATTCACTCTCCCCCTCTCACACCCCTCTTTCTTCCCCCTCTTTCTCCCCACCCCCTTTCCCTGCACCCCTCTCTCTATCCCCTCTCTCTCCCCTCCCTCTCTCTCCCCACCTCTCTCCCCATCACGCGTCTCCCCTCTCTCTGTGCCCCTTGCACTCTGTCCCCTCCTCTCTGTTCACCTCCTCTCTGTCCCCCTCTTCTCTGTCCACGTCCTCTCTGTCCCCCTCCTCTCTGTCCCCTCCCTCTGACCCCCCTCTGTCCCTCCTCTCTGTCCCCCTCCTGCTGTCCCTCTCCTCTCTGTGCACCCTCTGTCTGTCCCCCCACGCTCTGTCCCCTCTCTCTATCCACCTCTCTCTGTCTCCCCTTTCTGTCCCGCCTCTCAATGTCCCCTGCTCTCTGTCCCTCTTGCTCTGTCCCCCGCTCTCTATACCCCTCTCTCTGTCACTCTCTCTCTGACCACTCTCTCTGATCGCCACTCTCTGTTCCCTTTCTCTCCCTCTCTCACTCTCTCCCCATCTCCCTCCTCTACTCTCTTCCCCTCTCTCCCCCTCTCATTCCACCCTCTCGCTCCCCCTCTCACTCCTCCTCTCTGACCGGCCTATCGCTGTCCGCCCTCTCCGTACCCCCTCTCTCTGTCACCCCACTCTCTGTCCCCGCTCACTCCCCATCTCGCTCTGTCCCTGTCTCCCTCCCCATTCACTGTCCCCCTCTCACACCCCTCTGTCTTCCCCCTCTTTCTCCCCACCCCCTTCACTGCACCCCTCTCCATATACCCCTCTCTCTATCCTCCCTCTCTGATCCTCTTTCTCTGTCAAACGCTCACCCTAAACCTCACACTCTCCCCCTCTCTCTCCCCTCCCTCTCTCTCCCCACGTCTCTCCCCATCACGCGTCTCCCCTCTCTCTGTGCCCCCTCCTCGCTGTACCTCTCCTCTCTGTTCACCTCCTTTCTGTCCCTCTCCTCTCTATCCGCCTCCTCTCTGTCCCCATTCTCTCTGTCCCTTCCCTCTGTCCCCCTCTCTGTCCCTCCTCTCTGTCCCCCTCCTGCTGTCCCTCTCCTCTCTGTCCACCCTCTGTCTGTACCCCCTCGGTCTTTCCCTCTCTCTCTATCCACCTCTCTCTGTCTCCCCTTTCTGTCCCGCCTCTCTATGTCCCCTGCTCTCTGTTCCTCTTTCTGTGTCCCCCGCTCTCTATACCCTTCTCTCTGTCACTCTGTCTCTCTCCATCACTCTCTCCCTTCTCTCGCCCCCTCTCTCTGTACCTCTCGCTGTCCCCCACTCTATCCCCCACCTCTCTCTGTTCCCTACTCTCTGTCCCACTCTCTCTGTTGCCATTCTCGCTGTTCCCTCTCTGTTTCCCTCTCTCTTGCCCACTCTCTCCATCTCTCTCTCCCCTCTCTCTCCTCCCTCTCTCTCAAATCCCCCTCTCTCCCCATCTCTCTCCCCCTCTCTGCCCCTGCTCGTTGTCCCCCCTCTCTCTCCCCCTCTCACTCCCCCGCTGTCCCCCTCTCTCTCTCCCATTCTCTCTGCCTCCTCTCTCTGCCCCCCTCTCTGTGTCCCCTATCTCTGTCCCCACTCTCTGTTCCCCCCTCTCTCTGTCCCGCTTCTCTCTGTTCCCGCTCTCGCTTGCCCCGCTCTCTCTGTACCCCCCACGTCCCCTCTGTCTGGGCCCATCTCTCTGTCCCTGTCTCACTGTCGACCCGTTCTTTGTCCCCTTGCTCTGTCCCCCCCACCGTCCCCTCTCTCTGCACCACTCTGTCTCTGTACACTCACTCTCTGTCCCCATCTCTGCCCCCCTTCTCATTCCCCTCTCTCTCGCTCTCCTCTCTCTCCCCTCTCTCTGTCCTCCCTCTCTCTGACCCCTCTCTCTGTCGCCGTCTCTCAGTCACCCCCCTCGCTCTCCCTCTCCCTCTATCCCCCTCTCTCTGTCACGCCTCTGTCTGCCCCCTCTCTCTGTCCCCCCTCTCTGACCCTCTGTCTCGGTCCCCCCTCTCTGATCCTTGCTCTGTCCCCCTCTCTGTTTATCCCTCTCATCGCCATCTGTTCCCCTCTCTCTGTCCCCCACTCTCTGTCCCCCTCTCTCTGTCCCCCTCTCTCTGACCCCTCTCTCTGCCCACCGTCTTTCTGTCCCCCCTTTCTGTCCCCCTCTCTCTGCCCCCCCTCTCTGTCCCCCTCTCTCTGTTCCCTCTCTCTGTCCCCCTCTCTCAGTCCCCATCTCTGTCGCGCCTATCTCTGACAAC
The DNA here is from genome assembly GCF_037043375.1 of Chiloscyllium plagiosum. Lineage (NCBI taxonomy): Eukaryota > Metazoa > Chordata > Chondrichthyes > Orectolobiformes > Hemiscylliidae > Chiloscyllium > Chiloscyllium plagiosum. The sequence continues at coordinate 105,817,347 of NW_028270156.1, forward strand.
TCTCTTTGTCCCACCTCTATCTGACCCCCTCTCTGTGCCCCTCTCTTTGTCCCACCATCTCTGTCCCTCTCTCTGTTTATCCATCTTACCCCCATCTGTATCCCTCTCTCTGTCCCCATACTCTGTCCCTCTCTCTGTCCCCACTCTCTGTCCCCCCTGTCCCCCCTCTCTCTGCCCCCCTCTCTGTCCCCAACTCTCTGTCCCCATCTCTCTGTGCCCCCTCTCTCTGTCCCCACTCTCTCTGTCCCCCCTCTATTCCCCTTTCACTGTCCCCTCTCTCTATTCCCCCTCTCTCTGTCCCCCCTCTCTGTCCTCCTCTGTATCCCACCTCCCTCTCTGTCCCCTCTCTCTGTCTCTCCCTCGTTCTGTTCACCCCCTCGCTCCGTTCCCCCCACCCCCCTTCCCCCTCTCTGTCCAATTTCGGAATGGCAGGCAGTGACCAGGGTTTAATACTGGGCTCGCAGATTTTTATAATATATGTTAATGATATAGAAGATGGTATAAGCAATAACATTAGCAAATTTGCTGATGATACTGAGCTGGGTGGCAGGGTGCAATGTGAGGAGGATGTAAGGAGATTACAGGGTGGCATGGACAGGTTAGGTGAGTGGTCAGATGCATGGCAGATGCAGTTTAATGTGGATAAATGTATGGTTATCCACTTTGGTGGCAAGAACAGGAAGGCAGATTACTACCTCAATGGAATCAATTTAAGTAAAGGGGCAGCACAAAGAGATCTGTGTGTTCTTCTACACCAGTCAATGAAGGTAAGCATGCAGGTCCAGCAGGTAGTGAAGAAAGCTAATCGCATGCTGGCCTTCATAACAAGAGGGATTAAGTATAGAAGCAAAGAGGTGCTTCTGAAGCTGTACAGGGCCCTGATGAGACCATACCTGGAGTACTGTATGCAGTTCTAGTCTCTAAATTTGAGGAAAGACATTCTGGCTATTGAGGGAGTGCAGCGTAGGTTCACGAAGTCAATTCCTGGAATGGCGGGACTACCTTACGCTGAAAGCCTGGAGCGACTGGGCTTGTATACTTTTGAGTTTAGAAGACCGAGAGGGGATCTGATTGAGACGTATAAGATTATTAAAGGATTGGACACTCTGGAGGCAGGAAACATGTTTCCGCTGATGGGTGAGTGCCCAACCAGAGGACACAGCTTAAATATACGGAGTAGACCATGTAGGATAGAGATGAGGAGAAACATCTTCACCCAGAGAGTGGTGGATGTGTGGAATGCTCTGCCCCAGAGGGCAGTGGAGGCCCAGTCTCTGGATTCATTTAAGGAAGAGTTGGATAGAGCTCTCAAGGATTGTGGTATCAAGGGTTATGGAGATAAGGCAGGATACTGATTAAGGATGATCAGCCATGATCATATTGAATGGTGGTGCAGGCACTAAGGGCAGAATGGTCTACTCCTCAACCTGTTGTCTATTGTCCCCCCTCTTTCTCTCCCCCTCTCTCTCTCCCGCTCTCTCTGTCCCCTCTATCTGTCTCCTTCTCTCTGTTCCCTTCTCTCTGTTATTTTCTCTCTGTACCCCTCTCTCTGTCCCCCATCTCTCTGTTCCCCTTTCGCTGCACCCCCCTTTCCCCTCTCTCTTTATCCCCCTCTCTCTGTCCCCCTCTCTGTACCCATTTCTAAGTTCCCATCTCTCTGTCCCCTCTCTCTGCCCCCTCTCTTTGTCCCCCTGTGTCTGTCCCCCCTCTCTTTATCCTTTCTCTCTGTCCCCAAACTCTCTGTTCCCTTCTCTCTGCCCCCCCTCTCTATCCCCCTCTCTCTGTCCCCATTTCTCTGACCCCCTTCTGTCTGTCCCCCTCTCTCTGTCTCCCCACTCTCTGTCCCCCTATCTCTCTGCTTCCCTCTCTCTGTTCCCACACTCTGTTTCCCACTCTCTCTGCCCACTCACTCTGTCCCACCCTCGCTCTGTCCACCCTCCCTGTCCCCCTGTCTTCTGTCCCCCTCTCTATATATCTCCGTATCTCTGTTCCGCTCTCACTGTTCTCCCCTCTCTGTCTCCTTCTCTCTGTTCCCCTCTCTCTGCCCCCTCTCTTTGTCGCCCTCTCTCTGTTCCCCTCTCTCTGTTCCCCTCTCTCTGTCCCCCCACACTCTGTCCTCCCTCTCTCCACCCCTTCTCTCTCTGTCCCCCCGTTCTCTGTCCCCACGTTCTCTGTCCCGCTCTCGCTGTCCCCCGCTCTCTGTAACCCTCTCTCTGCCCCCCTTATCTGTTCCTCACTCACTGTCCCCTCTCTCTCTGTCCCCGTAAGTCTGTCCCACTCTCCACGTCGGCCCTCTCTCTGTGCCCTTCTCTCCGTTCCCCTAACTCCACCCCTTCTCTCTATCCCCTTCTCTCTATCCCCTTCTCTCTGTCCCCCTCTCTCTGTACCGCTCTCTTTTTCTCCCTTTCTCTGTCCCCTTCTCTCTGTTCCCCTCTCTGTCCACGCTTTCTCTGTTCCCCTCACTCTATCCCCGTCTCTCTATCCCCTTCTCTCTGTCCACTTCTCTCTGTCCCCCTCTCTCTGTACCCCTCTCTCTGTCCACCTCTCTCTGTTCCCTTCTCTCTGTCCCCCGCTCTCTGCCCCCTCTCTCTGTTCTCCTCTCTCTCTCTGCTCCATCTCTCTGTCCCCATTTCTTTATCCCCCCCCTCTGTCCCCACTCTCTCTGTTCCGCTCTCTCTGTACCCCCGCTCTCTGTTCCCCTCTCTCTGTCCCCTTTCTCTGTACCCCTCTCTCTGTCCCCCCCCTTTATCCCCATCTCTCTGCCCACACTCTCTCTGTCCCTACTCTCTCTGCCCCCCTCTCTCTATCCCTCCTCTCTCTCTGTCCCACTCTCTGTATCCTTCTCTCAGTTCCCCTCTCTCTGTCCCCCTCTCTCTGCCCACTCTCTCTGTCCCTCCTCTCTCACTGTTCCCCTCTCTCTGTTCCCCTCTCTTTGTTCCCCTCTCACTGTCCATCCTCTCTCTGTCCCCCTCTCTCTGTCCCTCTCTCTCTATCCCAATCTCTCTATCCCCGTCTCTCTGTCCCCCATTCACAGTCCCCCTCTCTCTGTACCCACTCTCTCTGTCCCCCTCTCTCTCTGTTCCCCTCTCTCTGTCCCCCTCCCTCTGCCGCCATTCCTCTGTCCCCCTCGCTCTGTACCCCTCTCCACGTCCCCCTCTCTCTGTCCCCCTCTCTCTGTTTCCCTCTTTCTGTCCCCTTCTCTCCGTTCTCCTCTCTCTATCCCCTTCTCTTTGCGCCCCTCTCTCTGTCCCCTTCTCTCTATCCCTTTCTCTGAGTTCCCTTCTCTCTGCTAACTTCTCTCTGTTCCCTTCTCTCAGTCCCCGTCTCTCTGCACGCCCCTCTCAGTCGCCCTCTCTCTATCCCCTTCTCTCTGTCACCTTCTCTCTGTTCCCTTCTCTATATTCCCTTCTCTCTTCCCTCTCTCTCTCTGTCCCCCTCCCTGACCCTCCTCTCTCCCTGTCCCCTTCTCTCTATCCCTTTCTCGCTGTCACCTTCTCGCCGTCACCTTCTCGCTGTTCCCTTCTCTCTGTCCGCCTCTCTCTGTTCCCCTCTCTCTGTCCCGCCTCTCTCTCTGTCCCCCTCTCTCTGTCCGCCCTCTCTCTGTCCCCTTCTCTCTGTCACCTTCTCGCTGTTCCCTTCTCTCTGTCCCCCTCTCTCTGTCCCCTTCTCTCTGTCACTTTCTCTCTCTGTCCCTTCTCTCTCTGTTCCCCTCTCTCTGCCCACCTCATTGTCCCCCCTCTCTTTATTCCCCTCTCTCTGTCCCTCTCTCTGTAACCCTCTCTCATTTCCCCTCTCCCTATCCCCTCATTTTGTCACCCTGTCTCTGTACCCCCTCTCATTATCCCTTCTCTCTGTCCCCAAACTCTCTGTTTCCCTCTCTCTGCCTCCTCTCTTTTTCTCTCTCGCTCTGTCCATCCTCTCTCTGTTCCCTTCTCTCTGTTCCACTCTCTCTGTCCCCCTCTCTCTCCGTCCCCCTCTCTGTCCCCAGGTCTCTGTCCCCCTAAGTCTGTTCTCCTCTCTCTGTCTCTGTCACCCCCCTCTCTGTCCACCCCTCTCTCTGCCCCTCTCTCTGTCCCACCCTCGCTCTGTCCACCCTCCCGGTCCCCCTATCTTCTGTCCTCCCTCTCTCTGTCCCACTCCCTCTGACCTCCCCGCTCTCTGTACCCCTCTCTCTGACCCCCCTCTCTGTCCTCCCTCCGTCCCCCTCTCTCTGTCAATCTCTCTCTGTCCCCCCTCACTCTGTCCCCCTCACTCTGTCCCCCCTCTCCACGTTCTCCCTCTCTCTGTCCCCCTCTCTCTGTTGCCCTCTGTCTGTCCCCTTCTCTCCGTTCCCCTCACTCTATCCCCTACTCACTGTCCCCCTCTCTCTATCCCCTTCTCTCGGTTCCCTTCTCTCTGCTCCCTTCTGTCTGGTCCCTTCTCTCTGTCCCCCTCTCTCTATCCCCTTCTCTCTGACACCTTCTCTCTGCTCCCTTCTCTCTGTTCCCTTCTCTCAGTCCCCCTCTCTCTGTTCCCCTCTCTGTCCCCCCTCTCTCTGCCGCCCTCTCTCTGTCCGTTTCTCTCTGTTCCCCTCACTCTATCCCCGTAGCTCTGTCCCGGTCTCTCTGTTCCCCGCTCTCTCTGTTTCCCTCTCTCTGTGTCCCCCCTCTATCTGTCTCCCCTCTCTCTGTCGCCTTCTCTCTGACCCCTCTCTCTGTCTCCCTCCCTCTGTCCCGCTCTCTCTGCCTCCTCCATCTGTCCCCCTCCCTCTGACCCCCCTCTCTCTGTTCCCGTCACTCTGTCGCCCCATTTCTCTGTCCCCCCTCACTCTGTTCCCCCTCTTCACGTCGCTCCTGTCTCCGTTTCCCTCTATCTGTCCCCTTCTCTGCGTTCCCCTCACTCTATCCTCTTCTCTTTGTCCACCTCTCTCTGTCCCCTTCTCTCTATCCCATTCTCTCGGTTCCATTCTCTCTGCTCCATTCTCTCTATCCCCTTTTCTCTGTCCCCTTCTCTTTATTCCCCTCTCTCTGTCGCCCTCTCTCTGTCCCCTTCTCTCTTTATCCTTTCTCTCTTTCACCAAACTCTCTGTTCCCCTCTCTCTGTCTCCTCTCTTTGTCTCTCTCGTTCTGTCCATCCTCTCTCTGTTCCCTTATCTCTGTTCCATTCTCTCTGTCCTCCTCTCTCTATCCCCTTCTCTCTGTTCCCTTCTCTGTTCCCTTATCTGTGTTCCCGTCTCGCTGTTCTCCTCTCTCTGTCCCCCCTTTCTCTGTTCCCCTCTTTCTGTCCCCCTCTCTGTCCCCTTATCTCTTTATTCCTTGCTCTCTGCCCCCTCTTAGTAACACTTTCTCAGTCCCCCTCTCTCTGTCCCCCTCTCTCTGTCCATCCTTTCTCTGTCCCCACTCTATCTGTTCCCCTCTCTCTGTCCCCCTCTCTGTATCCCTCTATAAGTTCCCCTTTCTCTGTCCCCTCTCCTTGTCCACCTGTGTCTGTGCCCCCATTCTTTATCCCCCTCTCTCTGTCCCAAACTCTCTGTTTCCCTCTCTCTGCCATCCACACTTTGTCCCCCACTCTCTCTTTCCTCACCTCTCTTTGCCTTCCCACTGTCCCCACTTCTCAGTTTCCCCCTAAGTCTGTCCTCCTCTCTCTGTCACCCCTTCTCTGTACCCCCTCTCTCTTTCCCCCTCTCTGTACCCCTCTCTAAGTTCCCCTCTCTCTGTCCCTCTCTTTGTCTACCTGTGTCTGTCCCACCTCTCATTATCCCTTCTCTCTGTCCACAAACTCTCTGTTCCCCTCTCTCTGTCCCCCTCTCTTTGTCCCCCTCTCTCTGACCCCCTCTCTCTGTCCCCCTCTCTCTGTTCCCCCTCTCTCTATCCCCTCTCTCTGTTCCCCTCTCTCTCTGTCCCACTTTCTCGGCCCCTCCTCTCTCTGGCCCCCGTCTCTCTGTTCCCCTCTCTCTGTCCCCCTCTCTGTTCCCCTCTTTCTGTCACGCACTCTTGCCCCACTCTCTCAGTCCCCACCTCTCGGTCCCCCCCTCTGTCCCCACGTCTCTCTGTCCCCAAAGTATGCCTTGCTCTCTCTATCACCCCCCTCTCTGTCCCCCTCCCTCTGCCCACTCTCTCTGTCCCACCCTCTCTCTGTCCACCCTCACTGTCCCCATGTCTTCTGTCGCTCTGGCTCTCTCCCCCTCTCTGTACCCCCTCTCTCTGTCCCCTCTCTCTGTCCCTGCTCTCTCTCTGTCCCCCTGTCTCCATCTTCGTATCTCTGTTCCACTCTCTCTGTCCCACTCTCTCTGTATGCCCTCTCTCTGTCCCCTTCTCTCTATTCCCCTCACTCTGTCCCCGTATCTCTGTTCTGCTCTCTCTGCTCCCCTCTCTCTGTCCCCCTCTCCACGTCCCCCTCTCTCTGTCCTCCCCCTCTCTGACCTTATTTCTCTGTCCCACTCCCTCTGTCCCCGCTTTCTCTGTCCCCGTCTCTCTGACCCCCTCTCTCTGTCCCCTTCTCTGTGTTCCCCTCATTCTATTCCCGTATCTCTGCCCCGCTCTCTCTGTCCCCTCTCTCTGTCCCCCCTCTCTCTGTACCCCCTCTCTCTGCCCCCCCATCTTTCCCTCTCTCTTTATCCCCCATCTCTGTCCCCCTTTCTGTACCCCTCTCTAAGTTCCCCTCTCTCTGTCCCCTCTCTTTGTCCCCCTCTCTGTGTCCATCCTCTCTCCATCCCCCTCTCTCTCTCCCCATTTCTCTGTCCCCTTCTGTCTGTCCCCTTCTCACTGACCCCTCTCTCTCTGTCCCCTATCTCTCTGTTCCCCTCTCTCTGTTCCCCTCTCTCTGTCACCCATACTCTGTCCCCCACTCACTCTGACCACTCTCCCTGTCCCCCTGTCTTCTGTCCCCCTCTCTCTGTCCCTCCTCTATCTCAGTCCCCCTCTCTCTATCTCCGTATCTCTGTCCCGCTCTCACTGTTCTCCTCTCTCTGTCTCCTTCTCTCTGTTCCCCTCTCTCTGTCCCCCTCTCTCTGTCCCCCTCTCTCTGTCCCCCTCTCTCTGTCCCCCCACTCTCTGTTCCCCCTCTCTCTGTCCCCATCTCTCTCTCTCCCTCCGTTCTCTGTTCCCACGTTCTCTGGCCCCTCTCTATGTCCCCCGCTCTCTGTCCCCCTCTCTCTGTCCCCCTCTCTCTATTCCTCACTCTCTGTTCCCGTAAATCTGACCCCTCTCCACGTCGGCCCTCTCTCTGTCCCCTTCTCTCCGTTCCCCTCACTCTATCCCCCTCTCTCTATCCCCTTGTCTCAATCCCCACTCTCAGTTCCCATCTCTATGTCCCCCTCTCACTGTCCCCCTCTCTCTGTCCCCCAGTCTCTGTTCCTCCTCCCTCTGACCCCTCCATCTATCTGCCTCTCTCTGTCCCCCTCTCTCTGTCCCCCCTCTCTTTGTCCCCCACTCACTCTGTCCCCCCCCCCCCTCCCCCACTGTCCGCACGTCTCTGCCCCCCTAAGTCTCTTCTCATGTCTCTGTCACCCCACTCTCTGTCCCACCCTCGCTCTGTCCACCCTCCTGGTCCTCCTATCTTCTGTCCATCCTCGCTCTGTCCCCCCTGTCTGTCCGCCCTCTCGCTGGCCCCCTCTCTTTGTCCCCCTCCCTCTGACCCCCACTCTCTGACCCCCTCTCTCTGACCCCCTCCCTCTGTCCCTCTCCCTCTGCCCCCATTCCTCTGTCCCCCTCTCTCTGTCCCCCTCTCCACGTCCCCCTCTGTCTGTCCCCCTCTTTCTGTTTCTCTCTTTTTCTCCCCTTCTCTCCGTTCCCCTCTCTCTATCCACTTCTCTTTGTCCCCCTCTCTCTGTCCCCTTCTCTCCATCCCTTTCTCTCAGTTCCCTTCTCTCTGCTAACTTCTCTCTGTTCCCTTCTCTCTGTTCCACTCTCTCTGTCCCCGCTTTCTCTGTCCCCCTCTCTCTGTCCCCCTCTCTCTGTCCCCCTCTCTCTATCCCCTGCTCTCTGTGCCCCTCTCTCATTATCCCTTCTCTCTGTCCCCAAACTCTCTGTTCCCCTCTCTCTGTCTCCTCTCTTTGTCTCTCTCGTTCTTTCCATCCTCTCTCTGTTCCCTTCTCTCTGTTCCACTCTCTCTGTCCTCCTCTCTCTCTCCCCTTCTCTCTGTTCCCTTCTCTCTCTTCCCTTATCTCTGTTCCCGTCTCGCTGTTCTCCTCTCTCTGTCCCCCCTTTCTCTGTTCCCCTCTTTCTGTCCCCCTCTCTGTCCCCTTATCTCTTTATTCCTCACTCTCTGCCCCCTCTCAGAAACACTTTCTCAGTACCCCCTCTTTCTGTCCCCCTCTCTCTGTCGCCCTCTCTCTATCCAATTCTCTCTGTGCCCCTCTCTCATTATCCCTTCTCTCTGTCCCCAAACTAACTGTTCACCTATCTCTGTCTCCTCTCTTTGTCGCTTTCGTTCTGTCCATCCTCTCTCTGTTCCCTTCTCTCTGTTCCATTCTCTCTGTCCTCCTCTCTCTCTGTCCCCTTCTCTCTGTTCCCTTCTCTCTGTTCCCTTATCTCTGTTCCCGTCTCGCTGTTCTCCTCTCTCTGTCCCCCCTTTCTCTGTTCCCCTCTTTCTGTCTCCCTCTCTGTCCCCTTATCTCTTTATTCCTCTCTCTCTGCCCCCTCTCAGTAACACTTTCTCAGTCCCACCTCTTTCTGTCCCCCTCTCTCTGTCCATCCTTTCTCTGTCCCCACTCTCTCTGTTCCCCTCTCTCTGTCCCCCTCTCTGTACCCCTCTATAAGTTGCCCTTTCTCTGTCCCCTCTCTTTGTACACCTGTGTCTGTGCCCCCTCTCTTTATCCCCCTCTCTCTGTCCCCAAACTCTCGGTTTCCCTCTCTCTGCCATCCACACTTTGTCCCCCACTCTCTCTTTCCCCACCTCTATTTGCCTTCCCACTGTCCCCACGTCTCACTTTCCCCCTAAGTCTGTCCTCATCTCTCTGTCACCCCTTCTCTGTACCCCCTCTCTGTTCGCCTCTCTCTGTACCCCTCTCTGAACCCCTCTCTAAGTTCCCCTCTCTCTATCCCTCTCTTTGTCCACCTGTGTCTGTCCCCCATCTCATTATCCCTTCTCTCTGTCCACAAACTCTCTGTTCCCCTCTCTCTAACCCCTCTCTTTGTCCCCCTCTCTCTGACCCCCTCTCTCTGTCCCCACTCTCTGTTCCCCTCTCTCTGTTCCCCTCTCTCTCTGTCCCGCTTTCTCGGTCCCTCCTCTCTCTGGCCCACGTCTGTGTCCCCCTCTCTCTCTCCCCCTCTCTGTTCCCATCTTTCTGTCACCCACTCTTGCCCCCACTCTCTCTGTCCCCACCTCTCTGTACCCCCCTCTGTTCCCACGTCTCTCTGTCCCCAAAGTACGCCTTGCTCGCTCTATCACCCCCCTCTCTGTCCCCCTCCCTCTGCCCACTCACTCTGCCCCACCCTCTCTCTGTCCACCCTCACTGTCCCCTGTCTTCTGTCGCTCTGGCTCTGTCCCCCTCTCTGTAACCCCTCTCTCTGTCCCCCTCTCTCTGTCCCTCCTCTCTCTCTGTCCCCCTGTCTCCATCTTTGTATCTCTGTTCCGCTCTCTCTGTCCCACACTCTCTGTCCGGGCTCTCTCTGTCCCCTTCTCTCTGTTCCCCTCACTCTATCCCCGTATCTCTGTTCCGCTCTCTCTGCTCCCCTCTCTCTGTCCCCCCTCTCTCTGTACCCCCTCTCTCTGTCCCCCTCTCCATGTCCCCCTCTCTCTGTCCTCCCCCTCTCTGACCTTATCTCTCTGTCCTCCTCCCTCTGTCCCCGCTTTCTCTGTCCCCCTCTCTCTGACCCCCTCTCTCTCTCCCCTTCTCCCTGTTCCCCTCATTCTATTCCCGTATCTCTGTCCCGCTCTCTCTGTCCCCTCTCTCTGTCCCCCCTCTCTCTGTACCGCGCTCTCTCTGCCCCCCCTTTCCCTCTCTCTTTATCCCCCCCTCTGTCCCCCTTTCTGTACCCGTCTCTAAGTTCCACTCTCTCTGTCCCCTCTCTTTGTCCCCCTCTCTCTGTCCATCCTCTCTCCATCCCCCTCTCTCTCTCCCCATTTCTCTGTCCCCCTTCTGTCCGTACCCCTCTCTCTGACCCCCCTCTCTCTGTCCCCTATCTCTCTGTTCCCCTCTCTGTTCCCCTCTCTCTGTCACCCTTACTCTGTCCCCCACTCACTCTGACCACTCACTCTGTCCCACCCTCGCTCTGTCCACTCTCCCTGTCCCCCTGTCTTCTGTCCCCCTCTCTCTGTCCCTCCTCTATCTCTGTCCCCCTCTCTCTATCTCCGTATCTCTGTTCCGCTCTCACTGTTCTCCTCTCTCTATCTCCTTCTCTCTGTTCCCCTCTCTTTGTCCCCCTCTCTTTGTCCCCCTCTCTCTGTCCCCCTCTCTCTGTTCCCCTCTCTCTGTCCCCCCACTCTCTGTTCCCCCTCTCTCTGTCCCCATCTCTCTCTCTTCCTCCGTTCTCTGTCCCCATGTTCTCTGGCCCCTCTCTCTGTCCCCCGCTCTCTCTCCCCCTCTTTCTGTCCCCCTCTCTCTGTTCCTTAGTCTCTGTTCCGGTAAATCTGTCCCCCTCTCCACGTCGGCCCTCTCTCTGTCCCCTTCTCTCCGTTCCCCTCACTCTATCCCCCTCTCTCTCTCTCTCCCCTTCTCTCTATCCCCACTCTCTGTCCCCGTTTCTCTTTTCCCCTCTCTCTGTCCCCGATTTCTCTGCCACCCTCTCTCTGGCCCCCTCTCCCTCTCTCCCACTCCCTCTGCCCCCTCTCTCTGTTCCCCTCTCACTGTCCCTCTCTCTCTGTCCCTTCTCTCCCTCTTCCCCTCTCTCTGCACTCCCTTCCCCTCTCTCTTTAACCTCTCTCTCTGTCCCACTCTCTCTGTCACCCACTCTGTCCCCCACTCTCTCTGTCACCTCTTCTCTATCACCCCCTCTGTCTCCACTTCTCTCTGTCCCCAAAGTCTGCCTTCCTCTCTCTGTCACACCCCTCTCTGCCCGCCCCCCCCCTCCCTCTGCCCACTCACTCTGTCCCCCACTTCTGTCCCCACGTCTCGGTCCACCTCAGACTGTTCTCATCCCTCTGTCATACCCCTCTCTGTCCCCCCTCTCTCTGCCCCTCTCTCTGTCCCACCCTCGCTCTGTCCACATTCAGGGTCCCCCTATCTTCTGTCCACCCTCGCTCTGTCCCCCCTGCCTGTATGCCCTCTCTCTGTCCCCCTCTCTCTGTCCCTCTCCCTCTGTCGCCCACTCTCTGACACCCCTCTCTCTGTCCCCCTCTTTCTGTTTTCCCATCTCTCTGGCCCCCCCCTCTCTGTCCCCCACTCTCTGTTCCCCCCCCTCTCTCCCGCTAAGTCTGTTCTCATTGCTCTGTCACTCCCCTCTCTGTCACCCCCTCTCTCTGTCCACCCTCGCTTTGTCCACTCTCCCGGTCCCCCTATCTTCTGTCCACCTCTCTCCGTCCCCACGTCTGTCCGCGCTCTCTCTTTCCCGTCTTTCTGTTCCCCCTCTCTCTGTCCCCCTCTCTCGATTCCCCTCTCTCTGACCCCACCCTCTCTGCCCCCATCTCTCTGCCCCATTTCTCTGTCCCACCGTCGCTCTGTCCACCCATCTTGCTCCCCTGTCTTCTGTCCCCCCGGCTCTGTCCCCTCTCTCTGTCCCTCCTCTCTCTCTGTCCCCCTCTCTCTGTCCGTCATCTCTCTGACCCCCTCTCTCTGTTTCCCTCACTCTATCCCCGTTTCTCTGTACCGCTCACTCTGTTCCCTTCTCTCTGTTCCCCTCTCTTGTACCTCTCTCTCTGTCCCCCCATCTCTCTGTCCCCCCTTTCTCTGTCCCCCCTCTCTCTGTCCTCCCTCTCTCACTTCCCGGTCTCTGTCACCATCTCTCTGTCCCCCCTCACTCTGCCCCCCTTCTCTGCGTCCCCCTCCCTCCGTCCCACTTTCTCTGTACCCCTCCCTCAGTCCCCCTCCCTCTGTCTCCTCTCTCTGTCCCCCTCATCCTGTGCACCCTCTCTCTGTCCCACTCTCCACGTCCCCCTTCTCTCGCTGTCCCCTTCTCTCTGTTTCCCTCTGCCTGTCCTCTTCTCTCTGTTCTCCTCGTTCTATCCCCTTCTCTTTCTCCCCAAATCTCTATCACCTTCTCTTTGTCCCCTTCTCTCTGTTCCCCTCTCACTGTCCCTCTCTCTCTGTCCCTTGTCTCCCTGTTCCCCTCTCTGTACCCCTATCTCTGTCCCCTCTCTTTGTCCCCCTGTGTCTGTCCCCCTCTCTTTATCCTTTCTCTCTGTCCCCAAACTCTCTGTTCCCCTCTCTCTGTCCCCTCTCTTTGTCCCCCTCTCTCTGTTCCCCTTCTCTCTGTCCACCTCTCTCTGTTCCCTTCTCTCTGTCCCCTTCTCTCTGTCCCCGTCTCTCTGTCCTCTTCGCTCTGTTCCCCTCTCTCTGTCCCCTCTTTCTCTGACCCCCTCTCTCTGACAACCTCTCTCTGTCCCCCTCTCTCTGTCCCCCTCACTCTGTCCCCATCTATCTGTCCCCCTCTCTACGTCTCCCCTCTCTCTCTGCCCCTCTCTCTCTCCCCCTCTATCTGTCCCCTTCTCTCTGTTTCCTTCTCTCTGTTCCCTTCTCTCTGTACACCTCTCTCTGCACCCCCTCTCTCTGTCCCTCTCTCTGTGTCCCTTGTGTCCCTGTTCCCCTCTCTCTGTCCCCCCTTTCCCCTCTCTCTTTATCCCCCTCTCTCTGTCTCCCTCTCTGTACCCCTCTCTCTGTCCCCTCTCTTTGTCCCCCTGTGTCTGTCCCCCTCTCTTTATCCTTTCTCTCTCTCCCCAAACTCTCTGTTCCCCACTCTCTGTCCCCTCTCTTTGTCCCCCTCTCTCTGTCCGTCCTCTCTCTGCCCCCTCTCTCTGTCCCCCTCTCTCTGTCCCCCTCGCTCTCTGTTCCCCTTCTCTCTGTCCACCTCACTCTGTCCCCTTCACTCTGTCCCCTTCTCTCTGTCCCCCTGTCGACGTCTCCCTCTCTCTCTCTCTCCCCCCCTTTCTCTGTTCCCTTCTCTCTGTTCCCCTCAATATATCCCCTTCTCTTTTCCCCCTCTCTCTATCCCCTTCTCTCTGTCCACTTCTCTCTGCTCATTTACTCTGTTCCCCTCTCTCTGTCCCCGCTTTCTCTGTCCGCCTCTCTCTGTCCCCCACTCTCTATCCCCCTCTCTCTGTCCCCCCTCTCTCTGTATCCCTCTCTCTCTTTCCCCCTCTCTCTTTCCACCTCTCTCTGTTCCCGTCTCTCTGACCAACTCTCTCTGTCCCACTCTCTCTGTCCCCCACCTCTCTTCCCCCCCTCTGTCATCACGTCTCTCTGTCCCCCTAAGTCTGTCTTCCTCTCTCTGTCACCCCCTCTCTGTCACCCCCTCTCTGCCCCCCCCTCTCTGTCCCACCCTCGCTCTGTCCACCCACCCTGTCCCCCTTGCTCTGTACCCCCTCTCTATCAGCCCTCTCTCTGTTCCCCTCAATATATCCCCTTCTCTTTTCCCCCTCTCTCTATCCCCTTCTCTCTGTCCACTTCTCTCTGCTCATTTACTCTGTTCCCCTCTCTCTGTCCCCGCTTTCTCTGTCCGCCTCTCTCTGTCCCACACTCTCTATCCCCCTCTCTCTGTCCCCCCTCTCTCTGTATCCCTCTCTCTCTTTCCCCCTCTCTCTTTCCACCTCTCTCTGTTCCCGTCTCTCTGACCAACTCTCTCTGTCCCACTCTCTCTGTCCCCCACCTCTCTGCCCCCCCTCTGTCATCACGTCTCTCTGTCCCCCTAAGTCTGTCTTCCTCTCTCTGTCACCCCCTCTCTGTCACCCCCTCTCTGCCCCCCCCTCTCTGTCCCACCCTCGCTCTGTCCACCCACCCTGTCCCCCTTGCTCTGTACCCCCTCTCTATCAGCCCTCTCTCTGTTCCCCTCTATCTGCCCATCACCTTCTGTCCCCCCCTCTCTCTGTCTCCCTCCCTCTGTCCCCTCATTCTGTCCACACTCTCTCTGTCCCACTCTACACGTCCCCCTTCTCTCGCTCTCCCCCTCACTCTGTTTCCCTCTGCCTGTCACCTTCTCTCTGTTCCCCTCATTCTATCCCCTTCTCTTTGTCCCCCAATCTCTGTCCCATTCCCTCTGCCCCCTTCTCTCTGCCCCCTTCTCTCTGTCCCCTTCTCTCTGCTCACTTCTCTCAGTTCGCCTCTCTCTGTCCCCCTTCTCTCTGTCCCCTTCTCACTGTTCCCCTCTCTCTGTCCCCACTTTCTCTGACACCCTATCTCTGTCCCCCTCTCTCTGACCCCCTCTCTCTGACCCGCTCTCTCTGACCCCCTCTCTGTCCCCTTCTCTCTGACAACCTCTCTCTGTCCCTCTCTCTCTCTCTCTCCCCCCTCTCTCTGTCCACCTCCCTCTGTCCCCTTCTCACTGTTTCCTTCTCTCTGTTTCCCTCTCACTGTTCCCCTCTCTGTGTCCCTCTCTCTCTGTCCCTTGTCTCCCTGTTCCGCTCTCTCTGACACCCCTTTCCCCTCTCTCTTTATCCCCCTCTCTCTGTCTCCCTCTCTGTACCCCTGTGTCTGCTCCCCCCTCTCTTTATCCTTTCTCTCTGTCCACAAACTCTCTGTTCCCCTCTCTCTGGCCCCTCTCTTTGTCCCCCTCTCTCTGTCCATCCTCTCTCTGCTCTCTCTCTCTCTCTGTCCCCCCTTTCTCTGTCCCCTCTCTCTCTGTTCCCCTTCTCTCTGTCCCCTTCTCTCTGTCCCCTTCTCTCTGTCCCCCTCTCTCTCTGTTCCCCCTCTCTCTGTCCCCCCTCTCTGTCTGACCCCCTCTCTCTCTGACCCCCTCTCTCTTTCCCTCTCTCACTGCCCCTTCTCTCTATTCCCTTCTCTCTGTCACCCTCTCTCTGTCCCTTCTCTCTCTGTTCCTGTCTCTCTCTGTCCCCATCTCTCTGTTCCGCCTCTCTTTATGCCCCTCTCTCTGTACCCACTCTCTCTATCACCCCTCTCTCTATCCCCCTCTCTCTATCCCCGTCTCTCTGTCCCCCCCACTCACAGTCCCCCTCTATTTGCCCCCCTCTCTCTCTGTTCCCCTCTCTGTTACTCCCTCTATCCCCATCTCTCTCTTACCCCCCTTTCTGTACCCCCACCCTCTCTGCCCCTCTCTCTGTCTCACCATCGCTCTGTCCACCCTCCCGGTTCCCCTATCTTCTGTCCCCTCTGTTTGTCCGCCCTCTCTCTGTCCCCCTCTCGCTGTCCCGCTCTCTCTGTTCCCTTCTCTCTGTCCCCCTCTCTCTCTGCCCCCCCTCTCTGCCCACCCTCTCTCTGTCCACCCTCTCTCTCTTCCCGGTCGCTCTGTCACCGTCTCTCTGTCCCTCTTCTCTCTGTCCCCCTTCTCTGTGTCCCCCTCCCTCAGTCCCACTTTCTTAGTCCCCCTCTCTCTGTCCCCCTCTCTCTCTCCCCCCTCTCTCTGCCCCCCTCCCTCTGTGCCCCTTCCTCTATCCAACTCTCTGTCCCCCTCTCTCTGTCCCCCTCCTCTCTATCCCCCCTCTCTCTCACTTCCCTCTCTCTGTTCCCCTCTGTCTGCCCACCACTTTCTGTCCCCCTCTTTCTGTCTCCCTCCCTCTGTTCCCCCTCATTCTGTCCACTCTCTCTCTGTGTCACTCTCCAAGTCCCCCTTCTGTCGCTCTCCTCCTCACTCTGTTTCTCTCTGCCTGTCACCTTCTCTCTGTTACCCTCATTCTATCCCTGTTACTCTCTGTCCACAAACTCTCCGTTCCCCTCTCTTTGTCCCCTCTCTTTGTCCCCCTCTCTCTATCCATCCTCTCTCTGCCCCCTCTCTCTGTCCCCCTCTCTCTGTCCGCTTCTCTCTCTCTGTTCCCCTTCTCTCTGTCCACCTCTCCCTGTCCCCTTCTCTCTGTCCCCTTCTCTCTGTCCCCTTTTCTCTGTTCCCTTCTCTCTGTTCCCTTCTCTCTGTTCCCCTCTCTCTGTCCCCCTCTCTGTCCCCATCTCTCTCTGTCCCACTCTCTCTGTCCCCCTCTCTCCGTCTCCCTCTCTCTGTCCCTTCTCTCTCTGTTCCTGTCTCTCTCTGCCCCCATCTCTCTGTTCCCCCTCTCTTTATCCCCCTCTCTCTGTACCCACTCTCTCTATCACCCCTTTCTCTATCCCCCTCTCTCTATCCCGGTCTCTCTGTCCCCCCACACACAGTCCCCCTCTCTTTGCCCCCCTCTCTCTCTGTTCCTCTCTCTGTTACTCTCTCTCTGTCCCCCCTCTCTCTGTTACCCCCCTCTCTGTCCCCCCATCCTCTCTGTCCCTCTCTCTTTCCCACCATCGCTCTGTCCACCCTCCCGGTTCCCCTATCTTCTGTCCCGCCTGTCTGTCCGCCCTCTCTCTGTCCACCTCTCGCTGTCCCGCTCTCTCTTTTCCCTTCTCTCTGTCCCCCTCTCTCTCTGCGCCCCCTCTCTATGTCCACCCTCTCTCTGTCCACACTCTCTCTCTTCCCAATCGCTCTGTCACCGTCTCTCTGTCCCTCTTCTCTCTGTCCCCCTTCACTGTGGCCCCCTCCGTCAGTCCCACTTTCTTAGTCCCCCTCTCTCTGTCCCGCCCTCTCTACCCCCCTCTCTCTGTCCCCCTCCCTCTGTGCTCCTCCCTCTGTCCAACTCTCTCTGTCCCCCTCTCTCTCTCCCCCTCCTCTCTACCCCCCCTCTCACTTCCCTCTCTCTGTTCCCGTCTATCTGCCCACCACTTTCTGCCCCCGTCTCTCTGTCTCCCTCCCTCTGTTCCCCCGTATTCTGTCCACCCTCTCTCTGTCCCACTCTCCAAGTCCCCCTTCTCTCGCTCTCCCCCTCACTCTGTTTCTCTCTGCCTGTCACCTTCTCTCTGTTACCCTCATTCTATCCCTTCTCTTTGTCCCCCAATCTCTGTCCCCTTCTCTCTGTCCCCTTCTCTCTGTACCCTTCTCTCTGTTCCCCTTCTCTCTATCCCCTTCTCTCTGTCCCCTTCTCTCTGTTCCCCTTCTCTCTGTCCCCTTCTCTCTGTTCCCCTCTCTGTCCCCGCTTTCTCTGACCCCCTCTCTCTGACCCCCTCTCTCTGACCCCCTCTCTCTGACCCCCTCTCTCTGTCCCCCTCTCTCTGACAACCTCTCTCTGTCCCCCTCTCTCTCTCCGCCTCCCTCAGTCCCATTCCCTCTGTTTCCTTATCTCTGTTCCCTTCTCTCTGTACACCTCCCTCTGCCCCCTCTCTCTGTTCCCATCTCTCTGTCCCTCTCTCTCTCTGTGCCTTGTCTCACTGTTCCCCTCTCTCTGACCCCCTTTCCCCTCTCTCTTTATCCCCCTCTCTCTGTCTCCCTCTCTGTACCCCTGTGTCTGTCACCCCTCTCTTTATCGTTTCTCTCTGTCCACAAACTCTCCGTTCCCCTCTCTTTGTCCCCTCTCTTTGTCCCCCTCTCTCTATCCATCCTCTCTCTGCCCCCTCTCTCTGTCCCCCTCTCTCTGTCCGCTTCTCTCTCTCTGTTCCCCTTCTCTCTGTCCATCTCTCTCTGTCCCCTTCTCTCTGTCCCCTTCTCTCTGTCCCCTTTTCTCTGTTCCCTTCTCTCTGAACCCTTCTCTCTGTTCCCCTCTCTCTGTCCCCCTCTCTCCGTCTCCCTCTCTCTGTCCCTTCTCTCTCTGTTCCTGTCTCTCTCTGCCCCCATCTCTCTGTTCCCCCTCTCTTTATCCCCCTCTCTCTGTACCCACTCTCTCTATCACCCCTTTCTCTATCCCCCTCTCTCTATCCCGGTCTCTCTGTCCCCCCACACACAGTCCCCCTCTCTTTGCCCCCCTCTCTCTCTGTTCCTCTCTCTGTTACTCTCTCTCTGTCCCCCCTCTCTCTGTTACCCCCCTCTCTGTCCCCCCATCCTCTCTGTCCCTCTCTCTGTCCCACCATCGCTCTGTCCACCCTCCCGGTTCCCCTATCTTCTGTCCCGCCTGTCTGTCCGCCCTCTCTCTGTCCACCTCTCGCTGTCCCGCTCTCTCTTTTCCCTTCTCTCTGTCCCCCTCTCTCTCTGCCCCCCCTCTCTATGTCCACCCTCTCTCTGTCCACACTCTCTCTCTTCCCAGTCGCTCTGTCACCGTCTCTCTGTCCCTCTTCTCTCTGTCCCCCTTCACTGTGGCCCCCTCCGTCAGTTCCACTTTCTTAGTCCCCCTCTCTCTGTCCCGCCCTCTCTACCCCCCTCTCTCTGTCCCCCTCCCTCTGTGCTCCTCCCTCTGTCCAACTCTCTCTGTCCCCCTCTCTCTCTCCCCCTCCTCTCTACCCCCCCCTCTCACTTCCCTCTCTCTGTTCCCCTCTATCTGCCCACCACTTTCTGCCCCCGTCTCTCTGTCTCCCTCCCTCTGTTCCCCCGTATTCTGTCCACCCTCTCTCTGTCCCACTCTCCAAGTCCCCCTTCTCTCGCTCTCCCCCTCACTCTGTTTCTCTCTGCCTGTCACCTTCTCTCTGTTCCCCTCATTCTATCCCCTTCTCTTTGTCCAGCAATCTCTGTCCCCTTCGCTCTATCTCCTTCTCTCTGTCCCCTTATCTCTATCCCCTTCTCTCTGTCCCCTTCTCTCTATCCCCTTCTCTCTGCTCACTTCTCTGTTCCCCTCTCTCTGACCCCGCTTTCCCTGACCCCCTCTCTCTGACCCGCTGTCTCTGTCACCCCCTCTCTGGCCCCTCTCTCTGACAACCTTTCTCTGTTCCCCCCTCTCTGTCAACCTCACTCTGTCCCCCTCTCTGTGTCCCCCTCTCTCTGTACCCCTTTCTCGGTCCCCTCTCTCTGTCCCCTTCTCTCTGTTCACTTCTCTCTGTTCCCTTCTCGCTTTCCCCACTCTGTTCCCCTCTCTCTGTCACCTCTCTCTGTCTCCCTCTCTCTGTTCCCCTCACTCTGTTTCCCTCTGTGTTCCCCTCTCTCTGTCACCCACTCTTTCGCCCACTCTCTCTGTCCCCACCTCTCTGTCCTCACCTCTGTCCCCACGTCTCTCTGTCCCCCTAAGTCTGCTTTCCTCTCTCTGTCACGCCCCTCTCTGTCCCCCCTCCCTCTGCCCACTCACTCTGTCCCACCCTCGCTCTGTCCACCCTCCCTGTCCCCCTGTCTTCTGTCCCCCCTGGCTTTGTCCCCCCTCTCTATCCCCCTCTCTCTGTCCCCATTTCTCTGACCCCCTACTGTCTGTCCCCCTCTCTCTGTCTCCCCTCTCACTGTCCCCCTATCTCTCTGCTTCCCTCTCTCTGTTCCCACACTCTGTTTCCCACTCTCTCTGCCCACTCACTCTGTCCCACCCTCGCTCTGTCCACCCTCCCTGTCCCCCTGTCTTCTGTCCCCCTCTCTATATATCTCCGTATCTCTGTTCCGCTCTCACTGTTCTCCCCTCTCTGTCTCCTTCTCTCTGTTCCCCTCTCTCTGCCCCCTCTCTTTGTCGCCCTCTCTCTGTTCCCCTCTCTCTGTTCCCCTCTCTCTGTCCCCCCACACTCTGTCCTCCCTCTCTCCAGCCCCTTCTCTCTCTGTCCCCCCGTTCTCTGTCCCCACGTTCTCTGTCTCCCTCTCTCTGTCCCCCGCTCTCTGTAACCCTCTCTCTGCCCCACCTATCTGTTCCTCACTCACTGTCCCCTCTCTCTCTGTCCCCGTAAGTCTGTCCCACTCTCCACGTCGGCCCTCTCTCTGTCCCCTTCTCTCCGTTCCCCTCACTCCACCCCTTCTCTCTATCCCCTTCTCTCTATCCACTTCTCTCTGTCCCCCTCTCTCTGTACCGCTCTCTTTGTCCCTCTTTCTCTGTCCCCTCCTCTCTGTTCCCCTCTCTGTCCACGCTTTCTCTGTCCCCCTCACTCTATCCCCGTCTCTCTATCTCCTTCTCTCTGTCCACTTCTCTCTGTCCCCCTCTCTCTGTACCCCTCTCTCTGTCCACCTCTCTCTGTTCCCTTCTCTCTGTCCCCCTCTCTCTGCCCTCTCTCTGTTCTCCTCTCTCTCTGCTCCATCTCTCTGTCCCCATTTCTTTATCCCCCTCTCTCTCTGTCCCCACTCTCTCTGTTCCCCTCTCTCTGTACCCCCGCTCTCTGTTCCCCTCTCTCTGTCCCCTTTCTCTGTACCCCTCTCTCTGTCCCCCCCTTTATCCCCATCTCTCTGCCCACACTCTCTCTGTCCCTACTCTCTCTGCCCCCCTCTCTCTATCCCTCCTCTCTCTCTGTCCCACTCTCTGTATCCTTCTCTCAGTTCCCCTCTCTCTGTCCCCCTCTCTCTGCCCACTCTCTCTGTCCCTCCTCTCTCTCTGTTCCCCTCTCTCTGTTCCCCTCTCTTTGTTCCCCTCTCACTGTCCATCCTCTCTCTGTCCCCCTCTCTCTGTCCCCCTCTCTCTATCCCAATCTCTCTATCCCCTTCTCTCTGTCCCCCATTCACAGTCCCCCTCTCTCTGTACCCACTCTCTCTGTCCCCCTCTCTCTCTGTTCCCCTCTCTCTGTCCCCCTCCCTCTGCAGCCATTCCTCTGTCCCCCTCGCTCTGTCCCCCTCTCCACGTCCCCCTCTCTCTGTCCCCCTCTCTCTGTTTCCCTCTTTCTGTCCCCTTCTCTCCGTTCCCCTCTCTCTATCCCCTTCTCTTTGCGCCCCTCTCTCTGTCCCCTTCTCTCTATCCCTTTCTCTCAGTTCCCTTCTCTCTGCTAACTTCTCTCTGTTCCCTTCTCTCAATCCCCCTCTCTCTGCACGCCCCTCTCAGTCGCCCTCTCTCTGTCACCTTCTCTCTGTCACCTTCTCTCTGTTCTCTTCTCTATATTCCCTTCTCTCTTCCCTCTCTCTCTGTCCCTCTACCTGACCCTCCTCTCTCCCTGTCCCCCTCTCTCTACCCCTTTCTCGCTGTCACCTTCTCACTGTCACCTTCTCGCTGTTCCCTTCTCTCTGTCCGCCTCTCTCTGTTCCCCTCTCTCTGTCCCCTTCTCTCTGTTCCCCCCACTGTATCCCCGTATCTCTGCCCCGCTCTCTCTATTCCCCTCTCTCTGTCCCCCTCTCTCTGTCCCCTTCTCTCTGTCACCTTCTCTCTGTCACCTTCTCTCTGTTCCCTTCTCTCTGTCCCCCTCTCTCTGTCCCCCTCTCTCTGTCCCTTCTCTCTCTGTCCCTTCTCTCTCTGTTCCCCTCTCTCTGCCCACCTCATTGTCCCCCCTCTCTTTATTCCCCTCTCTCTGTCCCTCTCTCTGTAACCCTCTCTCAGTTCCCCTCTCGCTATCCCCTCATTTTGTCACCCTGTCTCTGTACCCCCTCTCATTATCCCTTCTCTCTGTCCCCAAACTCTCTGTTTCCCTCTCTCTGCCTCCTCTCTTTTTCTCTCTCGCTCTGTCCATCCTCTCTCTGTTCCCTTCTCTCTGTTCCACTCTCTCTGTCCCCCTCTCTCTCCGTCCCCCTCTCTGTGCCCAGGTCTCTGTCCCCCTAAGTCTGTTCTCCTCTCTCTGTCTCTGTCACCCCACTCTCTGTCCACCCCTCTCTCTGCCCCTCTCTCTGTCCCACCCTCGCTCTGTCCACCCTCCCGAACCCCCTATCTTCTGTCCTCCCTCTCTCTGTCCCACTCCCAGTGACCCCCCCGTTCTCTGTACCCCTCTCTCTGACCCCCCTCTCTGTCCTCCCTCCGTCCCCCTCTCTCTGTCAACCTCTCTCTGTCCCCCCTCACTCTGTCCCCCTCACTCTGTCCCCCTCTCCACGTCCTCCCTCTCTCTGTCCCCCTCTCTCTGTTGCCCTCTGTCTGTCCCCTTCTCTCCGTTCCCCTCACTCTATCCCCTACTCCCTGTCCCCCTCTCTCTATCCCCTTCTCTCGGATCCCTTCTCTCTGCTCCCTTCTGTCTGGTCCCTTGTCTCTGTCCCCCTCTCTCTATCCCCTTCTCTCTGACACCTTCTCTCTGCTCCCTTCTCTCTGTTCCCTTCTCTCAGTCCCCCTCTCTCTGTTCCCCTCTCTGTCCCCCCTCTCTCTGTCCCCCCTCTCTCTGTCCGTTTCTCTCTGTTCCCCTCACTCTATCCCCGTAGCTCTGTCCCACTCTCTCTGTTCCCCGCTCTCTCTGTTTCCCTCATCTGTGTCCCCCCTCTATCTGTCTCCCCTCTCTCTGTCGCCCTCTCTCTGACCCCTCTCTCTGTCTCCCTCCCTCTGTCCCGCTCTCTCTGCCCCCTCCCTCTGTCCCCCTCCCTCTGACCCCCCTCTCTCTGTTCCCGTCACTCTGTCGCCCCATTTCTCTGTACCCCCTCACTCTGTTCCCTCTCTTGACGTCGCTCCTGTCTCCGTTTCCCTCTATCTGTCCCCTTCTCTGCGTTCCCCTCACTCTATCCTCTTCTCTTTGTCCACCTCTCGATCCCATTCTCTCGGTTCCATTCTCTCTGCTCCATTCTCTCTGACCCCTTTTCTCTGTCCCCCTCTCTAAATTTCCCTCTCTCTGTCGCCCTCTCTCTGTCCCCTTCTCTCTTTATCCCTTCTCTCTTTCACCAAACTCTCTGTTCCCCTCTGTCTCTTCTCTTTGACTCTCTCGTTCTGTCCATCCTCTCTCTGTTCCCTTATCTCTGTTCCACTCTCTCTGTCCTCCTCTCTCTATCCCCTTCTCTCTGTTCCCTTCTCTGTTCCCTTATCTCTGTTCCCGTCTCGCTGTTCTCCTCGCTCTGTCCCCCCTTTCTCTGTTCCCCTCTTTCTGTCCCCCTCTCTGTCCCCTTATCTCTTTATTCCTCTCTCTCTGCCCCCTCTCAGTAACACTTTCTCAGTCCCCCTCTCACTGTCCCCCTCTCCCTGTCCATCCTTTCTCTGTCCCCTCTCTCTCTGTTCCCCTCTCTCTGTCCCCCTCTCTTTACCCCTCTATAAGTTCCCCTTTTTCTGTCCCCTCTCCTTGTCCACCTGTGTCTGTGCCCCCTCTCTTTATCCCCCTCTCTCAGTCCCAAACTCTCTGTTTCCCTCTCTCTGCCATCCACACTTTGTCCCCCACTCTCTCTTTCCCCACCTCTCTTTGCCTTCCCACTGTCCCCACGTCTCACTTTCCCCCTAAGTCAGTCCTCCTCTCTTTGTCACCCCTTCTCTGTACGCCCTCTCACTCTCCCCCTCTCTGTACCCCTCTCTAAGTTCCCCTCTCTCTGTCCCGATCTTTGTCTACCTGTGTCTGTCCCACCTCTCATTATCCCTTCTCTCTGTCCACAAACTCTCTGTTCCCCTCTCTCTGTCCCCTCTCTTTGTCCCCCTCTCTCTGACCCCCTCTCTCTGTCCCCCTCTCTCTGTTCCCCCTCTCTCTATCCCCTCTCTCTGTTCCCCTCTCTCTCTGTCCCACTTTCTCGGTCCCCGCTCTCTCTGGCCCCCGTTTCTCAGTTCCCCTCTCTCTGTCCCCCTCTCTGTTCCCCTCTTTCTGTCACACACTCTTGCCCCACTCTCTCAGTCCCCACCTCTCGGTCCTCCCCTCTGTCCCCACGTCTCTCTGTCCGCAAAGTATGCCTTGCTCTCTCTATCACCCCCCTCTCTGTCCCCCTCCCTCTGCCCACTCTCTCTGTCCCACCCTCTCTCTGTCCACCCTCACTGTCCCCATGTCTTCTGTCGCTCTGGCTCTCTCCCCCTCTCTGTAACCCCTCTCTCTGTCCCCCTCTCTCTGTCCCTGCTCTCTCTCTGGCCCCTGTCTCCATCTTCGTATCTCTGTTCCGCTTTCGCTGTCCCACTCTCTCTGTCCGTCCTCTCGCTGCCCCCTTCTCTCTGTTCCCCTCACTCTATCCCCGTATCTCTATTCCTCTCTCTCTGCTCCCCTCTCTCTGTCCCCCTCTCCACGTCGCCCTCTCTCTGTCCTCCCCCTCTCTGACCTTATTTCTCTGTCCCCCTCCCTCTGTCCCCGCTTTCTCTGTCCCCCTCTCTCTGACCCCCTCTCTCTGTCCCCTTCTCTCTGTTCCCCTCATTCTATTCCCGTATCTCTGCCCCGATCTCTCTGCTCCCCTCTCTCTGTCCCCCCTCTCTCTCTGTACGCCCTCTCTCTGCACCCCCCATCTTTCCCTCTCTCTTTATCCCCCCTCTCTGTCCCCATTTCTGTACCCCTCTCTTCGTTCCCCTCTCTCTGTCCCCTCTCTTTGTCCCCCCTCTGTGTCCATCCTCTCTCCATCCCCCTCTCTCTGTTCCCATTTCTCTGTCCCCCTTCTGTCTGTCCCCCTCTCTCTGACCCCTCTCTCTCTGTCCCCTATCTCTCTGTTCCCCTCTCTCTGTTCCCCTCTCTCTGTCACCCATACTCTGTCCCCCACTCACTCTGACCACTCACTCTGTCCCACCCTCGCTCTGTCCACTCTCCCTGTCCCCCTGTCTTCTGTCCCCCTCTCTCTGTCCCTCCTCTATCTCAGTCCCCCTCTCTCTATCTCCGTATCTCTGTCCCGCTCTCACTGTTCTCCTCTCTCTGTCTCCTTCTCTCTGTTCCCCTCTCTCTGTCCCCCTCTCTTTGTCCCCCTCTCTCTGTCCCCTCTCTCTGTTCCCCTCTCTCTGTCCCCCCACTCTCTGTTCGCCCTCTCTCTGTCCCCATCTCTCTCTCCCTCCGTTCTCTGTTCCCACGTTCTCTGGCCCCTCTCTGTGTCCCCCAATCTCTGTCCCCCTCTCTCTGTCCCCCCCTCTCTGTTCCTCACTCTCTGTTCCCGTAAATCTGACCCCTCTCCACGTCGGCCCTCTCTCTGTCCCCTTCTCTCCGTTCCCCTCACTCTATCCCCCTCTCTCTATCCCCTTGTCTCTATCCCCACTCTCAGTTCCCGTCTCTCTGTCCCCCTCTCACTGTCCCCCTCTCTCTGTCCCCCAGTCTCTTTTCCTCCTCCCTCTGACCCCTCCATCTATCTGCCTCTCTCTGTCCCCCTCTCTCTGTCCCCCCTCTCTTTGTCCCCCACTCACTCTGTGTCCCCCACTGTCCGCACGTCTCTGCCCCCCTAAGTCTCTTCTCATGTCTCTGTCACCCCACTCTCTGTCCCACCCTCGCTCTGTCCACCCTCCTGGTCCTCCTATCTTCTGTCCATCCTCGCTCTGTCCCCCCTGTCTGTCCGCCCTCTCGCTGGCCCCCTCTCTTTGTCCCCCTCCCTCTGACCCTCACTCTCTGACCCCCTCTCTCTGACCCCCTCCCACTGTCCCCCTCCCTCTGCCCCCATTCCTCTGTCCCCCTCTCTCTGTCCCCCTCTCCACGTCCCCCTCTCTCTGTCCCCCTCTTTCTGTTTCTCTCTTTTTGTCCCCTTCTCTCCGTTCCCCTCTCTCTATCCCCTTCTCTTTGTCCCCCTCTCTCTGTCCCCTTCTCTCCATCCCTTTCTCTCAGTTCCCTTCTCTCTGCTAACTTCTCTCTGTTCCCTTCTCTCTGTTCCACTCTCTCTGTCCCCGCTTTCTCTGTCCCCCTCTCACTGTCCCCCTCTCTCTGTCCCCCTCTCTCTGTCGCCCTCTCTCTATCCCCTTCTCTCTGTGCCCCTCTCTCATTATCCCTTCTCTCTGTCCCCAAACTCTCTGTTCCCCTCTCTCTGTCTCCTCTCTTTGTCTCTCTCGTTCTGTCCATCCTCTCTCTGTTCCCTTCTCTCTGTTCCACTCTCTCTGTCCTCCTCTCTCTCTCCCCTTCTCTCTGTTCCCTTCTCTCTCTTCCCTTATCTCTGTTCCCGTCTCGCTGTTCTCCTCTCTCTGTCCCCCCTTTCTCTGTTCCCCTCTTTCTGTCCCCCTCTCTGTCCCCTTATCTCTTTATTCCTCTCTCTCTGCCCCATCTCAGTAACACTTTCTCAGTACCCCCTCTTTCTGTCCCCCTCTCTCTGTCGCCCTCTCTCTATCCCCTTCTCTCTGTGCCCCTCTCTCATTATCCCTTCTCTCTGTCCCCAAACTCTCTGTTCCCCTCTCTCTGTCTCCTCTCTTTGTCGATCTCGTTCTGTCCATCCTCTCTCTGTTCCCTTCTCTCTGTTCCACTCTCACTGTCCTCCTCTCTCTCTGTCCCCTTCTCTCTGTTCCCTTCTCTCTGTTCCCTTATCTCTGTTCCCGTCTCGCTGTTCTCCTCTCTCTGTCCCCCTTTCTCTGTTCCCCTCTTTCTGTCCCCCTCTCTGTCCGCTTATCTCTTTATTCCTCTCTCTCTGCCCCCTCTCAGTAACACTTTCTCAGTCCCCCCTCTTTCTGTCCCCCTCTCTCTGTCCATCCTTTCTCTGTCCCCACTCTCTCTGTTCCCCTCTCTCTGCCCCCCTCTCTGTACCCCTCTATAAGTTCCCCTTTCTCTGTCCCCTCTCTTTGTACACCTGTGTCTGTGCCCCCTCTCTTTATCCTCTCCCTCTGTCCCCAAACTCTCGGTTTCCCTCTCTCTGCCATCCACACTTTGTCCCCCACTCTCTCTTTCCCCACCTCTCTTTGCCTTCCCACTGTCCCCACGTCTCACTTTCCACCTAAGTCTGTCCTCCTCTCTCTCTCATCCCTTCTCTGTACCCCCTCTCTGTTCGCCTCTCTCTGTCCCCCTCTCTGTACCCCTCTCTAAGTTCCCCTCTCTCTGTCCCTCTCTTTGTCCACCTGTGTCTGTCCCCCATCTCATTATCCCTTCTCTCTGTCCACAAACTCTCTGTTCCCCTCTCTCTATCCCCTCTCTCTGACCCCCTCTCTTTGTCCCCCTCTCTCTGAACCCCTCTCTCTGTCCTCACTCTCTGTTCCCCTCTCTCTGTTCCCCTCTCTCTCTGTCCCGCTTTCTCGGTCCCTCCTCTCTCTGGCCCACGTCTGTGTTCCCCTCCCTCTGTCCCCCTCTCTGTTCCCATCTTTCTGTCACCCACTCTTGCCCCCACACTCTCTGTCCCCACCTCTCTGTACCCCCCTCTGTTCCCACGTCTCTCTGTCCCCAAAGTATGCCTTGCTCTCTCTATCACCCCCCTCTCTGTCCCCCTCCCTCTGCCCACTCACTCTGCCCCACCCTCTCTCTGTCCACCCTCACTGTCCCCCTGACTTCTGTCGCTCTGGCTCAGCCCCCCTCTCTGTAACCCCTCTCTCTGTCCCTCTCTCTCTGTCCCTCCTCTCTCTCTGTCCCCCTGTCTCCATCTTTGTATCTCTGTTCCCCTCTCTCTGCCCCACACTCTCTGTACCCCCTCTCTCTGTCCCCCTCTCCATGTCCCCCTCTCTCTGTCCTCCCCCTCTCTGACCTGATCTCTCTGTCCTCCTCCCTCTGTCCCCGCTTTCTCTGTCCCCCTCTCTCTGACCCCCTCTCTCTGTCCCCTTCTCTCTGTTTCCCTCATTCGATTCCCGTATCTATGTCCCGCTCTCTCTGTCCCCTCTCTCTGTCCCCCCTCTCTGTGTACCCCGCTCTCTCTGCCCCCCCTTTCCCTCTCTCTTTATCCCCCCTCTGCCCCCCTTTCTGTGCAAGTCTCTAAGTTCCACTCTCTCTGTCCCCTCTCTTTGTCCCCCTCTCTCTGTCCATCCTCTCTCCATCCCCCTCTCTCTCTCCCCATTTCTCTGTCCCCCTTCTGTCCGGCCCCCTCTGTCTGACCCCCCTCTCTCTGTCCCCTATCTCTCTGTTCCCCTCTCTCTGTTCCCCTCTCTCTGTCACCCATACTCTGTCCCCCACTCACTCTGACCACTCACTCTGTCCCACCCTCGCTCTGTCCACTCTCCCTGTCCCCCTGTCTTCTGTCCCCCTCTCTCTGTCCCTCCTCTATCTCTGTCCCCCTCTCTCTATCTCCGTATCTCTGTTCCGCTCTCACTGTTCTCCTCTCTCTATCTCCTCTCTGTTCCCCTCTCTTTGTCCCCCTCTCTTTGTCCCCCTCTCTCTCTGTCCCCCTCTCTCTGTTCCCCTCTCTCTGTCCCCCCACTCTCTGTTCCCCCTCTCTGTGTCCCCATCTCTCTCTCTCCCTCCGTTCTCTGTCCCCATGTTCTCTGGCCCCTCTCTATGTCCCCCGCGCTCTCTCCCCCTCTTTCTGTCCCCCTCTCTCTGTTCCTCAGTCTCTGTTCCGGTAAATCTGTCCCCCTCTCCACGTCGGCCCTCTCTCTGTCCCCTTCTCTCCGTTCCCCTCACTCTATCCCCCTCACTCTCTCTCTCCCCTTCTCTCTATCCCCACTCTCTGTCCCCATCTCTCTGTCCCCCTCTCTCTGACCCCTCTCTCTGTCCCCCAGTCTCTGGTCCTCCTCCCTCTGACTCCTCCCTCTATCTGCCTCTCCCTGTCCCCCTCTCTCTGTCCCCCCTCGCTTTGTCCTCCACTCACTCTGTCCCCCCCCCCCCCCCACTGTCCGCACGTCTCTGTCTCCCTAAGTCTCTTCTCATGTCTCTGTCACCCCACTCTCTGTCCCACCCTCGCTCTGTCCACCCTCCTGGTCCACCTTTCTTCTGTCCATCCTCGCTCTGTCCCCCCTGTCTGTCCGCCCTCTCTCTGTCCACCTCTCTTTGTCCCCCTCCCTCTGACCCCCACTCTCTGACCCCCTCTCTCTGACCCCCTCTCTCTGTCCCCCTCCCTCTGACCCATCCCTCTCTCCCCCTCGCTCTATCCCCATCTCTCTGTACCCCGTCTCTCTGTCCCCTTCACTCTGACCACTCTCACTCTGTCCCCCCTCTCCACGACACCCTCTCTCTTTCCCCTCTCTCTGTTGCCCTCTGTCTGTCCCCCCCTCTCTGTTTCCCTCACTCCATCCCCTTCTCTTTGTCCTCCTCTTTCTGTCCCCTTCTCTTTCTCCCCTTCGCTCTATCCCCTTCTGTCTGCTCCCTTCTCTCTGTTCCCTCTCTCTCTGTTCCCCTCACTCTGTTTCCCTCTCTGTTCCCCTCTCTCTGTCACCCACTCTTTCTCCCACTCTCTCTTTCCCCACCTCTTTGTCCTCACCTCTGTCCCCACGTCTCTCTGTCCCCCAAGTCTGCTTTCCTCTCTCTGTCACGCCCCTCTCTGTCCCCCCTCCCTCTGCCCACTCACACTGTCCCACCCTCGCTCTGTCCACCCTCCCTGTCCCCCTGTCTTCTGTCCCCCCTGGCTTTGTGCCCCCTCTCTGTCCCCTCTCTCTCTGTCCCACACTCTCTATCTCCGTATCTCTGTTCCGCTCTCTCTGTCCCCCTCTCTCTGTCCGCCATCTCTCTGTCCCCTTCTCTCTGTTCCCCCCACTCTATCCCCATATCTCTGTCCCACTCTCTCTGTTCCCCTCTCTCTGTCCCCCCCTACATGTCCCCGCTCTCTCTGACCCAATCTCTCTGTCCCCCTCCCTCTGTCCCCTTTTCTCTTTTCCCCTCTCTCTGTCCCCGATTTCTCTGTCGCCCTCTCTCTGACCCCCTCTCCCTCTCTCCCACTCCCTCTGCCCCCTCTCTCTGTTCCCCTCTCACAGTCCCTCTCTCTCTGCCCCTTCTCTCCCTCTTCCCCTCTCTCTGCACTCCCTTCCCCTCTCTCTTTAACCCCTCTCTCTGTTCCCCTTTCTCTGTCACCCACTCTTTCCCCCAATCTCTCTGTCCCCACCTCCCTGTCACCCCCTCTGTCCCCACTTCTCTCTGTCCCCAAAGTCTGCCTTCCTCTCTCTGTCACACCCCTCTCTGCCCCCCTCCCATTGCCCACTCACTCTGTCCCCCCTTCTGTCCCCACGTCTCTGTCCACCTAAGACTGTTCTCATCCCTCTGTCATACCCCTCTCTGTCCCCCCTCTCTCTGCCCCTCTCTCTGTCCCACCCTCGCTCTGTCCCCATTCAGGGTCCCCCTATCTTCTGTCCACCCTCGCTCTGTCCCCCCTGCCTGTCTGCCCTCTCTCTGTCCCCCTCTCTCTGTCCCCCTCCCTCTGTCGCCCACTCTCTGACACCCCTCTCTCTGTCCCCCTCTTTCTGTTCTCCCATCTCTCTGGCCCCCTCTCTCTGTTCCCCACTCTCTGTTCCACCCCTCTGTCCCCAAGTCTCTGTCCCGCTAAGTCTGTTCTCATCGCTCTGTCACTCCCCTCTCTGTCTCCCCCTCTCTCTGTCCCACCCTCGCTTTGTCCACTCTCCCGGTCCCCCGATCTTCTGTCCACCTCTCTCTGTCCCCCCATCTGTCCGCGCTCTCTCTGTCCCCGACTTTCTGTTCCCCCTCTGTCTGTCCCCCTCTCTCGATTCGCCTCTCTCTGACCCCACTGTCTCTGTCTCCACTTCTCTGTCCCCCCTCTGTCCCCACGTCTCTCTGTCCCCCTAAGTCTGCCCCCCTCTCTCTGTCACCACCCTCACTGCCCCCATCTCTCTGCCCCCTTTCTCTGTCCCACCCTCGCTCTGTCCACCCACCCTGCCCCCCCCTGTCTTCTGTCCCCCCGGCTCTGTCCCCTCTCTCTGTCCCTCCTCTCTCTCTGTCCCCCTCTCTCTGTCCGCCATCTCTCTGACCCCCTCTCTCTGTTTCCCTCCCTCTATCCCCGTTTCTCTGTCCCGCTCACTCTGTTCCCTTCTCTCTGTTCCTCTCTCTTGTCCCTCTCTCTCTGTCCCCCCATCTCTCTGTCCCCCCTTTCTCTGTCCCCCCTCTCTCTGTCCACCCTCTCTCACTTCCCGGTCTCTGTCACCATCTCTCTGTCCCCCATCACTCTGCCCCCCTTCTCTGCGTCCCCCTCCCTCCGTCCCACTTTCTCTGTACCCCTCCCTCAGGCCCCCTTCCTCTGTCCCCCTCTCTCTGTCCCCCTCATCCTGTCAACCCTCTCTCTGTCCCATTCTGCACGTCCCCCTTCTCTCGCTCTCTCCTTCTCTCTGTTTTCCTCTGCCTGTCCCCTTCTCTCTGTTCTACTCATTCTATCCCCTTCTCTTTGTCCCCAAATCTCTATCACCTTCTCTTTGTCCCCTTCTCTCTGTTCCCTTCTCTCTGTACACCTCTCTCTGTCCCCCCTCTCTCTGTTCCCTTCTCTCTGTCCCTCTCTCCGTCCCTTGTCTCCCTGTTCCCCTCTCTCTGTTCCCCCTTTCCCCTCTCTCATTATCCTTTCTCTCTGTCCCCAAACTCTGTGTTCGGCTCTCTCTGACCCCTCTCTTTGTCCCCTCTCTCTCTGTCCCCTCTCTCTCTGTTCCCCTTCTCTCTGTCCACCTCTCTCTGTTCCCTTCTCTCTGTCCCCTTCTCTATTCCCCTTCTCTCTGTCCCCTTCTCTCTGTGCCCCTCTCTCTGCCCCCTCTTTCTCTGAACCCTTCTCTCTGACAACCTCTCTCTGTCCCCCTCTCTATGTCCCCCTCACTCTGTCCCCATCTATCTGTCCCCCTCTCTACGTCTCCCCTCTCTCTCTGCCCCTCTCTCGCTTCCCCTCCCTCTGTCCCCTTCTCTCTGTTTCCTTCTCTCTGTTCCCTTCTCTCTGTACACCTCTCTCTGCATCCCTCTCTCTGTTCCCCTCTCTCTGTCCCTCTCTCTCTATCCCTTGTCTCCCTGTTCCCCTCTCTCTGTCCCCCCTTTCCCCTCTCTCTTTATCCCCCTCTCTTTGTCTCCCTCTCTGTACCCCTCTCTCTGTCCCCTCTCTTTGTCCCCCTGTGTCTGTTCCCCTCTCTTTATACTATCTCTCTCTCCCCAAACTCTCTGTTCCCCACTGTCTGTCCCCTCTCTTTGTCCCCCTCTCTCTGTCCGTCCTCTCTCTGCCCCCTCTCTCTGTCCCCCCTCTCTCTGTGCCCCTCTCTCTCTGTTCCCCTTCTCTCTGTCCACCTCTCTCTGTCCCCTTCACTCTGTCCCCTTCTCTCTGTCCCCCTGTCGACGTCTCCCTCTCTCCCACCCTTTCTCTGTTCCCTTTTCTCTGTTCCCCTCAATCTATCCCCTTCTCTTTTCCCACTCTCTCTATCCCCTTCTCTCTGTCCACTTCTCTCTGCTCATTTATTCTGTTCCCCTCTCTCTCTGTCCCCGCTTTCTCTGTCCGCCTCTCTCTGTCCCCCACTCTCTATCCCCCTCTCTCTGTCCCCCCTCTCTCTGTATCCCTCTCTCTCTTTCCCCCTCTCTCTTTCCACCTCTCTCTGTTCCCGTCTCTCTGACCAACTCTCTCTGTCCCACTCTCTCTGTCCCCCACCTCTCTGCCCCCCTCTGTCATCACGTCTCTCTGTCCCCCTAATCTGTCTTCCTCTCTCTGTCACCCCCTCTCTGTGACCCCCTCTCTGCCCCCCCCCCCCTTCTCTGTCCCACCCTCGCTCTGTGCACCCACTCTGTCCCCCCGGCTCTGTACCCCCTCTCTATCAGCCCTCTCTCTGTTCCCCTCTATCTGCCCACCAACTTCTGTACCCCCTCTCTCTGTCTCCCTCCCTCTGTCCCCCTCCCGCTGTCCACCCTCTCTCTGTCCCACTCTACACGTCCCCCTTCTCTCGCTCTCCCCTTCACTCTGTTTCCCCTTGCCTGTCACCTTCTCTCTGTTCTCCTCATTCTATCCCCTTCTCTTTGTGCCCCAATCTCTGTCCCATTCTCTCTGTCCCCTTCTCTCTGTCCCATTCTCTCTGTTTCCCTCTCTCTGTCCCCGCTTTCTCTCATCCCCACTCTCTGAACCCCTCTCTCTGACCCCCTCTCTCTGACCCCCTCCCTCTGACCCGCTCTCTCTGACCACCTCTCTCTGTCCCCCTCTCTCTGACAACCTCTCTCTGTCCCCCTCTCTCTCTCTTTCCCCCTCCCTCTGTCCACATCCCTCTGTCCCCTTCTCATTGTTTCCTTCTCTCTGTTCCCCTCTCACTGTTCCCCTCTCTGTTTCCCTCTGTCTCTGTCCCTTGTCTCCCTGTTCCGCTCTCTCTGACACCCCTTTCCCCTCTCTCTTTACCCCCCTCTCTCTGTCTCACTCTCTGTACCCCTGTGTCTGCTCCCCCCTCTCTTTATCCTTTCTCTCTGTCCCCAAACTCTCTGTTCCCCTCTCTCTCTGGCCCCTTTTTTTATCCCCGTCTCTCTGTCCATCCTCTCTCTGCCCTCTCTCTCTGTCCCCCACTCTCTCCATCACTCCTCTCTTTATCCCCCTCTCTCTATCCCCGTCTCTCTGTCCCCCCACTCACAGTCCCCCTCTCTGTCCCCCCACCCTCTCTGCCCCTCTCTCTGTCCCACCATCGCTCTGTCCACCCTCCCGGTTCCCCTATCTTCTTTCCCGCCTATCTGTCCGCCCTCTCTCTGTCCCCCTCTCGCTGTCTCGCTCTCTCTGTTCCCTTCTCTCTGCCCCCGTCTCTCTGTTCCCCCCCTCTCCCTGTCCACTCTCTCTCTGTCCACCCTCTCTCTCATCCCGGTCGCTCTGTCACCGTCTCTCTGTCCCTCTTCTCTCTGTCCCCCTTCTCTGTGTCCCACTCCCTCAGTCCCACTTTCTTAGTCCCCCTCTCTCTCTGTCCCCCCTCTCTCCCCCGTCTCTCTGTCCCCCTCCCACGTGCCCCTCCCTCTGTCCAACTCTCTCTGTCCCCCTCTCTGTCCCCCACCTCTCTATCCCCCTCTCTCTCACTTCCCTCTCTCTGTTCCCCTCTATCTGTCCACCACTTTCTGTCCCCCCTCTCTCTGTCTCCCCCCCTCTGTTCCCCCTCATTCTGTCCACCCTCTCTCTGTTCCACTCTCCAAGTCCCCTTCTCTCGCTCTCCCCCTTACTCTGTTTCTCTCTGCCTGTCACCTTCTCTCTGTTCCCCTCATTCTATCCCCTTCTCTTTGTCCCTCAATCTCTGTCCCCTTCTCTCTATCCCCTTCTCTCTGTCCCCTTCTCTCTATTCCCTTCTCTCTGTCCCCTTCTCTCTTTTCCCCTTCTCTCTATCCCCTTCTCTCTGTCCCCTTCTCTCTATACCCTTCTCTCTGCTCACTTCTCTCTGTTCCCCTCTCTCTGTCCCCGCTTTCCCTGCCCCCCTCTCTCTGACCCCCATTCTCTGACCCACTCTCTCTGACCCCCTCTCTCTGACCTGCTGTCTCTGTCACCCCCTCTCTGTCCCCCCTCTCTCTGACAACCGTTCTCTGTTCCCCTCTCTCTGTACCCCTCACTCTGTCCCCCTTCTCTGTGTCCCCCTTCCTCAGTCCCTCTCTCTCTCTCCCCCCTCTCTCTCCCCCCTCTCTCTGTCCCCCTCCCTCTGTGCCCCTCCCTCTGTCCAACTCTCTCTGTCCCCCTCTCTCTGTCCCCCTCCTCTCTATGCCCCCTCTCTCTCACTTCCCTCTCTCTGTTCCCCGTTATCTGCCCACCACTTTCTGTCCACCTCTCTCTGTCCCCCTCCCTCTGTCCCCCTCATTCTGTCCACTCTCTCTCTGACCCACTCTCCACTTCCCCCTTCTCTCGTTCTCCCCCTCAATCTGTTTCCCTCTGCCTGTCTGCTTCTCTCTGTTCCCCTCATTCTATCCCCTTCTCTTTGTTCCCCAATCTCTGTCCCCTTCTCTCTGTCCCCTTCTCTCTGTCCCCTTCTCTCAATCCCCTTCTCTCTGTACCCTTTTCTCTGTTCCCCTTCACTCTATCCCCTTCTCTCTGTCCCCTTCCCTCTATCCCCTTCTCTCTGTACCCTTCTCTCTGTTCCCCTTCTCTCTGTCCCCTTCTCTCTGTTCCACTCTCTCTGTACCCCTCTCTCTGACCCCTCTCTCTGTACCCCTCTCTCTGACAACCTCTCTTGTCCCCCCCTCTCTCTCCCCTCCCTCAGTCCCATTCTGTTTCCTTCTCTCTGTTCCCTTCTTTCTGTACCCCATTTCTGTCCCCCCTCTCTCTGTTCCCCTCTCTCTGTGCCTTGTCTCACTGTCCCCCTCTCTCTGACCCCCCTTTCCCCTCTCTCTTTATCCCCCTCTCTCTGTCTCCCTCTCTGTACCCCTGTGCCTATCGCCCCTCTCTTATCGTTTCTCTCTGTCCCCAAACTCTCCGTTCCCCTCTCTCTGTCCCCTCTCTTTGTCCCCCTCTCTCTATCCATCCTCTCTCTGCCCCCTCTCTCTGTCCCCCTCTCTCTCTGTTCCCCTTCTCTCTGTCCACCTCTCTCTGCCCCCTTCTCTCTGTCCCCTTCTCTCTGTTCCCTTCTCTCTGTTCCCCTCTCTCTGTCCCCCCCTCTCTCTCCCACTCTCTGTCCCCCCTCTCTCTCTGCCCCTTCTCACTGTTCCCTTCTCTCTGTCCCTCCTCTCTCTGCCCCCCTCTCTCGATCCCCCTCTCTCTGTCCATTCTCTCTCTGTTCCCGTCTCTCTCTGCCCCATCTCTCTGTTCCCCCTCTCTTTATCCCCCTCTCTCTGTACCCACTCTCTCTGTCCCCCCTCTCTCTATCCCCCTCTGTCTATCCCCGTCTCTCTGTCCCCCCACTCACAGTGCCCCTCTCTCTGTCCCACTCTCTCTCTGTTCCCATCTCTCTGTTACTCTCTCTGTCCCCCCTCACTCTGTCCCCCCTCTCTCTGTTAAACCCATCACTGTCCGCCCCCCTCTCTGCCCCTCTCTCTGTCCCACCATCGCTCTGTCCACCCTCCCGGTTCCCCTATCTTCTGTCCCGCCTGTCTGTCCGCCCTCTCTCTGTCCCCCTCTCGCTGTCCCGTTCTCTCTGTTCCCTTCTCTCTGTTCCCCTCTCTCTGTCCCCACCTTTCTGTCACCCCTCTCTCTGTCCCTCCTCTCTCTGTCCCCCTTCTCTCTGTCCCTCTCTCAGTCCCACTTTCTTAGTCCCCCTCTCTCTATACCCCCTCTCTCTGTCCCCCTCTCTCTGTCCCCCTCCCTCTGTCCTCCTCCCTCTGTCCCACTCTCTCTGTCGCCCTCTCTCTGTCCCCCTCCCTCTGCGCCCCTCCCTCTGTCCAACTCTCTCTGTCCCTGTCTCTCTCTCCCCCTCCTCTCTATCCCCCCTCTCTCTCACTTCCCTCTCTCTGTTCCCCTCTATCTGCCCACCAATTTCTGTCCCCCTCTCTCTGTCCCCCTCCCTCTGTCCCCCTCATTCTGTCCACCCTCTCTCTGACCCACTCTCCACTTCCCCCTTCTCTCGTTCTCCCCCTCAATTTGTTTCCCTCTGCCTGTCTGCTTCTCTCTGTTCCCCTCATTCTATCCCCTTCTCTTTGTCCCCCAATCTCTGTCCCCTTCTCTCTGTCCCCTTCTCTCTGTCCCCTTCTCTCTGTTCCCTTCTCTCTGCTCACTTCTCTCTGTTCCCTTCACTCTGTTCCCCTCTCTCTGTCCCCGCTTTCTCTGTCCCCCTCTCTCTGACCCCCTCTCTCTGACCCACTCTCTCTGACCCACTCTCTCTGACCCCCTCTCTCTGTCCCACTCTCTCTGTCCCCCTCACTCTGTCCCCCATCTCTCTGTCCCCCTCTCCACGTGCCCCCCTCTCTCTCTCCCCCTCTCTGTTTTCCCTCTGTCTGTCCCCTTCTCTCTGTTCCCCTCATTCTATCCCCTTTTCTTTTTTCCCCTCTCTCTGTTCCCTTCTCTCTGTTCCCCTCTCTCCGTCCCTGCTTTCGCTGTCACCCTCTCTCTGACCACCTCTCTCTGCCCCCGTCTCTCTCTTTCCCCGTCTCTCTGTTCCCCCCTCTTTCTGCTCCCGCGCTCTCTGCCCCTTCTCTCCGTTCCCCTCTCTCTGACCCCACTGTCTCTCTCCGCCCACCCTGTCCCCCTGTCTTCTGTCCCCCCTGGCTCTGACCGCCATCTCTCTGTCCCCCTCTCTCTGTTTCCCTGCTCTGTCCCCGTATCTCTGTCCCGCTCTCTCTGTTCTTTTCTCTCTGTTCCCCTCTCTTGTC
Source organism: Chiloscyllium plagiosum (assembly GCF_037043375.1). NCBI lineage: Eukaryota > Metazoa > Chordata > Chondrichthyes > Orectolobiformes > Hemiscylliidae > Chiloscyllium > Chiloscyllium plagiosum. Next base: position 105,853,789 of record NW_028270156.1, read on the forward strand.
CCCCGTTCTCCCGCTCTCTGTCACCCCTCTCTGTTCCCCTCTCTCTGCCCCACTCTCTGTCCCACCCTCGCTCTGTCCACCCTCCCGGTCCACCTATCTTCTGTCCACAATTATTCTGTCCCCTCTGTCATCCATTCTCTCTCTGTCCCTCCTCTCTCTCTGTCCCATTCTCTCTGTCCGCCCTCTCTCTCTGTCCCCTTCTCTCTGTTCCCCTCACTCTATCTCCGTATCTCTGTCCCGCTCTCTCTGTTCTCTTCTCTCTGTTCCCCTCTCTCTGTCCCCCCGCTCGCTGTCCCCCCTCTCTCTGTCCGCTTCTTTTTGCCGCCCTCCTTCCGTCCCACATTCGCTGTTCCCCTCTCTCTGACCCCTCTCTCTGTCCCCACACTCTCTGTCCCCTCTCTCTCTGTCCACCTTTCTCTGTCCCTCTCTCTGTGTCCCCTCTCCACGTCCTGACTCTCTCTCTCTCCCCATCTCTCTGTTTCCCTCTGTCTGTCCCCTTCTCTCTGTTCCCCTCATTCAATCCCTTTCTCTTTGACCCCTCTCTCTGCCCCTTCTCTTTGTCCCCTTCTCTCTGTTCCCTGCTATTTGCCCCCCCTCTCTCTTTCCCCCTCTCTCTTTCCCCCTCTCTATATCCCCCCCTCTCTCCCCCCACCGTCCCCCTCTCTCTGTCCCCTTCTCTCTGTTCCCTTCTCTCTGTCCTCTCTCTCTGTCCCCCTCTCTCTGTCTCTTCTCTCTCTTTTCCCCTCTCTCTGCCTCCCATCGCTCTGCTCCCACTCTCTTTATCCCCCTCTCCACGACCCCCCTCTCTCTGCCCCTCTCTCTCTGTTTCCCTCTATCTATCGCCTTCTCTCCGTTCCCCTCACTCTGTCCCCATCACTTTGACCCCTCTCTCTGTCCCCTTCTCTCTGTTCTCTTCTCTCTGTTCCCCTCACTCTTTCCGCGCTTTCTGTGTCCCCCTCTCTCTGACCCCCTCTCTCTGTCCCCTTCTCTCTGTACCCTTCTCTCAGTTCCCCTCTCTCTGTCCCCCTCTCTTTATCTCCCTCTCTCTGTCCCCAAAACTCTCTGTGCCCCTCTCTCTGTCCCCCTCTCTTTATCCCCCGCTCTCTGTCCCCAAACTCTCTGTCTCCCTCTCTCTGTCCGCCCTCTCTCTGTTCCCTTCTCTCTGTTCCCCTCACTCTATCCCCCTATCTCTGTCCTGCTCTCTCTGTTCTCCTCTCTCTGTCTCCTTATCACTGTTCTCTTCTCTCTGTTCCCCTCTCTCTGTCGCCCCTCTCTCTTTACCCCCCTCGCTGTCCCCCGTATCTCTGTCACCCCTCTCTCTTTCCCCTTCTCTCTGCCCCCTCCCTCCGTCCCATTTTCACTGTCCACCTCTCTCTGTCCCCCTCTGTCTGCCCCACCCCTCTGTCCCCCTCTTTCTGTCCCCGTCTCTCTGCCCCCCTCACTCTGTCCCTCCTCTCTGTGTCCCCTCTCCACGTCCAACCTCTCTCTGTTTCCCTCTGTCTGTCCTCTTCTCTCTGTTCCCCTCATTCAATCCCTTTTTCTTTGTCCCCCTCTCTCTGTCCCCTTTTCTCTGTTCTCCTCAAGCTGTCCCCTTCTCTTTGTCCCCTTCTCTCTGTTCCATTCTCTCTGTCCCCTTCTCTCAATCCCCTTCTCTCTGTACCCTTTTCTCTGTTCCCCTTCTCTCTATCCCCTTCTCTCTGTCCCCTTCCCTCTATCCCCTTCTCTCTGTACCCTTCTCTCTGTTCCCCTTCTCTCTGTCCCCTTCTCTCTGTTCCACTCTCTCTGTCCCCGCTTTCTCTGATCCCCTCTCTCTGACCCCCTCTCTCTGCCCCCTCTCTCTGACCCCTCTCTCTGTACCCCTCTCTCTGACAACCTCTCTTGTCCCCCCCTCTCTCTCCCCTCCCTCAGTCCCATTCTGTTTCCTTCTCTCTGTTCCCTTCTTTCTGTACCCCATTTCTGTCCCCCCTCTCTCTGTTCCCCTCTCTCTGTGCCTTGTCTCACTGTCCCCCTCTCTCTGACCCCCCTTTCCCCTCTCTCTTTATCCCCCTCTCTCTGTCTCCCTCTCTGTACCCCTGTGCCTATCGCCCCTCTCTTATCGTTTCTCTCTGTCCCCAAACTCTCCGTTCCCCTCTCTCTGTCCCCTCTCTTTGTCCCCCTCTCTCTATCCATCCTCTCTCTGCCCCCTCTCTCTGTCCCCCTCTCTCTCTGTTCCCCTTCTCTCTGTCCACCTCTCTCTGCCCCCTTCTCTCTGTCCCCTTCTCTCTGTTCCCTTCTCTCTGTTCCCCTCTCTCTGTCCCCCCCTCTCTCTCCCACTCTCTGTCCCCCCTCTCTCTCTGCCCCTCCTCACTGTTCCCTTCTCTCTGTCCCTCCTCTCTCTGTCCCCCTTCTCTCTGTCCCTCTCTCAGTCCCACTTTCTTAGTCCCCCTCTCTCTATATCCCCTCTCTCTGTCCCCCTCTCTCTGTCCCCCTCCCTCTGTCCTCCTCCCTCTGTCCCACTCTCTCTGTCGCCCTCTCTCTGTCCTCCCTCTCTCTGTCCCCCTCCCTCTGCGCCCCTCCCTCTGTCCAACTCTCTCTGTCCCTGTCTCTCTCTCCACCTCCTCTCTATCCCCCCTCTCTCTCACTTCCCTCTCTCTGTTCCCCTCTATCTGCCCACCAATTTCTGTCCCCCCTCTCTCTGTCCCCCTCCCTCTGTCCCCCTCATTCTGTCCACCCTCTCTCTGACCCACTCTCCACTTCCCCCTTCTCTCGTTCTCCCCCTCAATTTGTTTCCCTCTGCCTGTCTGCTTCTCTCTGTTCCCCTCATTCTATCCCCTTCTCTTTGTCCCCCAATCTCTGTCCCCTTCTCTCTGTCCCCTTCTCTCTGTCCCCTTCTCTCTGTTCCCTTCTCTCTGCTCACTTCTCTTGTTCCCTTCACTCTGTTCCCCTCTCTCTGTCCCCGCTTTCTCTGTCCCCCTCTCTCTGACCCCCTCTCTCTGACCCACTCTCTCTGACCCACTCTCTCTGACCCCCTCTCTCTGTCCCACTCTCTCTGTCCCACTCTCTCTGTCCCCCATCTCTCTGTCCCCCTCTCCACGTGCCCCCCCTCTCTCTCCCCCTCTCTGTTTTCCCTCTGTCTGTCCCCTTCTCTCTGTTCCCCTCATTCTATCCCCTTTTCTTTTTTCCCCTCTCTCTGTTCCCTTCTCTCTGTTCCCCTCTCTCCGTCCCTGCTTTCGCTGTCACCCTCTCTCTGACCACCTCTCTCTGCCCCCCTCTCTCTCTTTCCCCGTCTCTCTGTTCCCCCCTCTTTCTGCTCCCGCGCTCTCTGCCCCTTCTCTCCGTTCCCCTCTCTCTGACCCCACTGTCTCTCTCCGCCCACCCTGTCCCCCTGTCTTCTGTCCCCCCTGGCTCTGACCGCCATCTCTCTGTCCCCCTCTCTCTGTTTCCCTGCTCTGTCCCCGTATCTCTGTCCCGCTCTCTCTGTTCTTTTCTCTCTGTTCCCCTCTCTTGTCCCCCGTTCTCCCGCTCTCTGTCCCCCCTCTCTGTTCCCCTCTCTCTGCCCCACTCTCTGTCCCACCCTCGCTCTGTCCACCCTCCCGGTCCACCTATCTTCTGTCCACAATTATTCTGTCCCCTCTGTCATCCATTCTCTCTCTGTCCCTCCTCTCTCTCTGTCCCATTCTCTCTGTCCGCCCTCTCTCTCTGTCCCCTTCTCTCTGTTCCCCTCACTCTATCTCCGTATCTCTGTCCCGCTCTCTCTGTTCTCTTCTCTCTGTTCCCCTCTCTCTGTCCCCCCGCTCGCTGTCCCCCCTCTCTCTATCCGCTTCTTTTTGCCGCCCTCCTTCTGTCCCACATTCGCTGTTCCCCTCTCTCTGACCCCTCTCTCTGTCCCCACTCTCTCTGTCCCCTCTCTCTCTGTCCACCTTTCTCTGTCCCTCTCTCTGTGTACCCTCTCCACGTCCTGACTCTCTCTCTCTCCCCATCTCTCTGTTTCCCTCTGTCTGTCCCCTTCTCTCTGTTCCCCTCATTCAATCCCTTTCTCTTTGACCCCTCTCTCTGCTCCTTCTCTTTGTCCCCTTCTCTCTGTTCCCTGCTATTTGTCCCCCCTCTCTCTTTCCCCCTCTCTCTTTCCCCCTCTCTATATCCCCCTCTCTCTCCCCCCACCGTCCCCCTCTCTCTGTCCCCTTCTCTCTGTTCCCTTCTCTCAGTTCCCCTCTCTCTGTCCCCCTCTCTTTATCTCCCTCTCTCTGTCCCCAAAACTCTCTGTGCCCCTCTCTCTGTCCCCCTCTCTTTATCCCCCGCTCTCTGTCCCCAAACTCTCTGTCTCCCCTCTCTCTGTTCCCTTCTCTCTGTTCCCCTCACTCTATCCCCCTATCTCTGTCCTGCTCTCTCTGTTGTCCTCTCTCTGTCTCCTTATCACTGTTCTCTTCTCTCTGTTCCCCTCTCTCTGTCGCCCCTCTCTCTTTACCCCCCTCGCTGTCCACCTCTCTCTGTCCCCCTCTGTCTGCCCCACCCCTCTGTCCCCCTCTTTCTGTCCCCGTCTCTCTGCCCCCCTCACTCTGTCCCTCCTCTCTGTGTCCCCTCTCCACGTCCAACCTCTCTCTGTTTCCCTCTGTCTGTCCTCTTCTCTCTGTTCCCCTCATTCAATCCCTTTTTCTTTGTCCCCCTCTCTCTGTCCCCTTTTCTCTGTTCTCCTCACGCTGTCCCCTTCTCTTTGTCCCCTTCTCTCTGTTCCATTCTCTCTGTCCCCCTCTCTCTTTCCCCTTCTCTCTGTTCATTTGTCTCTGTCCCATTCTCTGGCCCCTTCTCTCTGTCCCTTCTCTCTCTCTGTTCCCCTCTCTCTGCCCCCATCTTTCTGTCCCCCTTCTGTTTATACCCTTCTCTGTGTCCCCAATCTCTCTGTTCCCCTCTCAGTACCCCCGCTCTCTGTTCCCCTCTCGCAGTACCCCCGCTCTCTGTTCCCCTCTCTCTGTTCCCCTCTCTCTGCCCCCCTCTCTGTCCCACCCTCGCTCTGTCCACCCTCCCGGTCCCCTATCTTCTGTCCAACATCACTCTGTCCCCCCGTCGTCCATTCTCTCTCTGTCCCTCCTCTCTCATTGTCCCATTCTCTCTGTCCGCCCTCTCTCTCTGTCCCCTTCTCTCTGTTCCCCTCACTCTATCTCCGAATCTCTGTCCCGCTCTCTCTGTTCTCCTCTCTCTGTCTCCTTCTCTATATTCTCTTCTCTCTGTTCCCCTCTCTCTGTCCCCCTCTCTCTGTCCCCCCCCCGTCCGCTTCTTTTTGCCCCCTCCCTCCGTCCCACATTCGCTGTCCCCCTTTCTCTGTCCACCCTCTCTCTGCCCCCCCTCTCTCTGTCCCCCTGTCTCTGTCCACCTCTCTCTGTCCCCCTCACTCTGTCCCCCTCTCTGTGTCCCCTCTCCACATGCTCCCTGTCTCTCTCTCTCCCCATCTCTCTGTTTTCATCTGTCTGTCCCCTTCTCTCTTATCCCCTCATTCAATCCCTTTCCATTTTTCCCCCTCTCTCTGCCCCTTCTCTTTGTCCCCTTCTCTCTGTTCCCTGCTATTTGTCCCCTTCTCTCTGTTCCCTGCTAGTGGCCCCCTCTGTCTTCCCCCCTCTCTCTGTCCCCCTCTCTCTGTCCCCTTCTCTTTGTCCCCTTCTCTCTGTTCCATTCTCTCTGTCCCCCTCTCTCTTTCCCCTTCTCTCTGGTCATTTGTCTCTGTCCCATTCTCTGGCCCCCTCTCTCTGTCCCTTCTCTCTCTCTGTTCCCCTCTCTCTGCCCACCAACTTCTGTACCCCCTCTCTCTGTCTCCCTCCCTCTGTCCCCCTCCCGCTGTCCACCCTCTCTCTGTCCCACTCTACACGTCCCCCTTCTCTCGCTCTCCCCTTCACTCTGTTTCCCCTTGCCTGTCACCTTCTCTCTGTTCTCCTCATTCTATCCCCTTCTCTTTGTGCCCCAATCTCTGTCCCATTCTCTCTGTCCCCTTCTCTCTGTCCCATTCTCTCTGTTTCCCTCTCTCTGTCCCCGCTTTCTCTCATCCCCACTCTCTGAACCCCTCTCTCTGACCCCCTCTCTCTGACCCCCTCCCTCTGACCCGCTCTCTCTGACCACCTCTCTCTGTCCCCCTCTCTCTGACAACCTCTCTCTGTCCCCCTCTCTCTCTCTCCCCCTCCCTCTGTCCACATCCCTCTGTCCCCTTCTCATTGTTTCCTTCTCTCTGTTCCCCTCTCACTGTTCCCCTCTCTGTTTCCCTCTGTCTCTGTCCCTTGTCTCCCTGTTCCGCTCTCTCTGACACCCCTTTCCCCTCTCTCTTTACCCCCCTCTCTCTGTCTCACTCTCTGTACCCCTGTGTCTGCTCCCCCCTCTCTTTATCCTTTCTCTCTGTCCCCAAACTCTCTGTTCCCCTCTCTCTCTGGCCCCTTTTTTTATCCCCGTCTCTCTGTCCATCCTCTCTCTGCCCTCTCTCTCTGTCCCCCACTCTCTCCATCACTCCTCTCTTTATCCCCCTCTCTCTATCCCCGTCTCTCTGTCCCCCCACTCACAGTCCCCCTCTCTGTCCCCCCACCCTCTCTGCCCCTCTCTCTGTCCCACCATCGCTCTGTCCACCCTCCCGGTTCCCCTATCTTCTTTCCCGCCTATCTGTCCGCCCTCTCTCTGTCCCCCTCTCGCTGTCTCGCTCTCTCTGTTCCCTTCTCTCTGCCCCCGTCTCTCTGTTCCCCCCCTCTCCCTGTCCACTCTCTCTCTGTCCACCCTCTCTCTCATCCCGGTCGCTCTGTCACCGTCTCTCTGTCCCTCTTCTCTCTGTCCCCCTTCTCTGTGTCCCACTCCCTCAGTCCCACTTTCTTAGTCCCCCTCTCTCTCTGTCCCCCCTCTCTCCCCCGTCTCTCTGTCCCCCTCCCACGTGCCCCTCCCTCTGTCCAACTCTCTCTGTCCCCCTCTCTGTCCCCCACCTCTCTATCCCCCTCTCTCTCACTTCCCTCTCTCTGTTCCCCTCTATCTGTCCACCACTTTCTGTCCCCCCTCTCTCTGTCTCCCCCCCTCTGTTCCCCCTCATTCTGTCCACCCTCTCTCTGTTCCACTCTCCAAGTCCCCTTCTCTCGCTCTCCCCCTTACTCTGTTTCTCTCTGCCTGTCACCTTCTCTCTGTTCCCCTCATTCTATCCCCTTCTCTTTGTCCCTCAATCTCTGTCCCCTTCTCTCTATCCCCTTCTCTCTGTCCCCTTCTCTCTATTCCCTTCTCTCTGTCCCCTTCTCTCTTTTCCCCTTCTCTCTATCCCCTTCTCTCTGTCCCCTTCTCTCTATACCCTTCTCTCTGCTCACTTCTCTCTGTTCCCCTCTCTCTGTCCCCGCTTTCCCTGCCCCCCTCTCTCTGACCCCCATTCTCTGACCCACTCTCTCTGACCCCCTCTCTCTGACCTGCTGTCTCTGTCACCCCCTCTCTGTCCCCCCTCTCTCTGACAACCGTTCTCTGTTCCCCTCTCTCTGTACCCCTCACTCTGTCCCCCTTCTCTGTGTCCCCCTTCCTCAGTCCCTCTCTCTCTCTCCCCCCTCTCTCTCCCCCCTCTCTCTGTCCCCCTCCCTCTGTGCCCCTCCCTCTGTCCAACTCTCTCTGTCCCCCTCTCTCTGTCCCCCTCCTCTCTATGCCCCCTCTCTCTCACTTCCCTCTCTCTGTTCCCCATTATCTGCCCACCACTTTCTGTCCACCTCTCTCTGTCCCCCTCCCTCTGTCCCCCTCATTCTGTCCACTCTCTCTCTGACCCACTCTCCACTTCCCCCTTCTCTCGTTCTCCCCCTCAATCTGTTTCCCTCTGCCTGTCTGCTTCTCTCTGTTCCCCTCATTCTATCCCCTTCTCTTTGTTCCCCAATCTCTGTCCCCTTCTCTCTGTCCCCTTCTCTCTGTCCCCTTCTCTCAATCCCCTTCTCTCTGTACCCTTTTCTCTGTTCCCCTTCTCTCTATCCCCTTCTCTCTGTCCCCTTCCCTCTATCCCCTTCTCTCTGTACCCTTCTCTCTGTTCCCCTTCTCTCTGTCCCCTTCTCTCTGTTCCACTCTCTCTGTACCCCTCTCTCTGACCCCTCTCTCTGTACCCCTCTCTCTGACAACCTCTCTTGTCCCCCCCCCTCTCTCCCCTCCCTCAGTCCCATTCTGTTTCCTTCTCTCTGTTCCCTTCTTTCTGTACCCCATTTCTGTCCCCCCTCTCTCTGTTCCCCTCTCTCTGTGCCTTGTCTCACTGTCCCCCTCTCTCTGACCCCCCTTTCCCCTCTCTCTTTATCCCCCTCTCTCTGTCTCCCTCTCTGTACCCCTGTGCCTATCGCCCCTCTCTTATCGTTTCTCTCTGTCCCCAAACTCTCCGTTCCCCTCTCTCTGTCCCCTCTCTTTGTCCCCCTCTCTCTATCCATCCTCTCTCTGCCCCCTCTCTCTGTCCCCCTCTCTCTCTGTTCCCCTTCTCTCTGTCCACCTCTCTCTGCCCCCTTCTCTCTGTCCCCTTCTCTCTGTTCCCTTCTCTCTGTTCCCCTCTCTCTGTCCCCCCCTCTCTCTCCCACTCTCTGTCCCCCCTCTCTCTCTGCCCCTTCTCACTGTTCCCTTCTCTCTGTCCCTCCTCTCTCTGCCCCCCTCTCTCGATCCCCCTCTCTCTGTCCATTCTCTCTCTGTTCCCGTCTCTCTCTGCCCCATCTCTCTGTTCCCCCTCTCTTTATCCCCCTCTCTCTGTACCCACTCTCTCTGTCCCCCCTCTCTCTATCCCCCTCTGTCTATCCCCGTCTCTCTGTCCCCCCACTCACAGTGCCCCTCTCTCTGTCCCACTCTCTCTCTGTTCCCCTCTCTCTGTTACTCTCTCTGTCCCCCCTCACTCTGTCCCCCCTCTCTCTGTTAAACCCATCACTGTCCGCCCCCCTCTCTGCCCCTCTCTCTGTCCCACCATCGCTCTGTCCACCCTCCCGGTTCCCCTATCTTCTGTCCCGCCTGTCTGTCCGCCCTCTCTCTGTCCCCCTCTCGCTGTCCCGTTCTCTCTGTTCCCTTCTCTCTGTTCCCCTCTCTCTGTCCCCACCTTTCTGTCACCCCTCTCTCTGTCCCTCCTCTCTCTGTCCCCCTTCTCTCTGTCCCTCTCTCAGTCCCACTTTCTTAGTCCCCCTCTCTCTATACCCCCTCTCTCTGTCCCCCTCTCTCTGTCCCCCTCCCTCTGTCCTCCTCCCTCTGTCCCACTCTCTCTGTCGCCCTCTCTCTGTCCTCCCTCTCTCTGTCCCCCTCCCTCTGCGCCCCTCCCTCTGTCCAACTCTCTCTGTCCCTGTCTCTCTCTCCCCCTCCTCTCTATCCCCCCTCTCTCTCACTTCCCTCTCTCTGTTCCCCTCTATCTGCCCACCAATTTCTGTCCCCCTCTCTCTGTCCCCCTCCCTCTGTCCCCCTCATTCTGTCCACCCTCTCTCTGACCCACTCTCCACTTCCCCCTTCTCTCGTTCTCCCCCTCAATTTGTTTCCCTCTGCCTGTCTGCTTCTCTCTGTTCCCCTCATTCTATCCCCTTCTCTTTGTCCCCCAATCTCTGTCCCCTTCTCTCTGTCCCCTTCTCTCTGTCCCCTTCTCTCTGTTCCCTTCTCTCTGCTCACTTCTCTCTGTTCCCTTCACTCTGTTCCCCTCTCTCTGTCCCCGCTTTCTCTGTCCCCCTCTCTCTGACCCCCTCTCTCTGTCCCACTCTCTCTGTCCCCCTCACTCTGTCCCCCATCTCTCTGTCCCCCTCTCCACGTGCCCCCCTCTCTCTCTCCCCCTCTCTGTTTTCCCTCTGTCTGTCCCCTTCTCTCTGTTCCCCTCATTCTATCCCCTTTTCTTTTTTCCCCTCTCTCTGTTCCCTTCTCTCTGTTCCCCTCTCTCCGTCCCTGCTTTCGCTGTCACCCTCTCTCTGACCACCTCTCTCTGCCCCCGTCTCTCTCTTTCCCCGTCTCTCTGTTCCCCCCTCTTTCTGCTCCCGCGCTCTCTGCCCCTTCTCTCCGTTCCCCTCTCTCTGACCCCACTGTCTCTCTCCGCCCACCCTGTCCCCCTGTCTTCTGTCCCCCCTGGCTCTGACCGCCATCTCTCTGTCCCCCTCTCTCTGTTTCCCTGCTCTGTCCCCGTATCTCTGTCCCGCTCTCTCTGTTCTTTTCTCTCTGTTCCCCTCTCTTGTCCCCCGTTCTCCCGCTCTCTGTCACCCCTCTCTGTTCCCCTCTCTCTGCCCCACTCTCTGTCCCACCCTCGCTCTGTCCACCCTCCCGGTCCACCTATCTTCTGTCCACAATTATTCTGTCCCCTCTGTCATCCATTCTCTCTCTGTCCCTCCTCTCTCTCTGTCCCATTCTCTCTGTCCGCCCTCTCTCTCTGTCCCCTTCTCTCTGTTCCCCTCACTCTATCTCCGTATCTCTGTCCCGCTCTCTCTGTTCTCTTCTCTCTGTTCCCCTCTCTCTGTCCCCCCGCTCGCTGTCCCCCCTCTCTCTGTCCGCTTCTTTTTGCCGCCCTCCTTCCGTCCCACATTCGCTGTTCCCCTCTCTCTGACCCCTCTCTCTGTCCCCACACTCTCTGTCCCCTCTCTCTCTGTCCACCTTTCTCTGTCCCTCTCTCTGTGTCCCCTCTCCACGTCCTGACTCTCTCTCTCTCCCCATCTCTCTGTTTCCCTCTGTCTGTCCCCTTCTCTCTGTTCCCCTCATTCAATCCCTTTCTCTTTGACCCCTCTCTCTGCCCCTTCTCTTTGTCCCCTTCTCTCTGTTCCCTGCTATTTGCCCCCCCTCTCTCTTTCCCCCTCTCTCTTTCCCCCTCTCTATATCCCCCCCTCTCTCCCCCCACCGTCCCCCTCTCTCTGTCCCCTTCTCTCTGTTCCCTTCTCTCTGTCCTCTCTCTCTGTCCCCCTCTCTCTGTCTCTTCTCTCTCTTTTCCCCTCTCTCTGCCTCCCATCGCTCTGCTCCCACTCTCTTTATCCCCCTCTCCACGACCCCCCTCTCTCTGCCCCTCTCTCTCTGTTTCCCTCTATCTATCGCCTTCTCTCCGTTCCCCTCACTCTGTCCCCATCACTTTGACCCCTCTCTCTGTCCCCTTCTCTCTGTTCTCTTCTCTCTGTTCCCCTCACTCTTTCCGCGCTTTCTGTGTCCCCCTCTCTCTGACCCCCTCTCTCTGTCCCCTTCTCTCTGTACTCTTCTCTCAGTTCCCCTCTCTCTGTCCCCCTCTCTTTATCTCCCTCTCTCTGTCCCCAAAACTCTCTGTGCCCCTCTCTCTGTCCCCCTCTCTTTATCCCCCGCTCTCTGTCCCCAAACTCTCTGTCTCCCTCTCTCTGTCCGCCCTCTCTCTGTTCCCTTCTCTCTGTTCCCCTCACTCTATCCCCCTATCTCTGTCCTGCTCTCTCTGTTCTCCTCTCTCTGTCTCCTTATCACTGTTCTCTTCTCTCTGTTCCCCTCTCTCTGTCGCCCCTCTCTCTTTACCCCCCTCGCTGTCCCCCGTATCTCTGTCACCCCTCTCTCTTTCCCCTTCTCTCTGCCCCCTCCCTCCGTCCCATTTTCACTGTCCACCTCTCTCTGTCCCCCTCTGTCTGCCCCACCCCTCTGTCCCCCTCTTTCTGTCCCCGTCTCTCTGCCCCCCTCACTCTGTCCCTCCTCTCTGTGTCCCCTCTCCACGTCCAACCTCTCTCTGTTTCCCTCTGTCTGTCCTCTTCTCTCTGTTCCCCTCATTCAATCCCTTTTTCTTTGTCCCCCTCTCTCTGTCCCCTTTTCTCTGTTCTCCTCACGCTGTCCCCTTCTCTTTGTCCCCTTCTCTCTGTTCCATTCTCTCTGTCCCCTTCTCTCAATCCCCTTCTCTCTGTACCCTTTTCTCTGTTCCCCTTCTCTCTATCCCCTTCTCTCTGTCCCCTTCCCTCTATCCCCTTCTCTCTGTACCCTTCTCTCTGTTCCCCTTCTCTCTGTCCCCTTCTCTCTGTTCCACTCTCTCTGTCCCCGCTTTCTCTGATCCCCTCTCTCTGACCCCCTCTCTCTGCCCCCTCTCTCTGACCCCTCTCTCTGTACCCCTCTCTCTGACAACCTCTCTTGTCCCCCCCTCTCTCTCCCCTCCCTCAGTCCCATTCTGTTTCCTTCTCTCTGTTCCCTTCTTTCTGTACCCCATTTCTGTCCCCCCTCTCTCTGTTCCCCTCTCTCTGTGCCTTGTCTCACTGTCCCCCTCTCTCTGACCCCCCTTTCCCCTCTCTCTTTATCCCCCTCTCTCTGTCTCCCTCTCTGTACCCCTGTGCCTATCGCCCCTCTCTTATCGTTTCTCTCTGTCCCCAAACTCTCCGTTCCCCTCTCTCTGTCCCCTCTCTTTGTCCCCCTCTCTCTATCCATCCTCTCTCTGCCCCCTCTCTCTGTCCCCCCTCTCTCTGTTCCCCTTCTCTCTGTCCACCTCTCTCTGCCCCCTTCTCTCTGTCCCCTTCTCTCTGTTCCCTTCTCTCTGTTCCCCTCTCTCTGTCCCCCCCTCTCTCTCCCACTCTCTGTCCCCCCTCTCTCTCTGCCCCTCCTCACTGTTCCCTTCTCTCTGTCCCTCCTCTCTCTGTCCCCCTTCTCTCTGTCCCTCTCTCAGTCCCACTTTCTTAGTCCCCCTCTCTCTATATCCCCTCTCTCTGTCCCCCTCTCTCTGTCCCCCTCCCTCTGTCCTCCTCCCTCTGTCCCACTCTCTCTGTCGCCCTCTCTCTGTCCTCCCTCTCTCTGTCCCCCTCCCTCTGCGCCCCTCCCTCTGTCCAACTCTCTCTGTCCCTGTCTCTCTCTCCACCTCCTCTCTATCCCCCCTCTCTCTCACTTCCCTCTCTCTGTTCCCCTCTATCTGCCCACCAATTTCTGTCCCCCCTCTCTCTGTCCCCCTCCCTCTGTCCCCCTCATTCTGTCCACCCTCTCTCTGACCCACTCTCCACTTCCCCCTTCTCTCGTTCTCCCCCTCAATTTGTTTCCCTCTGCCTGTCTGCTTCTCTCTGTTCCCCTCATTCTATCCCCTTCTCTTTGTCCCCCAATCTCTGTCCCCTTCTCTCTGTCCCCTTCTCTCTGTCCCCTTCTCTCTGTTCCCTTCTCTCTGCTCACTTCTCTCTGTTCCCTTCACTCTGTTCCCCTCTCTCTGTCCCCGCTTTCTCTGTCCCCCTCTCTCTGACCCCCTCTCTCTGACCCACTCTCTCTGACCCACTCTCTCTGACCCCCTCTCTCTGTCCCACTCTCTCTGTCCCACTCTCTCTGTCCCCCATCTCTCTGTCCCCCTCTCCACGTGCCCCCCCTCTCTCTCCCCCTCTCTGTTTTCCCTCTGTCTGTCCCCTTCTCTCTGTTCCCCTCATTCTATCCCCTTTTCTTTTTTCCCCTCTCTCTGTTCCCTTCTCTCTGTTCCCCTCTCTCCGTCCCTGCTTTCGCTGTCACCCTCTCTCTGACCACCTCTCTCTGCCCCCCTCTCTCTCTTTCCCCGTCTCTCTGTTCCCCCCTCTTTCTGCTCCCGCGCTCTCTGCCCCTTCTCTCCGTTCCCCTCTCTCTGACCCCACTGTCTCTCTCCGCCCACCCTGTCCCCCTGTCTTCTGTCCCCCCTGGCTCTGACCGCCATCTCTCTGTCCCCCTCTCTCTGTTTCCCTGCTCTGTCCCCGTATCTCTGTCCCGCTCTCTCTGTTCTTTTCTCTCTGTTCCCCTCTCTTGTCCCCCGTTCTCCCGCTCTCTGTCCCCCCTCTCTGTTCCCCTCTCTCTGCCCCACTCTCTGTCCCACCCTCGCTCTGTCCACCCTCCCGGTCCACCTATCTTCTGTCCACAATTATTCTGTCCCCTCTGTCATCCATTCTCTCTCTGTCCCTCCTCTCTCTCTGTCCCATTCTCTCTGTCCGCCCTCTCTCTCTGTCCCCTTCTCTCTGTTCCCCTCACTCTATCTCCGTATCTCTGTCCCGCTCTCTCTGTTCTCTTCTCTCTGTTCCCCTCTCTCTGTCCCCCCGCTCGCTGTCCCCCCTCTCTCTGTCCGCTTCTTTTTGCCGCCCTCCTTCTGTCCCACATTCGCTGTTCCCCTCTCTCTGACCCCTCTCTCTGTCCCCACTCTCTCTGTCCCCTCTCTCTCTGTCCACCTTTCTCTGTCCCTCTCTCTGTGTCCCCTCTCCACGTCCTGACTCTCTCTCTCTCCCCATCTCTCTGTTTCCCTCTGTCTGTCCCCTTCTCTCTGTTCCCCTCATTCAATCCCTTTCTCTTTGACCCCTCTCTCTGCTCCTTCTCTTTGTCCCCTTCTCTCTGTTCCCTGCTATTTGTCCCCCCTCTCTCTTTCCCCCTCTCTCTTTCCCCCTCTCTATATCCCCCTCTCTCTCCCCCCACCGTCCCCCTCTCTCTGTCCCCTTCTCTCTGTTCCCTTCTCTCTGTCCTCTCTCTCTGTCCCCCTCTCTCTGTCTCTTCTCTCTCTTTTCCCCTCTCTCTGCCTCCCATCGCTCTGCTCCCACTCTCTTTATCCCCCTCTCCACGACCCCCCTCTCTCTGCCCCTCTCTCTCTGTTTCCCTCTATCTATCGCCTTCTCTCCGTTCCCCTCACTCTGTCCCCATCACTTTGACCCCTCTCTCTGTCCCCTTCTCTCTGTTCTCTTCTCTCTGTTCCCCTCACTCTTTCCGCGCTTTCTGTGTCCCCCTCTCTCTGACCCCCTCTCTCTGTCCCCTTCTCTCTGTACCCTTCTCTCAGTTCCCCTCTCTCTGTCCCCCTCTCTTTATCTCCCTCTCTCTGTCCCCAAAACTCTCTGTGCCCCTCTCTCTGTCCCCCTCTCTTTATCCCCCGCTCTCTGTCCCCAAACTCTCTGTCTCCCCTCTCTCTGTTCCCTTCTCTCTGTTCCCCTCACTCTATCCCCCTATCTCTGTCCTGCTCTCTCTGTTGTCCTCTCTCTGTCTCCTTATCACTGTTCTCTTCTCTCTGTTCCCCTCTCTCTGTCGCCCCTCTCTCTTTACCCCCCTCGCTGTCCACCTCTCTCTGTCCCCCTCTGTCTGCCCCACCCCTCTGTCCCCCTCTTTCTGTCCCCGTCTCTCTGCCCCCCTCACTCTGTCCCTCCTCTCTGTGTCCCCTCTCCACGTCCAACCTCTCTCTGTTTCCCTCTGTCTGTCCTCTTCTCTCTGTTCCCCTCATTCAATCCCTTTTTCTTTGTCCCCCTCTCTCTGTCCCCTTTTCTCTGTTCTCCTCACGCTGTCCCCTTCTCTTTGTCCCCTTCTCTCTGTTCCATTCTCTCTGTCCCCCTCTCTCTTTCCCCTTCTCTCTGTTCATTTGTCTCTGTCCCATTCTCTGGCCCCTTCTCTCTGTCCCTTCTCTCTCTCTGTTCCCCTCTCTCTGCCCCCATCTTTCTGTCCCCCTTCTGTTTATACCCTTCTCTGTGTCCCCAATCTCTCTGTTCCCCTCTCAGTACCCCCGCTCTCTGTTCCCCTCTCGCAGTACCCCCGCTCTCTGTTCCCCTCTCTCTGTTCCCCTCTCTCTGCCCCCCTCTCTGTCCCACCCTCGCTCTGTCCACCCTCCCGGTCCCCTATCTTCTGTCCAACATCACTCTGTCCCCCCGTCGTCCATTCTCTCTCTGTCCCTCCTCTCTCATTGTCCCATTCTCTCTGTCCGCCCTCTCTCTCTGTCCCCTTCTCTCTGTTCCCCTCACTCTATCTCCGAATCTCTGTCCCGCTCTCTCTGTTCTCCTCTCTCTGTCTCCTTCTCTATATTCTCTTCTCTCTGTTCCCCTCTCTCTGTCCCCCTCTCTCTGTCCCCCCCCCGTCCGCTTCTTTTTGCCCCCTCCCTCCGTCCCACATTCGCTGTCCCCCTTTCTCTGTCCACCCTCTCTCTGCCCCCCCTCTCTCTGTCCCCCTGTCTCTGTCCACCTCTCTCTGTCCCCCTCACTCTGTCCCCCTCTCTGTGTCCCCTCTCCACATGCTCCCTGTCTCTCTCTCTCCCCATCTCTCTGTTTTCATCTGTCTGTCCCCTTCTCTCTTATCCCCTCATTCAATCCCTTTCCATTTTTCCCCCTCTCTCTGCCCCTTCTCTTTGTCCCCTTCTCTCTGTTCCCTGCTATTTGTCCCCTTCTCTCTGTTCCCTGCTAGTGGCCCCCTCTGTCTTCCCCCCTCTCTCTGTCCCCCTCTCTCTGTCCCCTTCTCTTTGTCCCCTTCTCTCTGTTCCATTCTCTCTGTCCCCCTCTCTCTTTCCCCTTCTCTCTGGTCATTTGTCTCTGTCCCATTCTCTGGCCCCCTCTCTCTGTCCCTTCTCTCTCTCTGTTCCCCTCTCTCTGCCCCCTATCTTTCTGTCCCCCTTCTGTTTATACCCTTCTCTGTGTCCCCAATCTCTCTGTTCCCCTCTCAGTACCCCCGCTCTCTGTTCCCCTCTCGCAGTACCCCCGCTCTCTGTTCCCCTCTCTCTGTCCCCTCTCTCTGTACCCCTCTCTCTGACCCCCTCTCTTTATCCCCATCTCTCTGTCAACACTCTCTCTCTGTCCCCATTCTCACAGTCCCCCGCTATCTGCCCCCCTCTCTCTGTCCCCTTCTTTCTGTTCCCTTCTCTCTGTTACCCTCTCTCTGTCTCTTCTCTCTCTGCTCCCCTCTCTCTGCCCCACTCTCTGTCCCACCCTCGCTCTGTCCACCCTCCCGGTCCCCCTATCTTCTGTCCAACATCACTCTGTCCCCCCGTCGTCCATTCTCTCTCTGTCCCTCTTCTCTCATTGTCCCATTCTCTCTGTCCGCCCTCTCTCTCTGTCCCCTTCTCTCTGTTCCCCTCACTCTATCTCCGAATCTCTGTCCCGCTCTCTCTGTTCTCCTCTCTCTGTCTCCTTCTCTATATTCTCTTCTCTCTGTTCCCCTCTCTCTGTCCCCCTCTCTCTGTCCCCCCCTGTCCGCTTCTTTTTGCCCCCTCCCTCCGTCCCACATTCGCTGTCCCCCTTTCTCTGTCCACCCTCTCTCTGCCCCCTCTCTCTGTCCCCCTGTCTCTGTCCACCTCTCTCTGTCCCCCTCACTCTGTCCCCCTCTCTGTGTTCCCTCTCCACGTCCTCCCTCTCTCTCTCTCCCCATCTCTCTGTTTTCATCTGTCTGTCCCCTTCTCTCTTTTCCCCTCATTCAATCCCTTTCTATTTGTCCCCCTCTCTCTGCCCCTTCTCTTTGTCCCCTTCTCTCTATTCCCTGCTATTTGTCCCCTTCTCTCTGTTCCCTGCTAGTGGCCCCCTCTGTCTTCCCCCCTCTCTCTGTCCCCCTCTCTCTGTCCCCTTCTCTCTGTTCCCTTCTCTCTGTCCCCACTCTCTGTCCCCCTCTCTCTGCCCCTTCTCTCTCTTTTCCCCTCTCTATGCCTCCCATCGCTCTGCCCCCACTCTCTTTATCCCCCTCTCCACGGCCCCCTCTCTCTGTCCCTCTCTCGCTGTTTCCCTCTGTCTATCGCCTTCTCTCCGTTCCCCTCACTCTATCCCCATCACTTTGACCCCTCTCTCTGTCCCCTTCTCTCTGTTCCCTTCTCTCTGCTCTCTTCTCTCTGTTCCCTTCTCTCTGTTCCCCTCTCTCTTTCAGCGCTTTCTGTGCCCCCCTCTCTCTGACCCCCTCTCTCTGTCCCCCTCTCTGTACCCTTCTCGCAGTTCCCCTCTCTCTGTCCCCCTCTCTCTGTCCGCCCTCTCTCTGTTCCCCTCACTCTATCCCCATACCTCTGTCCTGCTCTCTCTGTTCTCCTCTCTCTGTCTCCTTATCTCTGTTCTCTTCTCTCTGTTCCCCTCTCTCTGTACCCCCTCTCTCTGCCCCCCTCCCTGTCCCCCCTTTCTCTGTCCGCGCTCTCTATGTCCCCACTCTCTCTGTCCCCCATCTCTCTGTCCCCCCTCTCCCTGTCCCCCTCTCTGTTCCCCTCTCCCTGTCCCCCTCTCTGTCCCCCTCTCTCTGTCCCCCTCACTCTGTGTCCCCTCTCTGTGTCCCCTCTCCACGTCCCCCTCTCTCTCTAACTTCCCCTCACTCTGTTTCCCTCTTTCTATCCCTTTCTCTCTGTTCCCCTCATTCAATCACTTTCTCTTTGTCCCCCTCTCTCTGTCCCCTTCTCTCCGTCCCTTCTCTCTCTGTCCCCCTCTCTCTGTCCGCCCTCTCTCTGTCCCCTTCTCTCTGTTCCCCTCACTGTATTCCCGTATCTCTGTCCCGCTCTCTCTGTTCTCCTCTCTCTGTCTCCTTATCTCTGTTCCCTTCTCTCTGTTCCCCTCTCTCTGTCACCCCTCTCTCTGTCCCCCCTGTCTCTGTTCCGTCTCTCTCTGTCCCCTTCTCTTTGTCCCCCTCCCTCCGTCCCACTTTCGCTGTTCCCCTCTCTCTATCTCCCCCCTCTCTGTCCCCCTCTCTCTGTCGCCCTCTCTCTGTCCCCCTCTCTCTGTCCCCCTCATTCTGTCCCCCTCACTCTGTCCCCCCTCTGTCTCCCCTCTCCATGTCCCCCCTCTCTCTCTCCCCCACTCTCTGTTTCCCTCTGTCTGTCCCCTTCTCTTGGCCCCCTTCTCTCCGTTCCCTGTTCTCTGTCCCCCTCTCTCTTTCACCCTCTCTATGTCCCCCTTTCTCTGTCCCCCCTCTCTCTGTCCCCCTCTCTCTGTCCCCTTCTCTCTGTTCCCTTCTCTCTGTCCCCTCTCTCTGTCCCCCTCTCTCTGTCACTTCTCTCTCTGTTCCCCTCTCTCTGCCTTCCATCCCTCTGTCCCCTCTCTTTATCTCCCTCTCTCTGTCCCCTCTCTCTGTTCCCCTCTCTCAGTACCCCCGCTCTCTGTTCCCCTCTCTCTGTCCCCTCTCTCTGTCCCCTCTCTTTGTCACCCACTCTCTGTCCCCTCTCTCTTTATCCCCATCTCTCTGTCCACACTCTCTCTTTGTCCACACTCTCTCTGCCCCCTCTCTCTGTCCCCTTCTCTCTGTTCCCTTCTCTCTGTCCCCTCTCTCTGTCACTTCTCTCTCTGTTCCCCTCTCTCTGACCCATCTTTCTGTCCCCCTCTCTCTGTCCCCTCTCTCTCTGTCCCCTCTCTTTGTAACCCACTCTCTGTACCCCCTCTCTTTATCCCCATCTCTCTGTCCACACTCTCTCTTTGTCCACACTCTCTCTGTCCCCCTCTCTCTGTCCCCTTCCCTCTGTTCCCTTCTCTCTGTCCCCTCTCTCTGTCCCTTCTCTCTCTGTTCCCCTCTCTCTGACCCATCTTTCTGTCCCCCTGTCTCTGTCCCCTCTCTCTCTGTTCCCCTCTCTTTGTAACCCTCTCTCAGTCCCCCCTCTCTTTATCCCCATCTCTCTGTCCACACTCTCTCTTGCTGGAGAGAGACAGAGACGGTAGGACAGAGAGAGTGAGGGTGAGGGGATAGGGAAGAGTGTGGGCAGGTGGAGAATCAAGGGTTCGGGGGATTGTATGTGATCGGGGAAACGATGGAGTGTGAAGAGGAGAGGTGGTGAGAGAAAGGGAGAGAATTGAGTAGAAAGAGAAGGGGGGATGAAATGGGAAGGGCATGCTGCAGTGGAGGGGCAGAGGGAGTTAAACCCAGCTCCTGAGCCCAGGGCGCGGTGCCCTCCCCTTCCCTGAGGACCAGAACTTGGGTCTGAGTCTGTCTCTCTCCAGCTCAGTTTCTCCAAGTCAAAGACACACAACAACATCGGTCACTCTGCTGCTCGGCACGCTTTAAATCAACATTTTTATTGGTTACAAATGGAAGTGATGGACACAGTCAGTGGGATGGAGCCTTTTCTCACTGGTCCCTGAGATGTGAAAGCATTGAAATGATTCCCTGTTACCCCCCTGTGGGATAAGGATGGACAAACCAGCGCTACCTTCAGTCTGTTACCATAGCGACAGGCAATTCCATCGCTGAAACACTGAACTGAAATGAGAAAATCCCGAATGGTGTGATTAATGAGGGAATTTGATTAATGGATGGATTCGAGTGAAGGGATGTTTCAGCACATTCTTCAGCTGCTGCCTGAACTTAGTCTGGGTCACGGCATAAATCGCGGTGTTTGTGCAACAACTGAGGAGCTGCAGCATGAAGCCCAATTCCCGTACAAAGTAATGGAGAAACAGAGATTGATACCCAATATCCCTAATCCGTCTCCATATAGAAAACAGCATTAACGTTGGCCATAACAGGATGAAATTGGCCGAGATCACAAAGGTAAAATGATGGATTTTTTTCGGTTTCTCATTTCAGTGTCAGACTGAGCGTCCCCATTGGTGTGAGCGCGGAGTCTCCTGCGGGCTCTGCTGGTCACTAAAATGTGTCTGACGGTGAGAACATTGAGCAGCAGAATCAGGAGAAATGGGACACACGGGGTTAGAATGTGGTGGAGGAACTCGATTGTGACCCAGACAATGGAGGAATAAACACCGTCTGCTGCATCACAAAACCAGGGGCGGTTCACCAGCTTATACCGTGCCGTGAACATAAAATACCAGGAAATGTTCTTTAAACAGCTCAGCACAGTCACTGCTCCCAGAACCACAGCCGCCGTCTTCTCACTGCAATATTTACTTTTCAGATTCTGGCAACAAATAGCCACAAACCGATCAAAGGTGAAAGTGACGGTGAACCAGACAGAGCAGTCAGTGGCTGCATAAAGCAGGACGGCGTGGATATTACACACAGGGACGGAGTCACTCAGGAAATAAAACTGTTTCCAATAAACAATGGGAATGTGTCTCAGGATCACGTCGAGGATAATGACCAGGAGATCCGCCGCTGCCATGGCCCCCAGGTAACGTCTGACACATGGAGACAATCCACAATCTTTATAAAGCAGGATGTAGATGGTCACTATGTTAACTGTGAGGAAGGAAAACAAACCCATTATTCATCAGCCTGGAGGCAAAGGGATCCGTTTGCTTGGGGACCCAGTGAGATTTTCAAATGTGTCTCTGTATTCAGGGATTTATTAAAATAGTTGGAGTTGGAATAACAAATTGGAAGGTCGGAATTATTGACTAAAATGTGGCATAAACCACAAGAAAACCCCCCTCCCCAAACACACAGAGACACACCCATAATGACAGATGGTTTCTAGAACATTCCCACACACTCGATCACTCGAGAGCAGACACAGGTCACTCCTTCCCAGTTCCTAATACGGAGGGTGGGAACGTTGCGGTCCTGAAGGATTCTCTCCCATTTTCCTGAAGACAAACGGAGTTTGGGAATTGCTGTTTTTTGGGCTAAATTGTGGTCGGTCCAGTGTCAGGAAGAAATGTAAACGCAGGGAAAACATATTCACCCCTTTAACTGCCTGAGGGGCCTTCGGAACAGTGTCTACTTGTCCCTGGAACGGGATCTCTTCCCTCGGGATCTTACCGTTTGTTCAATTCACTGACGTCCGGCCGTTCACAAACAATGTCAGGGACAGAACGTTCCGGGGAATGTCAGTTATAGAATGTCAGGGACAGAACGTTCTAGGGAATGTCAGGGACAGAACGTTCTCGGGAATGTCAGTTCTAGAATGTCAGGGACAGAACTTTCCGGGCAATGACAGTTCTAGAATGTCAGGGACAGAACCTTCCGGGGAATAGTAGTCATAAAATATTGGGAACAGAACGTTCCGGGGGACACCTTGACCTGTCCATCACCTTTCCCCCCTATCCTCCCCACCAACGTGATGTAGTGTGCACAGGCAACATACCTGTCCAGCACCGGGAGCTGCACTGACCACATCATTGCATTATCTAGAAACCTCAACCAGATAGTCTGACCAGCACAGCGACCTGTGCAGTGATCACCCGTGAATTAATCAGTAAACCAGGAGCAGTTATCTTCCCAACATGTAGGTCTGTGTACACCACTCCAGTCCATTGATCAGTAAATAAGGAGCAGTTACCCTCCCAGTATGTAGGACTGTGTACCCCACCCCAGTGCATTCATCTGTAAAGCAGGAGCAGTTACCTTCCCAGCATGTAGGACTGTGTACAACGCCCCACTGCATTGATCTGTGAACCAGGAGCAGTTACCCTCCCAGACTGCAGGACTGTGTACCCCACACCAGTGCATTTATCTGGAAACTAGGAGCAGATACCCTCCCAGCATGTAGGAATGTGTACACCACCCCAGTGCATTGATCTGTAAACCAGGAGCAGTTATCCTCCCAGCCTGTAGAACTGTGTACCCCACCCCAGTGCACTGATCTGTAAACCAGGAGCAGTTACCATCCTAGCATGTAGGACTGAATACATCTCCCCAGTGCATTGATCTTTAACCCAGGAGCAGTTACCCTCCCAGCATGTAGGAATGTGTACACCACCCCAGTGCATTGATCTGTACACCAGGAGCAGTTACCCTCTCAGCATGTAGAGCTCTGTACAACACCCCAGTGCATTGATCTGGAATCCAGGAGCGTTTCCTATCCCAGCATGTAGGACTGTGTACCCCACCCCAGTGCATTGGTCTGTAAACCAGGAGCACTTACCCTCGCAGCATGTAGGACTGTGCACATCACCCCGGTGCATTGATCTGGAAACCATGCGCAGTTACTCCCCACCCCCACCCCAAGCATGTACAGCTCTGTACAATACCCCAGTGCGTTGATCTGTAAGCCAGGAGCAGTTACCCTCCCAACATGTAGGATTGTGTACCCCACCCCACTGCATTGTTCAGTAACACTGTGCTCGATCCCTGCGCAGTGTGGGGAAAATTGCAGCCCATGCTGGAAATGACAGGATGTGCACCTCCCATCCATTTACAGCTCCATATCTCCATTCTGCCATGCCAAGCATGTGCTGTGGGTGTGAACATTCACTGCCAGAGAGAGATGGCGGGGGAATCAGTTTAAATATCACCACATAGGAGGGGTTTGGTAAGTAGACAGAGAGGGGGAAACTGAGAGGCAGTGCCACGGAAGAATGTGTTCCTAGGTTTCAGAATACTGAAATGTCGACACTTCGAGATCATCCTGTAACATGAGCCTGTATAAATGGATAAATGGATACATGTCGAAATGGATAAAAGGAATATTGGTGTGAAGTCAGATGAGCATTTGTTCTGCATCTTTTTTAACTGGAATGGGTTTAAACAGAATCAATGACTCTTTGGGCAGATTCTAACAATAATTTGTCTCACTGACATTTTCATTGAGTGTGCCAGAGGGATTGTCTGTCCGAGGCTGAGGTAGTTTCCTGGTACTATCTTATCGAGCTCACCTCATTAGCTACCCACCCCACCCCATGGTGTCCCTCTCATTCAATGCCAGCCCGAATCTGCCACCCACAATGGCTGGAGGTACTCAACATCGCCCGAATGTCCCTGGAAATTCCGTGATCCCTGACACTGGTGCCATCTTTAAAAGTCCAATGGACACATGGTTGAGCGTTCTCAGTTTGGAGCTGCCCTGCATAGTTTACCCCGAGCATGGCAGATAAGGGGCAATTACACCACGGTTTGTCGACAGGGGCACGGAGGGGCTCGTGCAGGGGGGGGGGGGGGCATTCTCTTCCCAGAGGGGGCCACACCACCAGACCCACCGAGCATGGTCTGAGCTCCCCACCCAGCTCAGTGCAGTATCTGCGGTCAGAGGAAATGTCCTGCAATACAGGACAATCTTCAATAACCTTCCCTCCTCTATCCGGATAAGGGTCACTGTATTTTCTCTGCTCCCTCACACTCACTGTATATCTGTTATAGCACAAACCCCCGAACAAGTCTCTCCCTCTCTCTCCCTC
Source organism: Chiloscyllium plagiosum (assembly GCF_037043375.1). Lineage (NCBI taxonomy): Eukaryota > Metazoa > Chordata > Chondrichthyes > Orectolobiformes > Hemiscylliidae > Chiloscyllium > Chiloscyllium plagiosum. The sequence goes on from NW_028270156.1 coordinate 105,877,344, forward strand.
TCTCTCCTTCTCCCAAACCCTCTCTCCCTCTAACCCTCCCTCTCTCCCTCCCTCCACTCCCCCCCCCCCACACACACACACTAATTACACTGTATAGATATAACACTGCATGGATACAACAATGTGGACTGACTCCCAGCGGACACCTCACCATGACCCTGTCCCCCACCTACAGCAGGGCCACCCACTCCCATCCTCCCTTCCTCCCATTCCAGAAGAAACAGCCTGGATTAGGACGGGAAGGACCTATCCGGGTGGTGGAGTGCCTGATATCCGTTCCCTCCCCCTCCTCCCCCTGCCATGTGGGGAGGACCCTGGTACGAGTCGGAGAGGACTGGGACGCCTCATGTGGAGATTCTGAAACATCCACGTCCCACCGACCGAGTAAGGAGCAATGCTCAGTGAAGGGCTATTCTCAATTTAAACGCACTGGCAGCTCCGTTTCCCCCCAGCACAACTTAGGGGCTGTGGCCCTGATGCCATCTCCCTTCTGTGTCGAGCAATGGAATCCCAGCGGTCTCGGTGGGCAGGAGGGTGGGCTCACAACACATCGTCACCACCACTTTCCAGGCAGGGAGCACGCTGACTCTCTCCTACACCTCCTCCTGTAAACAGCTCAAATACTGAAAGTAATCTGTGATAGTTACTGCTCGCCCCACATGTCCTGACATCTTCAATAATCTATGGACATATACACCCAGGACCCTCTGCTCTTGCTGCCCCTTTATAACGGTACAGCCTGTTTAAAACTGTCTTTCAATGTCCTTCCTACCAAATAGCATCACCTCACATTGCTCCGCATTGATCCCCATCTGCCCTAAAAATTCACCAATGCGTCATTGCCCTATTGGTGTACCACCCTGTCCCCATAGACTTCAGAGTTCGTCCAGGTTTGGTGGAATTTACAAGCATTAATATTGTCATAGCGTTACAGTCCCCAAGAAGCAACTGAAATCCTGCCACATGCACGAGTGTGAGCAAGTGAAATACTGTTATATTCCCACGGAGGGAGTTGAATAATGAGATTTTGTCAACAGAGCAACAAAATGCCTGACACACACAAGACACAGGGAATGAAAAATGACAAACCATGGAGCAAGAGAAGTCCGGATAGGCTTTGCTTATCTTCATTGACATCATGGTATTAATGTGATGAAGTTGAAAGTGTGTACTGTACCTTTAAGAGAGAATGAATTCTGTTCTGAACTCAGAGCTTACAAGCGCCTGTGTATATGATAGGATGGCAGACCCAGAGTGTCAAGGACAACTGAAAATATGTCACATTTGTCTGTGAAATAGATCCCTGAGTTGATTGCTGTTTGGTAAAATTCGAATTGTTGTCCAATCAGTTTAAATTATACCCCAGGATACCAAAACCAAACCAAATTTGAATTTATTGTTTTTCAAAAATCGAACCAATGAGATAATCTGATGTTATGGATATTTAAAATGCAGGCATTTTGAAAATTGCAGACAGAGCAAATGCCATCATCACAGATCCAAGAGATTAGGAAACACTCTCTGTCAAAGGCACCTTTTCATATGAAACATATCCGCAGTAAACAGAAAGAAAATTAACCAGGGAGATCTACAGCTGGAAGAAGACACAAAAACAACAGCTGCTGTGTGGTTTTGAAATTACATTGATGTGATTTTAATAAGTTTCTTATTGAAAGTGTATATTGTTATAGAGTTGTAGTCGGGTAATAAACGGTTCAGTGAAAGGGGGTCTCAGAGTTGTGAATAGTTGATGTAAAATGTTCAATTTTAGAGTGAAAAAATAAATTGATGAGATGATTTATACAATGGAATTTGAGAGTTCTCTGTCCCTCATATTTTAAGTTTACGAGGCGAATTGCGCACTTCTTTATGTTTCATTTAAGTTACCAGACGAGATTCACGCCGTGACCTAACCATCCCCGTGTGTGTATCTGTGTGGGGCAGGTCTGGTAGTCTCTGTGGTGCTTAAAGTGATGCAATGCCATCCTCTGATGGCCTCCCCACGCCACTACACAGGCATTGGAAGAGGGGGAAAACAAACAGGGATTCATTCAGAGACGGGAGGGAGAGGGCAGCTGCGCAGAGTACCATCCAAATTGATTTTTGTTATCGATGTACTGATCTAAACGCCTTTTAAACGTTGTAACTGCAGACACTTCCACCACTTCTTCTGGAAGGTCATTCCACACACAAGCCAGCTTCTGTCTAACATAATTACCTCTCATGACCATCGTAAACTTTTCTCCCCTGACTTTAAAATATCTGTCAGCTTTGAATCCCCAACTCTAGGGAAAAGACATCGGCACTTCAGCTTTTCTGTACCTCTCATTATTTTACAAATGTCTGTAACGTCAATCTCATACTCTCCAGTGAAAAAAGTCTCAGTCTCTCCTTATAGCTCAGTCTCTCCATTCCCAGCAACATCCAGGTTAATTTCTTCTGAACCATCTCCAGCTTAATAATATCAAGGTCAGTAATATCAAAGTGAATTGTCAATGTATTTTCTAAGGGTAGGTCAGACTAAAACTAAAGGACATAGTTTTAAAATGAGTGGGTAAAATTTTACATGTGACCTCAGGAGCAGCTTTTTCACCCAGAGGGTGGTGTGCATATAGAATGAGCTGGCAGGATGATTAGACTGGACGCAGTATTCCAGAAGAAGTCTCACAAATGTCCTGTACAAGCTCAACATTGACGTCCAAATTTCAATATTCAAAGGTCTGATCTATGAAGACAAGTGTGTTAAACACCTTCTTAACCACACTATCTGTATGAGATGCAAATGTTAATGAACTATACCAGACAGCCTAAGTCTCTGTCCGACAACACTGCCAAGGACCCTACATTTAGTTGTATAGATCCTGCTCTTGTTTGATTTAGCAAATCCAGTACCTCACATTAATCCAAACTAAACTCCATCTGCCACCCTTCAGCCAAGTGTGTGATATTACTGCCTCCTCACCCTCCCCCTCCAATTTTAAAATGTTCATCCCCTCTCCAGGAGGCCTGCACACTCCGACCTTGATTTTCACAAAGACCCTGAGCTTTGTTTGCCTTGTGTGGTTAGTGAGAGAAGGGACAGATTGCAGACACAGTCAGTGGGGAGGAGAGGCTGGACAGTAATCACCGGCCTAGTATCATTTCATGGTTTAGGAATAGGGCAGTCAAACACGTTATTGGTGGGTAATACGGTGCTTTGGGGCCAGAAATTATGCTCATCCTTAGTCTTTGCTGTTTAGTAATAAATATCTATTTGAGATCCTTCATTGTGCAGAGTATGCTGCAGGATTTATTTCCCTAATATTGCAGACTGCAGATAATAGCAGTTAACGATGTTTATGGTTTATCTCGATGGCACAGAACGTGATCTCAACATCTGATAATTGATACAAATACCTTGCATTTGTTTAACAATGAAAAACATTTTGTATAGTTCAGTAATGTTAACTAGATTTTTTGAAATCGGCTCTGGGGCTGCGGATGGAGCACCCGCGATACTGAGGAGATCGTGGATAGCACTTTTAGTGAACTGTTCACACCGCAGGTTAGGGTTGCTGAGGGAGACAGTGAATGGGTGGCCAAAAGACAGAAAAAGAGTAAGAAGGCAGTGCAAGTGTCCCCTGCGGTCATCTCCCTCCAAAACAAATAAACCGTTTTGAATAATGATGAGGGAGATGGCTCACCAGGGGAGGGCAGCAGTTGCCAGGATCATGCCACCATTATCGGGCTTTGTTGTTCAGAAGGGCGGGGAAAGGTCTCGTATGGCCATAGTCGTAGGGGATTCTATTGTGAGAGGAGTAGATAGGCCGAAAACAGGACTCCCGGATGGTATGCTGCCTCCAAGGCGCTCGGGTCAGGGATGTCACTGATAAATGCAGAGCATTCTAAAGGGGAGGGCGACCAGCCAGTTGACGTGTTGTATATAGGCACCAACGATATAAGTAGGAAACGTGGTGAGGTCCTGAAAGAAGAATTCAGGGAGCTAGGAGAGAAGTTAAAGAGGAGGACCTCAAAGGTAGTGATCTCAGGATTACTACCAGTGCCACGTGCTGGCCAGTGGAGAAATGAAAGAATAGGCAGGATGAACACGTGGCTTGCGAGATGGGGTAGGAGGGAGGGGTTCAGGTTTATTGGACATTGGGTCCGGTCCTGGGGAAGGTGGAACTATTACAAAATGGACGGTTTACATCTGAATCAGACCGGAACCAATGTCCATGGGGACGTTTTGATCCTAATGTTGGGGAGTTTTTAAACTAATGTGGCAGGGGACTGGGAACCAGAAGAGAAAACAAGTAGGCTGTGAGATCGAGACTGGAGACTGTAAGAATTATGAAGATGACATTAATAAAGGGAAGAGTAGGCAGAGAGTGGATGAGCGCAAAAATCTCGTGACATGAAATGCATCTACTTTCATGCAAGGAGTATAGTGTGTAAGGCAGATGAACTTAGGACTTGGATTGGTGTCTGGGAGTATGAAGTTATTGCAATCACAGATACTTGGTTGAAGGAAGGACATGATGATTGGCGATGAAGTGTTCCAGGATATAGGCGCTTCAGACAGGACAAAGAGGCAAGCAAAAGTGTGGGGGGGGGGGGGGAGGGGGGGTGTGGTGGGCTGGATTTGCATTGCTGGTCAAGGACGACATCACGGCTGTGCTAAAGGAGCACTCTGTGGATGTCTTGGGTAGTGAGGCATTATGGGTGGAGCTGAGAAGTAAGAAGGGTGCAGTTACACTGTTGGAGCTGTATTTCAGACCTCCCAACAGTGAGCGTGAGGTAGAAGAACAAATAGGTAAACAGATTATGGAAAGATGTAGAGGCAACAGGGTGGTGGTGATGGGAGATTTTAATTTTCACATCATTGACTGGGATACACGTAACGTCTGGATGGGGTAGAATTTCGAAGAAGCATCCAGGGGAGTTTTCTAGAATAGTATGTCAATGGTCCGACGAGGGAAGGGGCCATATTGGACCTGGTACTGGGGAACGAGCCAGGACAGGTGGTAGAAGTTACAGTGGGGGATTTCTTTGGGAACAGTAACCACAATTCTGTAAGTTTTAGAATACTCGTAGATAAAGCAGAGAGTGGTCCGAAGGGAAGAGTAGTAAACTGGGCTAAGGCCAATTATATCAAAATTAGGCAGGAACTCGGAAATGTGGATTAGGCACAGCTATTTGAAGGGAAGTCCATATTTGAGCTGTGGGAGGCTTTCAAAGATAGGTTAAAGATGGTGCAGGATAGGCATGTCCCGTTGAAGGCAAAGGATAGGAAGGGAAAAATTCATGAACCATGGATGACAGGAGAAATTGTATGACTAGTCAAGAGGAAAAGGGAAGCTCCTCTTTCATCGAGGATGGTTGTGAAAATTGCTGAAAGCACTTCATCAACCTTTCATGTCCAATGTAATGTCCCAAGAACGTCACCTCTGTCTTCGCAAATTCTGTTTTATTTCCGTTTATTATCAGTTTTCCTTCTTGTACTCGTTCAACGAGCTCTGCCAACTGTAACATGTGATCTTTTCATGACATGCTAAAGATCACTACATCTAACAGATAAACTGCACCATTTGTTAATCTGGCCACAACTCTGTTCATGAGTCTTTGGCATGTGGCTGGTGCATTATTCATTCCAAAGAGAATCATTTCGAATTGATGTAGCCAATTTAAAGTTACAAACGCGGAACCTTTTTTCACTTTCTCTGATAAAGTTGCCTGCCAGTAACCATGCAGTAAGCTTCCTGAAGAAGGGCTTATGCCCGAAACGTCGATTCTCCTGCTCCTTTAATGCTGCCTGACCTGCTGCGCTTTTCCAGCAACACATTTTTCAACCATGCAGTAAGTCCAACTTTGTGATATGTGTTGCTTGTCAAAATTTACGTATGTAGTCTTTGAACCTTGGTATTGGATAGAAGTCTGATTTTGTTTCAGCGTTGACCTTCTATAGCCCACAGAAAATCACTGAGCACAATCAGGTTTGGTAACGAACAGAATCAACATACTCCACTTGCTCTGACTTGGTTCAATGATATCTTCATTGAGCATCACATCCACTTCATTCTGGGCCTCAGTGGTTTTGTGAGGATTAAGCCTGCAGGAGTGTTGTTTATCAGAACAGCATTCTCTACTTCTCTACTTCCAATCCATACACTAAAGCGTTAGTCCTCCCATCATGGTTCTGCAAATTTCCTCATAATGCTGCAATGAACAATCAACTGGGTTCATTGCTCCTGCAAAGACACCTCGATATCCTATCCCACTCCTCAAGGACTTCTTTATTATTTAAAGTATTTTGAGGGACATCAAACTCCATGACATCAGTATTTGGTTCCTCACTCTGCGGGGCAGTAACTAACATCTTTTTCCCCAATTCCCTATCTCCATATTAGTAATATCACAACATGTTCAAATGACATACCTGCTACCTCTTTTTATATCCAGCATCTTTACCAGATAGTTTACCCGACTCTACTTTTTCTCCATTTGGAAGTGGACACTCAGCCTGGCTTTGAAGGGAGTTCCTACCACTGGTGGCATCCCCATGGGGAAAAAAATACATCAAAATTCATACTTTTTACCTGCCACTTGCTTCATTGTATGTTGTGCCCTCTTCAGATGCTGTTTAGCTAACTCACATAGTCTGTTTAATCTCTCCCTCACCTCACATACATAATCCAAGTGTGTGATCTCCTCGAAGATCTCCGACGTCAGTCCTGTTAATTTCTTTTTAATTAATTTCAAAATACCTCTCACTTCATGCCCGAATATTAACTCAAAGGGAGTAAACTAAGCAGATTCGATCGGGCATCTCTAATGGCAAACATTTTAATGGAACACCTTCATCCCAAGCATTTGGCCAATCCTGATAGTACACTGTTAACATGGTCTTCAGTGTCTGATCCTAACTTTCCAAGGCTCCCTGGGATTCGGGATGGGACGCACTTGATTTGAAGTGCTGAATATCTATGTTATCCATGATTTGCTTAAACATCCGATTGGTAAAAGACTCCCTTGGACTGATGGAAACTCTCTGGTTAGCCCGTACTGAGTAAAGAAAGCTACCAACCCCTCCACCTCCCTTTTTGCCTGAACACTCCGTAATAGAATTGCCTCTGGTAATCTAACAGACACATCCATTATGGTCAGCAAATATTTGTTTTCACTTTTAGTTTAGAAAAGGGCCTACACAACTAATCATAACACACCTGAAAGGTCCGTCAAATGCAATAATTAGCAAAAAAAGGTTCTGGTTTTAGTCCTGCCTACAATTCGGCATGTATGACACATATAGCAAAAAAAAAAAACATCCTGTGCAATCCAGGGCAGTAGAAATAATTTTGTACCTTAGCCTTAATCTTCCAGGTGATCTCCTGCAGGTATACCGAGATGATCTCCTGCAGGTAGTTCACGTGATACCCATAACACTTCATGTGCTACCACCAACACAATCTGGTTACCTTTGGTCCATTTCCCCTCTGCACTAACATGCTATGGTCTCCATTTTCATTTAGGATTTTATCTTTAAGTTGCTAACGCTCGACAATATATTCTGATTCCTTTTCTGAGAATGCATGAATTTATGTAAATTTCAGGACTAAACACCTCTGCCTGACCCTCTACCTGTTCCGGGTTTTCCTGCACTATTACATGAAACAGCGGGTCAGCTTATAAAACTCACGCTCCTTTGACTTTCTCTTTCCCTTTTGCTTCTTGCTGTAACCTATGACAGTGAGATCATGTAGTTACGCAGTCTGGAAAATTTCCTGGTTATTTGTCTTTTAATTCCCACATTTCCTGGTCTTCCTTTGATTTCTCCATCACAAAAGGTGTCACTCCCACCTTGGATCCTGCTAAATTGTTCTCAAGAATAAAACGGTATTTCTGAAACTGACGGTCTGTCACTCACTCCCATTGGTACGTCTCCAATCTTGATTTGGATCTCCAACCTGATCTTACACAGGGGAGCACTAAATTTCTGTCACCATTCCACAAATTATCAATCTCTCAGGTAACATGTCAGAAAGAGTTCAAATACTTTCATCCTTACTTTTCCAGGCTGAGAGAATGTGAGGATTACAGACTCTGGAGATCACAGTTGAAAGGTTTGGCGCTGGAAAAGCACAGCAGGTCAGGCAGCAGCCAAGGAGCAGAAGAGTACAAGTTTCAAGCATAACCCCTTCATAAGAAAACTGGGGGATGGGAGAAAAGGTTCTGAGAGATACATAGGTGGGCGGGGATGGAGCTGTGCAGAAGGTAGCTTGAAAATCAATAGGTAGATGCAGGTAGGAGGTGATAGTGATAGGTCAGAGGGTAGGGTGAAACAGATTGATGGTAGGACAGCTGGGACCCTCCAACCTCACGGCGTCAACATAGACTTCACCAGTTTCCAATTCTCCCCTCTCCCAACCTCATTCCACATCTAACCCTTCAACTCAGCATCGCCATCTTCAACTCTCCTTCCCACATGTCAACTCCACTCTCCTCTCTGGCCTATCACAATCACTCACACCTTCGTTTTCCTATCGCCTTCCCAGTGACCTTGCCCCCAGCTCCACCTCTACCCTCTTACTTATCTTTTAGCCCCCTTCTCCTCCCCTCCCCGCCACTTTCCAGATGAAGGGCTGATGCCTGATATGTCGATGTTCAGACGCTGCCTGACCTGTTGTACTTTTCCAGCGTCACACTTTTCGAATAATAAAGACTGAGCAGATCCCGTATCTCGCAAAATTATACCTTGTTGTCCTTCCCCCTATTCTTTCTGAGTAAACTTTACCCACAGAAGTGAATTCTTTATAGAGATCAGGTACTAACTCCATATCCAGCCACTGCCGAGGCTGTGCAATCTCCTGCAGCTCCTTAACCTTTCTCGGGGTTTCCTTTACTACTTACACTAATGCTACTGACTTAGCCTTTTCTCCCACATCTTTTCCCACAGTAGCTTTCTTCAACGACTGGCATTGTGACTTTGCGTATCCCTCTTATGGCAGTGAACACAACTTTTCCAGTGCCATTCTTAAACCACCAGCACTGTCATTCTATGTGTTCCACTCCGGTATTGTGAAAACACCTGAGCCTTTTCACCTCCTTTCAACCATCTTGGGCTTCTTTATTAACCTAGATACAGCATTCCCAGTGTGCTATCAATATTTGTTTTGTACAGTAGGATCTCCCCTTCTCCAAATTTCTATCCCTCACAGGAGGAAGATCGTGCCAGAAGCTAAATTGCAGCTCATGCACCAATGCATACTCACATCGTACATAGAACATAGAACATTACAGCGGAGTACAGGCCCTTCGGCCGTCGATATTACGCCGACCTGTCATACCAATCTGAAGCCCAGCTACACTATTCCATGTATGTCCAGATGTTTGTCCAACGACGGCTTAAATGTACTTAAAGTCGGCGAATCTACGACCGTTGCAGGCAAAATATTCCATACCTTTACTACTCTCTACTTACCTGCCAGCTCTGCCACTCTTCTCACTTCTTGAACTTCCTTTTCATCAGCATGAACTCTGACCATCTCTGGAAGTGAGTGTTTAAATTCCTCCAGCAGAATGATCTATCTCAGAGCCTTGTATGTCTTGTCTATTTTTAAGGCCCATGCCCATCTATCAAAATGACTATCTTTAACTCTTTCAAACTCAACATAAGTCTGACCTGGTTCGATCATTATGTTTCTGAACCACTCTCTATATGCTTCTGGTACCAATTCATAGACATTCAAAATAGCCGGTATGACATCTAGATAACCTCTTGACCCATCATCTGACATTTCTGCACATACCTCACTAGCTCTGCCCACCAGCTTAGTCTGAACTAGCATTACCCACATGTTCTCTGACCACTCCATCTGTCTATCCAATTTTTCAAATGAAATAATAAAGGCAGCCACATTTTTCTCATCAAGACACGGCAATGTTTTAACATATTTATGTATATCCGTACCTTCTATTTTAATCTCTATCCTGTTAACTTGACTTCACTGTCTAATGCACTACTTCTCATGTTGAAATTCTCACTCTTTTTCCTCTCTCTCTTTCTCATTCTCTTCTGCCTCTCTTTCTCTTTCTCCTCTCTTTCTTTTTGTCTCAAGTTTTAATCTTCTAACTATCGCATTTGCAATCTTTTTTTCTAACTCTACTGCACTCACTGTCAGTTTCTCAGAATCACTGAAGTGTTTGATTAACTCCATTACAACTTCAGCTTCCCTTTTGTCCCTAGTTAAACCCAATTCTAACCTATTTGCTAATTCTAAATGTACGCCCTTCTTCTGTCTTTCTAAACCTTCTTGGCAAATTGGGAATCATTTTCAAACTCCAGAACCTCTTTAGCAATGTTAAGACTCATTTCACTCACTTTTCATTTAATCATCTGCAGGTAAAGAAAATGAAAGAAATTTTCTGACCTAAGTTTTATTGAAAGATCTCGGACAATAATTGCCAAGTGTTTGTATCGGATGGAACATTTTGTACCCCTAACCTTTTCACATCTATCCAGATCCTGAATGATAAACTCCCAAACTGTTCTGACATCAATGTCGAACCTCTGTTAATAAAAAAAAAACAAACACCAAAACCTCACCACGCCTCATAATCTGTTAAAACATGAGTGACAGAGAACTCCCAAATTCCACCATTCAAAGAAAAATAACAATATATTTGATGAACCTGAATAGTAAACACTAAACAACAACTATTCACAAGTATAAGACCCCCATTTCTTAACAGCTGACTACAACTCTGAAAATATGCTGTTCCATTAACCAACTCATTAAACGTTACATTAACTTAATCTCAACATGGAATGTGTCTGTCTTCCCCGCTGTCTTCGGTCTTCCAGCTATTGATCTCCCTGTTTCACCTTCTTTCTATGTTTTTTCTGTAAGTCGGTTTTACAAGGAAAGGTATATTGGATAGAACTTTTTTTCTAATTTGAGAACAAGATGTTAGATGGCCAGTGAGCTTTCCCACTAATTTCAAAATACCTGATTTATATACTCCCCATGACACATTAAATTCTTATAGTTTGATTGTTTTCCAGGTGTTAAACAATAACGTTTAGCTTCCAGTGATTCCTGGTATCCTGGGCTTGATTCAAATTAATTAGTTACATTCAAAATTATCTTTGGTATCACATGTAAGATTCCCAGCACTCTCCCTAATGCATGTGATAGATTATGGGGCATTCTTCTTTCTGCCCAGGTATGCTAGATATCTACCCGGGTTTATCACTATACTCAAATAATCTCTGTTTCGCAAAGGAGAGTTCCCTTTTTGCTGTCTGGGTGAACCCAGCATTCAAAGTAGCCCTGAGGGCTGTAATCGACTGCAACTTGGTTACAGACGGTCTGTCAAGGTATGCTGTTTCAGCTGCCTTCAGGCAAGCCTCGAGCATGCGCTGCTCCTCTGCCTTCTGCCGCTTCTGGGTCGCCGAGTAAGAAATAATCACACCTCTCGCCTAGGCCTTGGCAGTCTCCCAGAGCACCGCTGGATTACTAGCTGTACCCAAATTAATGTCCAAAAGTATTAAATTCTCATGAAAAATTTTCGATAAACTTGCTATCCTTCAAGGAGAAAAGAGCCAAGCACCAGTGCCATGAGCCTGTCCCATCACCACCGACATTATCCTCCATGTACACTGCTGCATGATCAGAAATGACTATCTTCACAATTCTGCTGGACAGCATCGAGTTCAAAAAGGTCAACAGGGCAAAAAATGCCAATCCTCGAAAAGCACTTACGTGGCTGAGAGAAAAAAGGTGAAGACCCTCTCCTGAGGGTGGGGACAACACCACACACACACCAACCTCATCTTCCTGTTCAGGTCGACCAAATGCCTCGATTGCGGTGACATACCCACCAGTCCGTGAGGCATCCTGTCCACTTCGGGATTAATAAGATGGTTAATGTCTCCCATCATTACTATATGACGTGCCACAAGGGCGATCAACCCGGAAAAGGCATCTGGTGAAAATTTGAGGGAATGTGCCAGGGCAGCAGACATTCATATTCCCATACATATCTCCAAGTCTTAAAGCTTTAATAATCATAAAACACCAATATTGTTCCTTAATTTGGTCTCACTGTTGAAATGGAAGATATCTCTTGTTGAGTTAGTAACCCTTCTGCTTTTCGAATTAAATGATGAGAAAAAACACACGTCTGAACACTCAGAAAGAGCAGCGAGGAGAGAAGGTGGAGTGAAGCCAGGGCTGCCGGGAAGGTAAGGGTTTAATTTATAACTGGGCAGTGGCTAAACCCGAGCTACTACACGTGCAGTATCACCCTCCGGCCCCCCTCCTCTAACCGGTAGGAGAAGACTCAACAAGGTAAGGCTTTTATTTTTTCTTTATTTTTCTTTTTCATATCTGCAAGTGCATTGTTTGGTTTTAGTTAGTTCATATAAAGCTAAGCTCAATGGCAGGGGACCTCAACCCCGTGGCATGAGCCTCTTGCTTACTGTGGGAGCTTAGAAACGTGTCTAACGTTCCTGACTCTTACACTTGCAAGAAGCGTGTCCAGCTGCTGCTATTGTTTGACCGCATGACGGCTCTGGGGCTGCGGATGGAGCACCCGCGATACTGAGGAGTACGTGGATAGCACTTTTAGTGAACTGTTCACACCGCAGGTTAGGGTTGCTGAGGGAGACAGTGAATGGGTGGCCAAAAGACAGAAAAAGAGTAAGAAGGCAGTGCAAGTGTCCCCTGCGGTCATCTCCCTCCAAAACAAATAAACCGTTTTGAATAATGATGAGGGAGATGGCTCACCAGGGGAGGGCAGCAGTTGCCAGGATCATGCCACCATTATCGGGCTTTGCTGTTCAGAAGGGCGGGGAAAGGTCTCGTAGGGCCATAATCGTAGGGGATTCTATTGTGAGAGGAGTATTGTAAGGGATAGGATTTATGCACATCTGGATAGGAATAATGTGATCAAGGATAGTCAGCATGGTTTTGTGAAGGGCAAGTCGTGCCTCACAAACCTTATTGAATTCTTTGAAAAGGTGACGAAGGAGGTTGATGAGGGGAAAGCGGTAGATGTGGTATATATGGATTTTAGTAAGGCGTTTGATAAGGTTCCCCATGGTAGGCTACTGCAGAAAATACGGAGATATGGCATTGAGGGTGAGTTGGAGGTTTGGATTAGAAATTGGCTGGATGGAAGAAGACAGAGGGTAGTAGTTGATGGCAAAGTTTCTTCATGGAGTGCCGTCACTAGCGGTGTTCCACAAGGATCTGTTTTGGGACCATTGCTGTTTGTCATTTTTATAAATGACCTGGAAGAGGGGTTAGAAGGTTGGGTGAGCAAGTTTGCGGATGATACGAAAGTCGGAGGAGTTGTTGACAGTGAGGAAGCATGTGGCAGGTTACAGCAGGATATAGAGAAGCTGCAGAGCTGGGCAGAAAGGTGGCAGATGGAATTCAATGTAGCTAAGTGCGAGGTGATTCACTTTGGGAAGAATAACAAAAAGATGGGGTACTGGGCTAATGGTCGGATACTTGGTAGTGTGGATGAGCAGAGGGATCTTGGTGTCCATGTACACAGATCTCTGAAAGTTGCCACCCAGGTAAATAGTGCGGTGAGGAAGGCATATGGCGTACTGGCTTTTATTGGTAGAGGAATTGAGTTCCGGAGTCCTGAGGTCATGATGCAGTTGTATAAGACTCTGGTACGGCCGCATCTGGAATATTGTGTGCAGTTTTGGTCGCCATACTATAGGAAGGATGTGGAGGCACTGGAACGGGTGCAGAGGAGGTTTACCAGGATGTTGCCTGGTATGGAAGGAAAATCGTATGAGGAAAGACTGAGGCACTTGGGGCTGTTTTCATTAGAGAAAAGAAGGTTTAGGGGTGACTTGATTGAGGTGTACAAGATGATTAGGGGGTTAGATAGGGTCGACAGTATGAACCTTTTCCCGCGTATTGAGTCGGGTATTACAAGGGGGCATAGCTTTAAATTAAGGGGGGGTAGATATAGGACTGATGTTAGGGGTAGGTTCTTCACTCAGCGAGTCGTTAGTTCATGGAATGCCCTGCCAGTAACAGTGGTGGACTCTCCCTCTTTATGGGCATTTAAGAGGGCATTGGATAGGTATATGGAGGATAGTGGGTTAGTGTAGTTTAGGTGGGCTTGGATCGGCGCAACATCGAGGGCCCAAGGGCCTGTACTGCGCTGTATTCTTCTATGTTCTATGTTCTATGTTCTATGAGTAGATAGGCCGAAAACAGGACTCCCGAATGGTATGCTGCCTCCAAGGCGCTCGGGTCAGGGATGTCACTGATAAATGCAGAGCATTCTAAAAGGGGAGGGCGACCAGCCAGTTGACGTGTTGTATATAGGCACCAACGATATAAGTAGGAAACGTGGTGAGGTCCTGAAAGAAGAATTCAGTGAGCTAGGAGAGAAGTTAAAGGGGAGGACCTCAAAGGTAGTGATCTCAGGATTACTACCAGTGCCACGTGCTGGCCAGTGGAGAAATGAAAGAATAGGCAGGATGAACACGTGGCTTGCGAGATGGGGTAGGAGGGAGGGGTTCAGGTTTATTGGACATTGGGTCCGGTCCTGGGGAAGGTGGAACTATTACAAAATGGACGGTTTACATCTGAATCAGACCGGAACCAATGTCCATGGGGACGTTTTGATCCTAATGTTGGGGAGTTTTTAAACTAATGTGGCAGGGGACTGGGAACCAGAAGAGAAAACAAGTAGGCTGTGGGATCGAGACTGGAGACTGTAAGAATTATGAAGATGACATTAATAAAGGGAAGAGTAGGCAGAGAGTGGATGAGCGCAAACATCTCGTGACATGAAATGCATCTACTTTCATGCAAGGAGTATAGTGTGTAAGGCAGATGAACTTAGGACTTGGATTGGTGTCTGGGAGTATAATGTTATTGCAATCACAGATACTTGGTTGAAGGAATGACATGATGATTGGCAATGAAGTGTTCCAGGATATAGGCGCTTCAGACAGGACAAAGAGGCAAGCAAAAGTGTGGGGGGGGGGGGGGAGGGGGGGTGTGGTGGGCTGGATTTGCATTGCTGGTCAAGGACGACATCACGGCTGTGCTAAAGGAGCACTCTGTGGATGTCTTGGGTAGTGAGGCATTATGGGTGGAGCTGAGAAGTAAGAAGGGTGCAGTTACACTGTTGGGGCTGTATTATAGACCTCGCAACAGTGAGCGTGAGGTAGAAGAACAAATAGGTAAACAGATTATGGAAAGATGTAGAGGCAACAGGGTGGTGGTGATGGGAGATTTTAATTTTCACATCATTGACTGGGATACACGGAACGTCTGGATGGGGTAGAATTTCGAAGAAGCATCCAGGGGAGTTTTCTAGAATAGTATGTCAATGGTCCGACGAGGGAAGGGGCCATATTGGACCTGGTACTGGGGAACGAGCCAGGACAGGTGGTAAAAGTTACAGTGGGGGATTTCTTTGGGAACAGTAACCACAATTCTGTAAGTTTTAGAATACTCGTAGATAAAGCAGAGAGTGGTCCGAAGGGAAGAGTAGTAAACTGGGCTAAGGCCAATTATATCAAAATTAGACAGGAACTCGGAAATGTGGATTAGGCACAGCTATTTGAAGGGAAGTCCATATTTGAGCTGTGGGAGGCTTTCAAAGATAGGTTAAAGATGGTGCAGGATAGGCATGTCCCGTTGAAGGCAAAGGATAGGAAGGGAAAAATTCATGAACCATGGATGACAGGAGAAATTGTATGACTAGTCAAGAGGAAAAGGGAAGCATACATAAGGTCTTGGCAGCTAAGAAGAGAACGGGCCCTGGAGGAATATCGGACCAGTAGGACAAGTCTTAAACATGGTATCAAGCGGGCTAAAATGGGTCATGCAATAGTATTAGCGAGCAGAATTTAGGAGAATTCCAAAGCATTCTATTCTTATATAAGAGGCAAGCGGGTAACTAGAGAAAGGTTTGGTCCACAAAAGGATAATGAAGGAACACTGTGTGCCGAATCTGAGAGAATGTGTGAGATTCTGAATGATTACTTTACATCAGTGTTCACTGAGGAAAGTGGCATGGGCCTTGGTCCAATGTACCAACCACTACTGCATCCCTGTGGCGCCTCGCATCCCATGTGCGTGCCTACTGGGGGAGTGTTTCTCTGGTATTGCGGGTATTCAGGCTCTTTGTGGTATTGGTAATGGCACCCACCTTCACTATGAGACCCTTAATGGCGCCCCCATCTTTTCAATTGTGGGATAGAAGGAACCAGTCTGAGACAATAATCACATCTCTTACTGAATGACCCACCAATGTTATTGAACAGGTTTTACCCTAAGAGCCCAGTGCGACCATATTATGCAACTATGGACTACCCATACCTTCAGGGTAATCACAAAGACAGGCCTGTTTCTTATTGGGAAGCCCCCTCCATTATCTAAACTAAACCCGGATATTATTTTTTTCAGCCAAGACAAAGCGAGTAACTTCATTGTTTTTAATGAAGTAGGTAATCCCTGTGCTGTAATTGCAGGGGCGGTTTTCATAACTACAGTTCCCTGCCCAACTACCTGGGAATGTGGTTGGGGTTTCCCGACCAAACGTTCAGTTTCACCTGTATTCTGCGTGCATTGGAGTGGTGGGAAGGCTTTGGGCAACAGTAAAGCCCAGTTTCTGGCTTACACATTTCTCAGTACCTTTTCCTGAGGTGGATCTGCAGGAATTATTAGCCATCAAAATTTAAACTATCTTATTTTTGGTCTAACTCGCTTGGGCAAACAGACCGCTTGGACTTAGCAGGAGGTAAGGACATTCTCTCAGAATTACGTCAATCTTCCCAGCAAAACCAGTATGCCCTCGACTACCGACACGGCAAAGAGGGTCGGGTTTGTTCCATAGTAAACGGCAAGTGTATGATGGGGGTTACTGACCTCATAGAGAACATTACCAAGCAGGTAGATAACATCTGCACTTTCGACAATCAAATGATAGAAGCCATTGCATGGAGAGATGACGTGGGCTGCTGTATCCACGAGTGTCGCCCTGAGAGTAGTATGGTGTGGGATGGTAATGCCCGGAGTGTCCTCCTCACAGTGACATGGTGTGGACGGTATAGCCCAGAGTGTTCCCCTAACAGTGACATGGTGTGGATGGTATCGCCCAGAGTGGTCCCTTGACAGTAACATGGTGTGGGCTGGTGAAGAACAGAGTGTCCCGCTGACAGTGACATTGTGTGGGCTGGTGTAGCCCGGAGTATCACCCTGACAGAGAGATGGTGTGGGCTGGTGTAACCCGCAGTGTCACTGTGGCACTGACTTAAAAGGAGTGTCATTGAGCCATAGAGTGATCGAGCATGGGAGCTGGCCCTTCAGCCCAAACTAGCCCCTGCTGACCATGCTGCCCACTCAACTAATTCCAATTGCCCACATTTGACACATATCGCCCTCAACCCTTCCCGACTATGTACCTGTTAGTATTTTTTACATGTTTCTATTGTTCCTGCCTCAACCAGTTTTTCTGGCAGCCCATTCCATTTGAAAAATATTCTCTGCATAATGAAGTTGCCCCTCATGTCCTTCTTAACTCTTTCCCCTCTCAACTTAAACCAATGCCCTGTAGCTTTCAATCCCTCATCTCTGGGAAAATGACTATATACATTCATCCTATCTATGGCCCGCATGATAGTACACATCTCCATAAGACATCCCCTCATTCTCCTACATTCCAAGGGATGATATCCGAACCTGGCCCACCCCTCTCAATAACTCTAGCCTGTTAGTCCTGATAACATCCTTGTCAAACTTCTTTGCACTCTTTTCAGGTTAACAGGATGATCAAAACTGTGTGGCCTCACCAAGGACTTACAAAATGGCAGCATAATATCTCAACTCCTACATTCAATGCTTTGAACGATGAAGGCCAGCATGCTAAATACCTTCTTTACCGCCATGTCTACCCGTGATGCCACTTTCAATGAAATATGGACTTGTGGTCCGAGGTCCCTCTGTTCCACAACACTCCTCAGAACCTGACTATTTACTGTGTAAGCAATATCTTTGTTTTACTTTCCGAAGTGTAACACCTCCCACTTATCCT
Source organism: Chiloscyllium plagiosum (assembly GCF_037043375.1). Taxonomy (NCBI): domain Eukaryota; kingdom Metazoa; phylum Chordata; class Chondrichthyes; order Orectolobiformes; family Hemiscylliidae; genus Chiloscyllium; species Chiloscyllium plagiosum. The sequence goes on from NW_028270156.1 coordinate 105,895,404, forward strand.
GTATTTAATTCCAGTTGCCAATCCTCAGCTCAATTCCCCATCAGATTAAAATCCCTCCATAATTTCTGATAACGTTAATTGCTATCAACGATAGCTCCTAATTTTGTATCACCCGGAAATGTAGTAACTTTCTTGGGAGTACTTGGAGTATGTTGTGCAGTTTTAGGCCCCATATCACAGAGCAGATGCACTGGCCTTGGAACGTGTTCAGAGGAGTTTCACGAGAATGGTCCCAGGAATGAAAAGCAGAGCATATAAGGAATCTTTGAGGACTCTGGATCTTTACTCAATGTATTTTAGAAGGATGAGGGGGGGGGGGGTCTAATTGAAATATACCGAATACTGAATAGTCTGGACAGAATATATGTTGTGAAGATGTTTCCATTGGTGGGATAGACTAGGACCCGAGGGCATAGCCTTAGAGTAAAGGGAACAGCTTTTAGAACGGAGATAAGAGCAATTTCCTCAGCCAGAGAGTGGGAAATCTATGGAATTCACTGCCACAGAAGGCTGTGGAGGCCAGGTTACTGAGTATATATAAGACTGAGATGGACAGGTTCTTGATTGTCAAGGGGATCAAGGGCTATGGCGAGAAAGCAGAAGAATGCGGTTGAGAAACATACAAGTCATGACTGAATAGTGGAGCAGACTCGATGGGCTAAATATTTCAATTTCTGCACCAATGTCTTATGGTCCACATCACACCTTGTGCATTCACATCCAGGTCATTTATGTAAATAGCAAATAACAAAGGTCTCAGCACCGACACCTGTGGCACACTATTAGTTATAGGCCTTCAGTCTGAAAAATAATCTTCTTCCATCACTCTCTGCATCCTACCATCGAGCCAATTTTGAATCCAATTAGCTAGCTCTCTCTGGATCCCATGTCACCTAAACTCACTGACTAACCTGCCCGTATGGGACCTTGTCAGTTGTCTTACGAAAGTCCGTATGCAGATCATCCATTGTCCTATCCTTATCTATTCTCGCGGTTACCTCTTTGAAACAATTTAAATGATTTGTCAGACATGATTTCCCGCACACAAATCCATGCTGATTACTTCTTATCAGACCTTGAATTTCCAAATGTTAGTTCATCCTGTCTCTCATTATCCTCTCCAACAACTTGCCTAACACTGATGTTACGCTCACTGACTAAGAGCTCCCTGGCTTGACTTTGCTACCTTTCTTAAACAATGGAACCACTCCAGTGGCAAACGATGAAGCAAAAGTCTGTACAAGGGCCCGTGCAATTTCTTCCCATAACATCCGAGGATGGACATGTTCTTGCCCAGGGGGGTTATACACCTTATTGTGCTTTAAGGTAGCAAATACCTCCACTCTGGTAATATGTATGCAGACCAAAACATTTCCACTTGTTTTCCATATTACCTTAGTATCCATTATTTGCTCCTGAGTAAACATGGAGGAGAAATATTCGTTAACAATCCCCCCCACCTCCTGGTGATTCCACACAAAGACAGCCATGCTCATCAGTAAGGGGACCTGTTCTCTCCTGAGCCACGCTTCTACACTTTATATGGCGAGAGAACCTCTTGGGATTTTCTTTCAACTTTTCTGAGAGGCCCATTTCATGCCCTTTTTTGGGCTTCTGATTCCGCTCTTAAGGTTGCTTCTACATTTTGTGTAGTCATCTAAGGATTGACTGACGGCTGATATCTTAAAACCAATGTATGCCTTCTTTGTTGTCCTTACCAGTGCCTCATTATCCCTCGCCATCCAAGGATCAGGTTCCTTCTCAACTACCGTCTATCTAATGAAAACAATCCTAATTTGTTCAATCTCTCTTCATGGCTGGCATCTTCCATACCAGGCAACATCCTGGTGAACCTCCTCTGCACTCTCTCCAAAGCATCTACATAATTTTGCTAGTGTGGCGACCAGACTGCATGCAGTATTCCAAATGTGGCTGAACTGAAGTCTTATACAACTGTAACATGGCCTGCAAACTCTTATATTCAATATCCGGTCCAATGAAGGAAACCATGCCGCACACCTTATTGAACACTCTACTGGTCTGCCTTGCCAGCTTCAGGGAACAATGGACCTGAACACCAAGATGGCTCTATGCATCAATTTTCCTCAATACTTTTCTATTTACTGTATAGTTCGTTCTTGGATTGGATCGTCCAAAATGCGTCGCCTCACATTTGTCCAGATTGAACTCCATCTGTCATGTCTCTGCCCATCTCCCCAATCTATCTATATTCTGCTGTATTCTCGGACAGTCCCCTTCACTGTCTGCTACTCCACCAATCTTAGTGTCACCTGCAAATTTGCTAATGAAACAAGCTGCATCTTCCGCCAAATCATTTATGTATACCACAAAAAGCAATGGTCCCAGCAAGGGCCACCACTGGTCACAGATCTCCATTTTGTGAAAATCCCTTGCAATATTACTCCTGTTGCCTAACCAGTTCTCTATCCATCTAGCTAGAACACCCACGCAACTTCACCTCCTTCATCAGCTCACCATGGGGAAATTTATCAAACGCCTTACTAAAGTCCATCTGTATAACATCTATACCACTTCGCGCATCCATTAACTTTGTCACCTCTTCAAACAATTCTATTAAGTTTGTAAGCCATTACCTTATATGCACAAAACAATGCTATCTAGCACTGAGAAGTTTTTAGATTAGATTAGATTACTTACAGTGTGGAAACAGGTCCTTCGGCCCAACAAGTCCACAGCAACCCGCCGAAGCGCAACCCACCAATACCCCTACATTTATCCCTTACCTAACACTACGGGCAATTTAGCATGGCCAATTCACCTGACCTGCACATCTTTCGACTGTGAGAGGAAACCGCAGCACCCGGAGGAAACCCACGCAGACACGGGGAGAACGTGCAAACTCCACACAGTCGCCTGAGGCGGGAATTGAACCCGGGTCTCTGGCGCTGTGAGGCAGCAGTGCTAACCACTGTGCCACCGTGCCGCCCGCAGTTATACCCATTTGGAATAACGTTATTTTATTCCAAATGGGTATATATCCTATCCTTCTGTATCTTCTCCAGTAGCATCCCTACCACTGATGTCAGGCTCACAGGTCTGTAATTACCTGGAGTTTTCCTTAAACAAGGAGACACCATTAGCAATTCTCCTTCCCCTTGTTCAAGGATGCTGCAAAAATATCTGTTAAAGCCTCAGCTATTTCCTCTCTCCCATCGCTCGGTAACCTGGGGTAGATCCCATCCAGACCTGGGGACTTGTCCTTCTTAATGTCTTTTGGAAATCACAACACTTCCTCCCTACTTACGCAAACTAGCCCAAGAGTAATCAAAGATCTATACCTAATCTCAACATCCACCATGCCCCTCTCCTTGGTGAATACCGATGCAAAGTACTCATTAAGAATCTCACCCGTTTTCTCTGCCTCCAAGCATATCTTTTCTGTTTTATCCTTGAGCGTGTCCACCTTTTCTCTAGCTACCCTCTTGCTCATTATATATGATCAAAAGGCTTTGAGGTTTTCCTTAATCCTGCTCGCTAAGGATACCTCATGACCCCTTTTAGCCCTCTTAATTCCTCATTTCAGACTGATCCCACATTCACAATATTCTTCCAAGGCTTCCTCTATCTTCATTCGTCTAGATATTATGTACATATCCTTGTTACTCTTCGCTCGTCTCACTTTATCAATTGTCACCCAGGTTTACTAACCTTGCCATTTCTATCCATCATTCTCACAGGAACATACCTCTCCTGGACTCGAATTAATCTCTCTACAAAAGTCTCCCGCATATCAAATGTGGATTTCACTTGAAACAGCTGTTCCCAATCTACGTTTCCCAGCTCCTGCCAAATTTTGCTATAGTTAGACTTTCCCTAGTTTAACCCTTTTCCTTTAGGACCACTCTCATCTTTGTACATGACTATTGCAAAGCTAATGGAATTGTGATCATTATTCCCAAAGTAATCCCGTACTGAAACTTCAACCGCCTGGGCAGGCTCATTTCCCATCACTAGGTCTAGCATGGCCGCTTCCCGAGTTTAACTATTTCTATGCTGCCTTAGAAAACCCTCCTGGACAGTCCTTACAAATTCTGCTCCATCTAGACCTCTAAAACTAAGTGAATCCCTGTTAGTCAATGTTGGCAAAATTAAAATCTCCTATCACCACCATCCTGTTGCTCCTACATCTTTCTGTGATCTAACTGCATATTCGTACCTCTATCTCATGCTCGGTGTTGGGAGGCCTGTAGTACAATCCCAGCATTGTTACTGCACCCTTTCTATTTCTGAGCTCTGCCCATGTTGCCTCACTGCTTGAATCTTCCATCGTGCCCTCTTTCAGCACAGCTGTGATATCTTTTTCGAAAAGTAATTCTTCTCCTCCACACTCATTACCTTCCTCTCTACCCTGCCTGAAGCATTAATTTCCTGAGATATTTAATTGCTAATCAGGACCTTCCCTCAACCAAGTCTCAGTCATAGTAATAACATTATATTTCCAGGTACTAATCCAACCCTAAGTTCATCTGCCTTACCTGCTATACTTCGTGCATTAAAACTACCAGTCCCTCTGTGTTCACTTTCTGCTTCCTCTTCCACTCAGCCATGCTGATTTCATTATCTCGTTCCTTAGGCTTTAGTTACTACCTCCTTCCTGTTGACCAACCTCCTCATTTGTTTCCCGATCCTCTGCCACATTAGTTTAAACCTTCCACAACAGTGTTAGCAAAAGCATACCCGAGGACATTGGTTCCAGTCCTACCCAGATGCAGACCGTTCAATTTGTAATAGTCCCACCTCCCCCAGAACCGGTCCCAATGTTCCAAACATCTGAATCCCTCCCTCCTGCACGATCTCTCAAGCCAAGTATTCTTTCTGATTATTTGATCATTCCTACTTTGACGAGCACTTGACACTGGTAGCTATCCTGTGATTACTACCTTTTAAGTACTACTTTTTTTAACTTGGTTCCTAACTACCTACGTTCTTCTTGTAGAACCTCATCCCGACGGCACTTTAATGTGGGGAGAGATCATTGTGGCTTATAATGTATTAGGAATACTATATTAGACTGATGAATGGGCTCTGTAACTCCAATTAATGCTGATCGTGTTCATGTTGATCGTGTTTATTGAATGTTCTGCGCATTGTAACCTGCATGCCTTACTCTGTCTAAGTTTAGTTTTCTTCCTATGATCTGTGTCTATGCTTACTGTCATCTGCCTGTACTGCTCGCAAATAAAGCTTTCACTGGACTTTGGCACATGTGACAATAAATCTAATAAGTTAATTATTTCGCACTCAAACAGTGTCTCTTTTACAAATATGTGATCGTCGCTAACCCTCACGTTTCAACGTAATCATCCCTCCTTGTCTCATAGCACTCCAGGTTAAATACTCAGTTCCATCACTGTCTCATCATGGTGTCATCATCTCATGGATTAGACTGTTGCTACTTGTTGGAGCTGTGCCTGTGCAAATGAGATCATGCCTTACAAAGGAGACCATACCTGTTCACAGTGCCCCAAATACTCTCTCACAATGGCCCGACAAATACAGGAAGACGGCTTTCCTTATGCACTTGAATCATATTACAATGAAGGGCAACATACCATACCAGATGCTCAATACTTAACACCCTTGGATGTGCTATTTCTGGTGACTCATGATCAAGGACATTCAGGTCCTTTTGAAAAACAACACTTCTCAACCTTGTACCATTTAATCAATACAAAATGAGATGCATGCTGCTTATTTCTCACATCCAAATCATTTCTATGTCTTGCAAATTGTTGTGGTTCAAACACTGAAACATGTGATATTCCATGAGTAACTGCCTTCGGTCTATAACAGTACAAGAAGCTCAGTATTGCTTCCACTGACCAATTCTCAATCCATGTGGCATATCCAGCTGCCCCCGTCCACACCTTATCAATGTTCTCTAACTTCCTTCGTTTACTTGTGAGCAACGATGTAAAAAAAAACATACTGCAAGTTCAAATACACCACTCTAACTGGTTCTCTTTTGTGGATGCATCAACTAACACAAACTCCACAGGTTTCTCAACGATGATTCCGGTTTCTAAATCTAAGCTGACTCTGCCAAGTCACACCGTGATTTCCCAAGTGTCGAGTTATAAACTTTCTCACAGTAGGTTCTAATATTTTCCTCAGGCGTGACATCAACGTACCCGTTTATATATTTTTTGTTTCCCCTCCCACTCCGGTTTTAAATATTTAGGATTACAATAGCTACTTTCCAGTCTGCACGAACCAGAATTTCCAGACTCTAAAGAATTTTGAAGGGTAATCAATACTTTTTTCTTGTCATTACAACATTTAAAAGACATTTGGATAAGTACATGAATAGGAAAGGTTTGAAGGGATATGGGCCAAGCGCGGGCAGGTGGGACTAAGTTAGTTTGAAATTGGAATAGTTAGCATGGACTGTTTGGAGCGAAGGGCCTGTTTCTGTCTTGTATGGCTCTATAACTCTTACACTAGCTGTAATGCCACTTCCCTGAAAACACTGGGATGGAACTCATTTAGTGCACAACTTGCCAACCTTCAATTTAATTAGTTTTTTTGATTAAGTTCTCCTTATTAAATCTAATTCAGCAGAGTTTCTTATTTTCACCGGTCCGTCTGTCCCATAGTATTTCTGGAAGATTTTCTGTACCTACCATTGTGGAGATAGTGCAAAGGTATTATCTCAGCAGGAGGCAGAGATGGATTCCGTCACTGTGTGAATACATCAGAGCACTGCAAGTGGGAGATGATGTACGTGACACCCACTCCTGCTCAGAAAGTTCTAGATTCAAAACAGTTCAATGAAACTGTAACTTCCTGGTCACTGACAGCAGAATCCTCTCCCTCGTTGGAGGTTACAAGTTATGCTGAAACAGTTTACACAAAGCTGTGACCATCTCATTTTAGAATCCAACTGACCTCACACTGGCGTAGGTCCAGGTTGATGTAAGAAAACGTTTTATCAAAATATGTGTAACGAGAAGCGTTGCCAGCAGAGAATTGTAACTGCAAAGGTGTGGATGATGGTTTATTCAGAAACAGCGTTAAGGCAGAACCGAAGACTGGGGGATATTGTGAACGTGGGAGTGGACAGGTTTTGTGGTCGACGGAGTATTGAGATATAAATCAGCTCAGTACAAAATGGGATAATCGTGGTTATGAACACATCTGTTTCTCCTCAGATGTTTGTAAGCAAAAGATATGAAATTCATGGAATAGAAATGGAGTTTGTGATTGAAAGCGAAGAAAATATTTTGTATCTTTGCCAAATATACATAGCAGAAAAAACGATGACATTGACAACGGGTTAGAGGATTAGTAACTCGGCAGAGATAAACCCACCAGGAACACTAACAATAGCGAGGATAGGATAGTTACCTGCCTGAATAATCATCATTACACAGAGACAATCGAGATGTTTTCACCACACTGAAGTCTCCTTCTCCACAACAACTTCCAATATAAAAACTGTCTCCGGGCACAACTGACCTGAACATACACAAGAAATATGGATTTCGCTGGTTTTTCCTGTCATACCTCTTATCAGTTAAGTATCGTTTACACGATGTAATTCAATAATATGTTTGTAAAAGTGCATATTATTGAATTCTCCGTTACTTTGAGATTCCATTATTAATTAATTAACAACAGGGGATTTGCAAAGTAAAATCTGAATATATCAGAATCAGAATGATTTTTAAAAATTTGTTTGCTCAAATTTTTTAAAGATGTGACAAGGAAAGTTGACAATAGGGATCCTGGAGAAGTAAAGTACCTAGACTTTGAAAAGGCATTGTTTAAACGCTGCATATAATATTAATCTGTATAATAAGAGGACATGGGTTTGGGAGGAGGTCATTCGCCTGGATAGAGGGTTGGTGAGCCAACAAAATACAGAGAGATGGAATAGTTGTTTCGTTAATGGTTGGCAAATTTTGGGGTTCCATCGAGTTCAGACCACATGACCCAACGATTTACCATCCATTGTATTACTTGGATGAAAGGCGGAAAAACAATACAGCCACATTTCCAGCTGACACTAAAACAAGTTGAAAAGTAGGTTGATGTAATGAAGATGTAGAAAATTTACAAATGGACATAAACACTTTATATGAATATGCCAACATCTGGCCGCAAAAATTTAACGTGGATAATATGGGATTAACCATTTTGATCAGAGGAATCTAGCATGTTATGGAAATGGCGAGCAACTTCAGAGTGCTTAAGTGCAGAGGCATTTGGTGTCCATGGGCATACCATGGAAAACTCACATGCAGGTACAGCAGGGAATGAGAAAGGCAAGTGCAATTTTATCATTTACTTGTAAAAGAACAGAGCATTAAGGGAGGGAAGAATTACTGTAACTCTGCAAGGTATTAGTCAGACGGTAACTGACGTACTGTGTTCAGGGTTTGTTGTCCTGACTGCAGGAGTGATATTGTTACAACGAAGGCAGTTCAGAACAAGTTCATTAGATTGATTCCAGAGATGCATTTGTCTTTTGAAGCGAGTTTGAGCAGTTCATGCCGGTGCACTCTGGGTTTAGAAGAATGAGAGGAGACCTCATTGAGGTCTGGAGGACGGTAAAGGTGATTGGCAATGTCCGTATGGAGTGGATATTTCCTCATGTGGGGCCAACTAGAACAAGAGATCATAGTTTTAGGATTAGGCAGAGCAGATTTAAAACAGGGGTGAAGAGAACTTACTTCTCTCAATGGGTTGTGAATCTGTGTAGTTCACTGTGTGCAGGGGACGCTGGGACATTGAGTAAATGAAGGGATTTGGAGAGCAGGCAGGGAAATGGAACTGAGCCGGCGATGACATCAGCCATGATTGTATACAATGGCGGAACAGGCTCGAGTGGCTGGATTGTTCCTCGTTCTTATTCAGTCCTTCGACTGTGCTCCACAGGAATGGGGTGGGCTGGTTATCAAACAGGAAATAGGCAATCCGGATAAATCAATATTAATCAGTTTGACAGAACGTAACTAGTGGAGTCACACAGGGGCCAGTGCTGGGACCTCAACTGTTTACAATCGATATCAGTGATCAGGACGATAGAATAGATGTACTGCTGCTAAGTTTGATGATGACATTGAGGTAAGCAACACATTAAATTATCAAGAGAATGTGGAGAGTCTGCAAACTGATATGGACAGGTAAAGTCAATGAATAATACCTTGCCAAGTGGAATATAATGTAATGTATAACCTGCCAGCTTTTTCAAGAAGAATGGAAGGCAGTATGTTACTGAAATGGAGATGGATTATGTGACATAGTGATACAGCGTGTTCTGAAGTGTTCACGCGAACCCATTCAGACATGGGAAGTGTTGTTCCATCTCACTGATGGTCTGCTCCCTGGCATTCCCAATGGTCCTGTTGCTCTTAGGACACACGGAATATTTTGATGTGGTTGGTTGGCGGTGGGGAGTGGTGAGGTGGAGGTTTTTTGAGCCGTTTAACAAAGGGACAGCCTTTAACCGAAAGACTACCCTTTCTTTCCGAATGGAGACCGAAAGATGATGGGAATAGTTGACTGCTTCTGAATGAAGAGGCTGTGGCTGCTGCCAGGACAGTGAGTATTCACCAACATGATGTCCTGTGCATGGGCACACTGTAACATTAATGTAGTGAGAGCTGCTTCAGTTCCTCGAGCTCTCCTCATTGACATGGGGACGCCTTGCAGGCATGTACATCACTGGAAATCCTGCTATATTGAGAAAACACGGATACATCCGTCACCTCTCTGCTGAGAGAGAAAGCATTCACCTCATCCACAATATATATCCTCTGTCAGCAAATGGTGACATTGATGTTGAGATATTGGGAGATGATCGATATGTCAACCACTCCAGCATGGAAAGTTCCAGATCATAGAAGCTGAATGAAACTGTGACCCTAACAGCCACTGGCAGCACCGTCCTCCCCCTGGTGTGAAGCTGCAGGTCGTGTTGAGCGAGGCGACACCCCTCTGTGACTAGCTCGTTGTTCAGTCAGTGTCCCCTCACACTCTGCTGCTGGGTTAAGTGTAACTTGGGAAGCTGTTCCTGGAAAACCCAGGGTGGATACAGCAGATCCCTTTAGGGCGGCACGGTGGCACAGTGGTTAGCACTGCTGCCTCGCAGCGCCAGAGACCCGGGTTCAATTCCCGACTCAGGCGACTGACTGTGTGGAGTTTGCACGTTCTCCCCGTGTCTGCGTGGGTTTCCTCCGGGGGCTCCGGTTTCCTCCCACAGTCCAAAAATGTGCAAGTCAGGTGAATTGGCCATGCTAAATTGCCCGTAGTGTTAGGTAAAGGGGTAAATGTAGGGGTATGGGTGGGTTGCGCTTCGGCGGGTCGGTGTGGACTTGTTGGGCCGAAGGGCCTGTTTCCACACTGTAAGTAATCTAATCTAATCTAATCCTTTACCCACACACCCTCACTCCGTAGTTTCAGAGCTTCCCCTCTCTGCAGCCTCTGTTACATTTGGTGTTCATGTTCTGACCCAGATGCTGAAACTAAGTCCCTAGGCTCCATCCTGAGTTGGATCACCAAATCCTCAGGTCTCCCTGAATGTCTGCAGCAGCACACAGCATAATGTCCAGCGCCTCCACTAACTTTTCAATGACAGGAGTCAGTCTGAATATCCTCAGCCACAAGTATTATGGACATGGCCAGACCCCGTCAAAATATTTTAAGAAGGCAGCCTAGACCCTAACTTTTCCTATTTTAAATGTAGTTGCGAACTGTTTGTTCCAGATGTCGCAACTGGTCAACCCACTCAATGTTAAGCAAAATGCAATCCATTCAAAGGCTCCAATTAAAATACAATCAAAGAGAAGAACAATTGGGGAGAGCTTTTCTAGTGGAACACCTATGCAAACAATGGATACGGTGTCTTCTACTAATTAACTGCGCTATTATGGAACATCCCATAAACACACCCCCTGGCATAAAGGTAAATTCAAACACAGAATCTTATATGCAGTTCTCCAATCCTGGAGGAAGCAACTTTAAGAGAGTTTTCAGAGTGAATAGCAGCTGGGGATCATGTAGTGAAACTTCTCACCCTTCTGGAAACACAAGCAGCTTTTGACTGCTGCAGCTGAAAACAAAGCGAGAAGACCTGGTCTGGGTGGGCTGGCCACTGCCCTACCATTGTTACCAACGTTTTAGCAAAACCTAAACGCCTTCTCAGTTATTTACCTAAGCTGTTTTCAGGCGGCAGTTCGGCATCTCTGCCACTAAGAACTCTCTTAAAAAAATTCAAGAGAAAATAACCTTTTTAACTTGACAGCACCGTCACAACTTTTCTTTTGAAAAAAAATCCCCACGAATATACAAAGATGGCCTCCTTTTAAACATTTTATTCTTCCAGTTTTTGTAGACTATAATACATATATATTGCATTGACCCTAAGCATGCAATCATTCACAACCCCATTCTATTTCAGTCAGTTTACTTCTGCTACAGAACGTCTCAGTTTTTCTTCATCCAAGTTTCGACAACTTGGCAGCAAGTACGGTTTCTTGTCCTGTCGTCTGTGTAATTTTCAAATTGAATGGCAACAAAAATAGCTCTATCTGAACAGACTGGAAGTTTTCTCCCTAAATGTCTCTAAAAATGTTCAGACTGTGATCAGTATATAGATTTGTCTCAGACACGTTATAGGCAATTTAAATGCTGAAATATTGTAACGCCAACACCAAGCACAAGGCCTCCTTCCCAGTTGTGAAATATTTCTGTTGATGTTTCCACTGGACTTTCCAACCACTTGTTACATAATGGAGCACTTCTAATCTCTCCATTAGTCCTTCTGAATGACATATTTCCCCTTGTCTCAGCTTAAAGGATTTACATGTTCCTATTGCTCTTAATGCTGTAACTCTTTTACCTGCTACTCCTGGCCTATGCCACTTAACCTTACACACAGGTATATATTTTGAGATCTTACACATTCCTCGCAAGCCCTCCCAGAAGCCAGACTTTGATTTATGGTCCAACTAATACTCATTAGCCATTTCTGCTTCTAATCTTGCCATTTTAATTCTCTGCCTCTTCCACACGAGTTCTCATGATTGCAGGAAGTGTGTTTTTGAACTCCTCCAAAGTAAGAATCTCTCTAAGAGTGTCATAGGTTACTCTCTTTTTAATACCCTGACTCATCTTTCAAAATTACCTTGGTTGATCCTTTCAAACTCAATGTATGTTTAACCAGGGACGCAATTTTAGATTCTAAAACACTGTCTGTACGTTTCTGACACAATTTCATATGCACTTCAGATGTTTTTCTTCACCTCCTCATACTTGCCAGATACCTCTTCCCATAGGGTTGCAACTACCTCACTCCTAATACCTACCAGCTCTGTTTGGAGCAACTAACTCCACATGGTCAGTGGCCACTGCAATCGTGTGGACACTTTCTCAAATGAAATTGAAAAAAATTCTACATCCTTCTCATCACATTTAGGCAATGCCTAGATGTATTTAAACAGATCCCCATCAGGCCTTTGGCAACATAGGGTTTCTTATCCTCACTATCCTTCTTACCCAGCCTACCATCTACCTTCATCTCCACCCAGATAAGACGACTTTCCTCTCAAATTGCTAACTTTTGAAGTTGAAACTCTCTCGCTTTCTGCTTTTCTTCTTTCCTTTTCTGTCTTTCTTCTCCTTTCCGTTTCTTTAAATTCTACATTTAATCTTATTTCAAACTGTCTCAATTCCTTTTTGCGTTCAATCTGCCTCATCTGTGTGTGTGTGTGTGTGTGTGTGTGTGTGGTGGGGGGCATGCATTTGGGGTGGTGAAATGCGAAAATCATTGTTTGAGAGAAAATACACTTAAAGGAAACCAGGTTAAATATGAACAACTGGCAGGGCATTCGATATTCGACACACGGAGACTGAGGGATGTTTCATGGACAGATGAGTTAAACTGCTTGAGAATATTAAAATAACGACATTGCCAGAAAAAATAGTGATATAGATAAGCGTGCACAAGAATGTCAGATGGATGGGATTTTGGTCTGATTTCGAATCAGATTTGTTTCTGCAGGCTTCAACCCGAGAGTGTCAGCAGCAGATTGTTGTCATCATTCAGTCTGTATTTCACAGCTCAAGTTTCAAACAGCAGATGGGTTAAGCCAGTGAAGTACATTATGGAGCAGTGTGTAGTTAAAGTTAATAATGGTCAGGGCATGGTGTCAGGAATCAGCTCATGGTCAAAGGGATCACCAAAGTTGTGATTCGTCTGTGTCAAACCGCACCTGCAAGATCCCCTTCACGCAGCTCACTACCCTGACTTGGAAATATACCGGTGTTCCTGCACAGTCGTTGGGTCACAATTCTGGAATTCCCTCCCTCATGTCATTGTGGATCAACCCACAACAAGTGGATTGCAGCGATTCAAGAGGCCAGCTCACCACCACCCTCTCAAGCACAAATAGGAAAGGGCTATCCCTGGCCAGCCAGAGATTCCCAAGTCCCAGAAATGAATTAAATAAAAATATATTGGCCACGGATGGGATGGAGTCCCAGGAAGGAAACGGAGTTTGCAAACATAATAGAGGGCAATGACCTCCACACTTCAAATATTTAAATAACGAGGGCAGTGAGACAATGGTTCACATTTTAAACTGTGTAGGTCAACACAGAGACCCATGAGTAACACCGCCAGAAGCAAAGAGGGAGATAGTAATTGAACAAGTTCACTGATGCAGTTAATACTGGTCGGTGGAGTCAAAATCTGGATTCAGAGTCCCAACATGAACAATAATAGTCACAAGAAGTGAAGATTATATGGAAGAAAAGTAATGCAGTCATAACTGGTTTCTAGAAAAACAACATAGCTGGACGGTGAGACTTACCAGGGACACCAACGATAGACAGGAAAGGATAATAAAAAATATTGAATAATGCGAAGAGCATAATAGGTCCACCATGATAAAGACAACCAATCATAATATATCGAAAGGGATGAAACATCATCGCATAAACCCCTGTCCATTGCTGGAACATTCCAGTCTAATGTTCACAGGTTATGATCTTTCCTCCCCTTCTCTATCTGGAGCTGCTTATCCCTGTTAGTGCTGTCGATGATGCTCCCGCTCATACTATGGGATAACACATTGAACGGCGCCCATTTATCATTAAAAGATGGGAACTCTCCACTGGGATAATTAGAATCCATGGAGACTGACATTAATCACAGATACCGAATAAAGAGGCTCAATTAACCCCTTCCTTACATAACATTTCATATCGTAATAAAAGGGAATATTTACTCAGTCCGGATGGAATGGATGAGGGTTACTAACGGACGGACTATAAATATTCTTTTTTTAAAATTTTACCTTGTACATGGAAGCACTGCGGGGCTGTATATGTCCCAGGGATAGAATAGCAGAGCAGCTTCATAAGATGTCTGGTGGGGAAATTTCTGGATACATTAACACAAGAGAGCATGTGAGAATTGCAGATGCTAGAGGTCAGAATCGAGAATGTGGTGCTGGAAAAGCACAGCAGGTCAGGCAGCATCAGAGGAGCATTGACATTTCTTGTGTAGGCCCTTCATCAGGAGTGAGGCTAGTGGCCCAAGGGAACTGAGAGATAAATGGGATGGGGATGAGGTTGGGGAAGGTAGCTGATAATGTGATAGCGAGATGAAGGAAGGGTTGAAGATGATGTGTCGGAGAGGAGGGTGGGGCAGATAGATGGGAAGGAGGTTTGACAGGTAGGATGGGGCGGTGCTGATTTGGAAGGTTGGAACTGGGAAAAGTTGGAGGGAGGGAAAATGAGAAAACAGGTGAAATCCACATGGATCCTATGTGGTTGTCGGATCCCAAGGCAACTGTTAAGTCTTTCTTCCTCCAGGCGTCGGGTGGTTAAGGTTTGGTAGTGGAGGAGTCCTGACCTGCATGTCCATGGCGGAGTGGGAAGGGGATTTAATATGTGCAGCCACGGGGTGGTGGGGTTGGTTGGTGCGGTTGTCCCAGAGATCTTCTCTGAAGTTTTCCGCACATTGGCGTCCGGTCTCCCCAGTGTAGAGGAGACATCAAAAGCAACGGATAGTGTAGGCAACGTGTGTGGAAGTGCAGGTAAAACTCCTAAGAATGTGGAACGATTCTTTGGGGTCTCGGACGGAGGTGAGGGTGCAGCATTTCCAATTCTTGTAGTGGAAGGGGAAGCTGCCAGGGGTGGAGGTTGGGTTGTTGGGTGGCGTGGACCTGACAAAGGAGTCACGCCGGGAATGTTCTTTTTGGAAAGCAAATCGGGGTGGGGAGGGAAATATATCCCTGGTTGTGGGGCCTGTTTGTAGGTGGCGCAAATGGGGGAGGGTAATGCATTGTATCTGGAGATTCGGTGGGATGGAAGGTGAGGAACAGGATGTTCTTTTCCTGTTGAGTTTGGAGGGGTGAATGTTGAAGGCAGAGGTACGGGAAGTAGATGAGATGATCTGGATGGCATCGTCGACCATGTGGGAAGGGAACTTGCTGTCTTTGAAGAAGGATGCCATCTGGGATTTACACTGGGTTAAGAGTGTGGTCCTGGAAAAACACAGCGGGTCAGGCAGCTTCCGAACAGGAAGAAAATTCGACGTTTTGGGCAAAAATGAATTCATCAGGAATCGCTCTTTCGTCCAAAATATCGGTTCTTCTGCTCCTCGGATGTTGCCTGACCTGATGTGCTTTTCCAGCACAACACTCTCGACTCTAACCTCCTGCATCTGCAATACTCACTTTTGCATATGCGCTATATTCAGCCACTTCTGTAATATTGCCTTTAATTTTGTTCTCACTGCAGTAGGAACGATAATGTTAGACTTGAAAGCGTGCAGAAAAGATTTCCAAGTATATTGACAGTTTTGGGTGGGGTGGTGGTGGCGAGTGATGTTGAGCTACACGGAGAGTATGAATGGGCTGGGGCTATGTTCCCTGAAGGGTTGTTTCTGAGGAGTGACCTTACTGAGGTTTATTACGGTGAATTCCGATGCTCCAGGGTGAGCAATGCCAATGACCAGGGAAATAGACAGGACAGATATTCACTTCGAAACTGGAAAATTACTCATCAACAACATGCTGCCGAACGGTGGAGGCAGTCTGAAGAATGGGACAGGCCGGAGGAGTCAGAAATTGGAGGGTCCAATCACATGAATGAGAACAAAAATACAGCCATTGCCATATCAACTGAAAGGATTAGTTATATCACATTCTCAATCCACCTCAGCGAACCAGACCAGACACTATAAACCCAGAGGAGATATCTGTTCAGCATGGAGCACTGCGCAGACCAGGCTAGTGTACAGCTGAACACAACCCTGCAATCAGTCCAGAGAAGAACACTGTGCAGACCTCAGCAGTGCATTGATCTATAAGCCCAGATGAGATATGTGTTCAGCAGGGAGCGCTGTGCAGACCGGGCTGGTGTACTGTGCAATACAACCACAATCTACCCAGAGTGGAAGGATATGCAGACTACAGTAGTGCATTGAGCTATAAACACAGATGAGATATGCAACCAGGGTGTGGAACTGTGTCCCATCATCCCAGTGCATTGTTCAGTAACACTGTGTTTGATCACTGCCCAGCGTGGGGAAACTTGCAGCTCATGCTGGAAGTAACAGGATATACAGCTCCCACCCATTTACAGCTCCATATCTCTATTGTGCCATGACACAGGGTGCTGTGGGTGTGAAAATCACTCCAGGGAGAGATGGCGGGGGAATCAGTTTAAGTATCAACAAATCGGAGTGGTTTGGGGAATAGACAGAGAGAGCGATATTGAGAGACAATGTCATGGAAGAATGTATTCTCAGGATTCAGAATGCTGAAATGAAGATATTTCAAAGGTATTGTGCAACATGAGCCAGTGTTTCCAGGAATGATGGGTGAATGGGATATTGGTGTGAGTTCAAATGATGGAGAGTATTGGATGAGCATTTGTTTGGCAGCTTTGTAACTGGGGGTAGGGTCAGCAGAGTCTTCGACACATTGGGCTGCATCGAACCATAACTTGTCACATTGACATTTTCACTGAGTATTACAGACGGATTGTCTGTATGAGACTGAGCTAGCTTCCTGGT
The DNA here is from genome assembly GCF_037043375.1 of Chiloscyllium plagiosum. NCBI lineage: Eukaryota > Metazoa > Chordata > Chondrichthyes > Orectolobiformes > Hemiscylliidae > Chiloscyllium > Chiloscyllium plagiosum. Next base: position 105,912,478 of record NW_028270156.1, read on the forward strand.
GATATCTCATCGAACTCACCACTTGGCTTCTTCTAATTCAATGCCAGCTCGATTTTCCTTCATGGTTGGAGGTACTCACGAGCACCTGCATGACCCCAGATATTCTGTGATCCCTGGCACTGTTGCCAACTCCAAAAGCCCAATGGGCACACGGTTGAGCTTTCTCCGCTTGAAGCTGCCCCGCACAGTTTACCCTGAGCATCGCAGATAACGGGCAATTACACAACGATTTGTTAACAGAGACACGGCAGTCCTGGTGAATGGGCTAGTACAGAGGGGGTCCATTCTCTTCCCAGAGTGGGCCACGCTACCAGACCCACCGAGCACAGTGTGAGCTCAGTGCAGTATCTGCAGTATGAAGAAATGTCCAGGAATACAGGACAAGCATCAATAACCTTCCCCGCTCTGTCAGGATAAGGGTCACTGTATTCTCTCTGCTCCCTCACACTCACTGTATATCTGTTATAGCACTGACCCCCAAACAAGGCTCATGCTCCATCACTCTCACTACTGCATGCAGTCTCCCTTCTCTCTCTCTCTCTCTCTTTCTCTCTGTCTCCCTCCACTTTACCCCCCACACCAATAACACTGCATAGATTCAACAGTGTGTGGACTGACACCCTCCGGACATCTCACCATGTCCCCCACCAACACCAGCACTAACAATAGGGGCACCCATGCCAACCCTCCCTCCCTCCTTCCTTTTTCCCATTCCAGGAGAAACAGCCTGAAATAGGACAGAAAGGGCCAAGCTGGGTGGTGGAGCACCCGATATCCATTCTTTCACCCCCCCCTCCCCCCGCCATGTGGGGAGGACCCTGGTACGAGCCAGAGAGGACTGGGACGCCTCGTGTGGAGATTCTGAAACATCGACATCCCACCAACCGAGTAAGGGGCGGCACGGTGGCACAGTGTTAGCGCTGCTGCCTCGTAGCGCCAGAGACCCGGATTCAATTCCCGCCTCAGACGACTGACTGTGTGTAGTTTACATATTCTCTCCGTGTCTGCGTGGATTTCCGCCGGGTGCTCCGGTTTCCTCCCACAGTCCAAATGATGTGCAGGTCAGGTGAATTGGCCATGCTAAATTGCCTGTAGTGTTAGGTAAAGGGATAAATGAATGGGTGGGTTCGGCTTCGGCGGATCGGTGTAGACTTGTTGGGCCGAAGGGCCTGTTTCCACACTGTAAGTAATCTAATGTAAGGAGCAATGTTCAGTGAAGGCCAATTCTCACTTTAAACCCACTGGCAGTTCCGTTTCCCCCCGGCACAACTTAGAAACCGTGATCCTGATGCCATCTCCCTTTTATGTCGAGCTGGTCTAAATGGAATCCGCACGGTCTCGGTGGGCAGGACGGTGGGGTCACAACACAGCGTCACCACCACCTCCCAGGAAGGGAGCACGAAGGCTCCCTTCTACACCTCTTCCTGTAAACAGCTCAGATACTAAAACTAATCTGTGATAGTTCCTGCTCTCCTCACTTGTCCTGACATCTTTAATAATCGGTGCTCATATAAAACCAAGACCCTCTGCTCCTGCACCCCCTTTATAATGGTACAGTCTGTTTTATATTGTCTTGCAATGTCCTTCCTACCAAAATGCATCACCTCACACTGCTCTGCAGTGATCCCCAGCTGCCATACACCTGAACACGACACGAACGTGTGATTGTCCTGATCGAGTTCCACACTATCCTCCATAGACTTTACAATTCTTCCAGGTTCGGTGCCATCTATAAACACTGAGATTGTCATAGCATCACAGTCCCCATGAAACAACTGAAATCCCTTGCCCCACACACACGAGTGTGAGCCAGTGAAATACTGATATATTCCCACGGACAGAGTCGAATAATGACATACTGTCAATGGAGCAACGTAAGTCCTGATACATACCAGACGGAGTAGACGAAATATTGACAAACCATAGAGCGAGAGAAATCCGGATTGGCTCCACTTATCTTTATTGACATCAAGGTATTAATGTGATGAATTTGAAAGTTTGTACTGTACATTTAAGTGAGGGTGAATGCTGTTCTGAACTGAGAGCTTCCAAGCACCTGAGATATGAGAGAATGGCAGACCCAGAAACAGTATATTGCTGTAGAGCTGGAGTCGGGTAATAAGCAGTTAAGAGAAAGGGGGTCTCAAAGTTGTGAATAGTTGATGCAAAATGTTCACTTTCAGTGTTAAAAAAATAAATTGATGTTTTTATTTAAACAGTGGAATTTGGGAGTTCTCTGTCACTCATATTTTAACAGTTGACCAGGCGAATTGAGTATTTATTTATGTTTAGTTTATATTACCAGATGAGCTTTCCGCCGTGTCCTAACCATTCCCGTGTGTGTCCCTGTGTCTCTGTGTGGGGCAGGTCTGGTAGTCTCTGTGGTGCTTCTAGTGATGCAATGCCACCCTCTGCTGGCCTCCACACGCCACTGCACAAGCATTGGCAGAGGGTGAAAGCAACAGGGATTCATTCAGAGAGGGTGAGGGAGAGGGCAGCTGCTCCCAGTACCACTCAAACTGATGTCTTATCCATGTGCTGATCTAAATGTCCTTTAAACGTTGTAACTGTCCCTGCTTTCACCACTTCCTCTGGAAGTTCATTGCACACACAAGCCAGCTTCTGTCTAAAATCGTTACCTCTCATGACTTTTGTAAATATTTTTCTTCGCACCTAAAAATATCCCTCAGTCTTAAACCCCCGACTATAGGGAAAAGACTTCAGCCCTTCGGCTTATCTGTACGCCTCATGATTTTATAAGTCTCTGCAAAGTTACCCCTTAATCTTACTCTCCAGTAAAACGAGTCCCAGCCAATCCAGCCTCTCCTTATAGCTCAGTCCCTCCTTTCCCAACAACATCCAGGTTAATCTCTACTGAACACTCTCCAGCTTAATAATATCAAGGTAAATAATATCAAAGTGAAAATTTTCTAAGGTTTTGGGAGTCCAAAAATAGAGGACATAGTATTAAGGTTCGAGGGGAAAAATTTAAAAGTCACCTAAGGGGCAGCTTTTTCACCCAGAAGGTGGTGTGCCTATGGAATGAGCGGGCAAGGTGACCAGACTGGACACAGTATTCCAGAAGAGGTCTCACCAATGTCCTGTACAACCTCAACATGACGGCCCAATTCCGATACCTGTGAAGACAAGTGTGCTGAACATATTTTTGAACACACAATCTATATGAGATGCAAATTTTAAATAATTGTACCTGACGGCCTAGGTCACTGTCCTACAACACTGCCAAAGGCCCTACTTTTAATTGTATAGATCCTGCTCTTGTTTGATTTACCAAATCCAATACCTCGCATGAATCCAAACTAAACTCCGTCTGCCACTCCTCAGCCCAGTGTGTGATATTACTGCCTCCTCACCTTCCCCGTTTAATGTTAAAATTCCCTCCCCATCTCCAGGATGCCTGCACACTCCGGCCTTGATTTTCACAAAGACCCTGAGTTTGGGTTCCCTTGTGTGGATGGGGGATGAGGGATTGATTGCAGACACAGTCAGTGGGGAGGAGAGACTGGACAGTAATCCGCTGCCTTGTAACATTTCATGGTCTTCGGAAGAGAGCAGTCACACGTTATTGGTGGGTAATACTGGTCAGTGCTTTGGGGCCAGAAATTATGCTCTTTCTCCGTCTCTGGTGTTCAGTAATAAATACCTATTTGAGACCCTTCATTGTGCAGAGTGTATCTGCAGGAATTCTTTCCTTAATATTGTAGACTACAGATAATAGCAATTAAAGATGTTCGTAGTTAATTTTGATGGTATAGCACGTGCACTCAACATCCGATACATGAGACAAATGTCTTGCACTTGTTTAACAAATCAAAGTGTTTTGTGTAGTTCAGTAATGCGAACCTGATTATAATAATCCACACCGAGCTGAAAGCTGACAATTAACATATAACCCAAAATCTTGGTATGGTAGTGTAGTGCGTAGTGTCCCTGCCTCTGAGCTAGAGCTCTCGATTTGATTCCAGTTCCTGAACTTGTGTGGTAGTGTTCCTATCACTGGACTAAAAGGTCTGAATTCAAGTCCTGCCTGTTGCAGAGGTGTGTCACAGCGTGTCAGAACAGGCTGATGAACAATCACACAGGAGAATACTGTTACAGCTTTATGGGTATTGCCGAGTGGTGCCAGCGTCCTGACCTTCGGGCACAAAGGTCTAGGTCTAAAGCCCACAGAAGTGTCTCAGGATACATCTGAACAAAATTATTAAATTGGTTTTAGAATTGTGACCTGATGGAGAAAGAAGAGGTATCTGTATTGAATTTGAGAATTTAGGCCCGGGATGACTGAAAACGCAGCCATTCGTGTTGATTGGAGTCACATTTCATATCAGTAGAGGTTTATAAAATCAGAACGTTCATGAATAGGGTGAGTAGTCAGGGTTTTCGCCCTGGTTAGGAGTGTCCAAAACCAGAGGGCATTGGTTGAAAGTGAGAGAAGAAAGATTTTGAAGAGGCCTAAGGGGCATTTTTTCACGCAGAGGCTGGTGTGCGTATGGAATGAGCGGCCAGAGGAATGGTGGAGCCTGGAAAAAACTACAGCGTGTAAAAGGCATCTGGATGCTGACAGACCTGCCGAGCTCTTCCAGCAATTTCTGTATTTGTTATAAAATGCATTCATTTTAACACAGGTATTCTGAATACGTTAACATTTTATTTTTTAATGACGCAGAGATATCTAAACATATCTTCAAATCGACCGAGACCATTTTCTGCTGAGGGTATGGCTCTGTGTATGATAACAGCCATGATGCACCTACATGGAACAGGGAATGTGATGGAGACATAGTTTGGACAATGTACAAGGAGACCTCACATGATCCAGTTTGGGAGAGGATGACATTACTGTGTGATTCAACTCAGAGAGGGAGACAATGTAATCTGCCCGAGAACAAACAGACTATTGAATTCTCTTTCCTTCATTGTTCCTCATCACAGCAATGTGTGCAAGCTCTGTAAAAACAAAGCTCGACAGTCATCGTTACCATTCTTATTTTTGTAGAATTCCTGATGGGTGAAAACAGGCCCTTCTTCCCAACAAGTCCATACCAACCTTCCAAAGATTAACTTTCCCAGACCCGTTCCCTTACATTTACCCCTGACTAATGCACCTAACGTAGAAATCCCTGAACACTCTGGACAATTTAGCATGAGCACTCCAGCTAACCTGCACAGCTTTGGACTGTGGGAGGAAACTGGATCACCCATTAGAAGCTCACACAGGCAAGGGGAGAATATGCAAACCCCACACAGAGTGTCACCCGACGCTGCAATCGAGCCCAAGTCCCTGGTGCTGTGAGGCATCAGTGCTAACCACTGAGCCACTGTGCTACCCTTTGGGCAATCCTGACCAGAATGCATTGGAATCTCCTCACTGCCGAATGCAAAGGCAATTCAGCCAAATCCAACTGTTCCAGGATGAAATCCCATTATTCGCAGTTTGTGTGAGTAGAATATCTTCAGAAGCAGAATAACATTTGAGACAATCTCTCAATTTTTCCTTTCGTCATAAGTTAGACTAATATGTGGACAACGTTCTTTCAACTTGAACTTGCAGAGATTTTGTTTATCGGTTGTGTGTGTGTGTGTGTGTGTGTGTGTGTGTGTGTGTGTGTGTGTGTGTGTGTGTGTGTGTGTGTGTGTGTGTGTGTGTGTGTGTGTGTGTGTGTGTGTGTGTGTGTGTGTGTGTGTGTGTGTGTGTGTGTGTGTGTGTGTGTGTGTGTGTGTGTGTGTGTCAGTGTTTTTAGAAAGGGAAGTATCGATTCTCTATTTGCAATATCCAAACAGTTTGCCATTCATCTTTCCCTCGTAGTTTGAGTAACATTGCTCTGGATCATAAACGTGCTATTTTAGCAGATTAAAGAAACTAGCCTGACGTGTTCCTAAAACTGAGAGTGACCCAGTCGAGGACTGATATCACCAACTTGGTTACATTTAACATTTGTTGCGAGCAGTGGAGGAGTGGGACTAGAAAGGAAACAGTGACCAAAAAGTTGGTGAACTGTAGACCGATGAGCCTGATATCAGTGGTAGGTAAGTTGTTGGTGGGGATTCTGAGGGATGGGATTGACATATATTTCGGAAGGCAAGGGCTGATCAGGATAGTCAATGTGGCTTTCTGCATGGGAAATCATGTCTCATTAATTTGATTGAGTTTTATGAAGAGGTGACAAAGAAGATTGATGAAGGCAGTTTGGTAGACATTGTCTATATGGACGTCAAACATTCTGATTGGTAGACAGACTAGTACATTTCGGTCACATGGGATACAGGGGAAGCTAGTCACAATTGGCTTGAAGAAGAATGATATTTTTCAGACTTGAGGCTTGTGAGCAGCAGTGTGCTGTAAGAATCAGTACTGAGTTCACTGAATTTCATCATTTATGTAAAGGACTTGGATGTGAATATCAGGGCCATAGTTAGTCACTTTACAGATGACATCAGAAAGGTGGTGTAGTAGATTACTTCAGAGTACGAGATTACAATTAGATGGGACAAAGGGGCAAGGACTGACAGATGAAGTTTAACTTAGATAAATTCCATTTTGTGAAGGCAAATCCGGGCAGAAGTTATGCACTTAATGGTAAAGTCCTGGAGCGTGTTGTGAAACAAAGGGACATAGGGCTGCAGGTACATTGTTCCTTGAAAGTGGAGTCGCAGGTAGACAGTGTGGTGCAGAACACATTTGGCACATTTGCCTTAATCAGTAAGAGCATTGAGTATAGGAGTTGTGGTGGTATGTTGTATCTGTACATGATGTTGGTGAGGCCACTTTAAGAATACTGCGTACAACTCAGTTGTCTGCAGAAAAGATTTACACGGATGTTCCAGGATTGAAGATTTGAGCTTCAGGGAGAGGTTGATTAGGTTGAGGTGCTTTATCCTCAGAGGCTGGGGTGACATAATAGAGGTTTATAAAATCATCAGGGATATGGATATTCTGAATAGCCACGTTCTGATCCCAGGATAGGGGAGTCCAGAACACGAGGGCATAGGTTGAAGGCGAGAGAGCGAATGATTTAGAAGGGACCTGAAGATAAATGTTTCACACAGAGAGTGTGTGTGTACAGAAATTGCTGTCAGAGGAAGTGGTCAAGGACGGTACACTCACATATTTAAAAAGTTTCTGATAAAGGAGGAATATTGCCAAATGCTTGCAAATGGGACTAAATCAGATTTGATAACTGGTCGGAGTGAACAAATTGGCCTAACGAGTCTGTTTCTGCATGACTGTCTGATTCTATAAGAGGGATGATGAAAAATTCTGAAAGGACTTTTGACGTCGGAATTCTCTTCACTGGAAGTTTTTATCGTGTCTCTATGTTCACATGGACTCAAAGCTGTGTTAGTTAATTATTTGACAGGGATGTTAGGCACAGATATTTGGTCACAGACAGGAAAGTGGGGCTGAGACCATAACTTGATCAGCCACAATTTTACTGCCTGGTGGAGAAGGCTCAAAGTATCTAATGACCCGCTCCTGATCCTCAGTCCCATGTTTCTGTGTTACATTCTGCCACTCAAACCTGCGAGGCAGGAGCAGTTGGAGGCTACTTACACCTATAACCTGGTGCACAGAATAAAGAGGAGACCATTCAGCCCTTCAAGGCTGTCACACATGCTTTGAAGTGATTTGGGAAATGTAATTGGAAAACCCAGGTTGGGTATGAAAGAAGCCCCTCATCTCTCTTTACAGAGTTTCCCCTTTCTGCAACTTGTGCTTCATTTGTTGGTCATGTTGTAGACCCAGATTCACTGCGAACGCAGCCCCCATACCTCACCTAGTGATGGCTCACAAAATCCTCTGGCCTCCTGACTGCAATATATAGAAATGCACATGCATGAAAATTAAACCCGCTAACTTTCCAATAACAGAATGTGAGAACATCAGAAATAGGAGCAGGTCGTTCAGTCCCCAAGCCTGCCTTGTCCTTCACTAAGATCATGACTGATCTGCTCTTGGTCTCAAATCCTCTTTCATACCCAATTTTTCATAGCCCTCGACTCTCTGACATGTCAATATCCATCTACCCCCTCTTCAAATACTTTCAGTCATTTAGCTCCCCGAACACTCTTGAGAAGAGAAATCCTGACATTCATTACCACTTGCTGCTCCTATATCATGGCTTATTGGTATGAACAAAAGAGGACCTGATATAGAAGGGTTCAGGTAAAAATAACTGACCCAGATATCAAGGCAATGGTTAACTTCTGTTGACATCAAGGAGCTGAACAAAACTGGAGTTACTGGGAATCAGAGTAAACTCTCCAGTGTTTGGTGTCAAACATGGCACAAAGGAAGATGTGCATCATCTCAGTCCTGGGTCGGCTCTGTGGGAGATCCTCTGGGTAGCTTCTTCTTTCAAACATCTTCAGCTGCTTCATCAATGTCTCCCCGCCCCCACCCTCCCCACTATAAGATCAGAAGTGGGGATGGTCACTGAAGGTTCCACAATGTTCAGAATAATTCGACGCCCCCGATAGTTCCTGAACTGGTCTATGTCCATGTGCAGCAAGACACAAACTCTATTGAGGCTTGTGCTTTTAAAGAGTCCGTAACATTCATGTAAAAAGATTGCCTGACACTGCACATTGCCACAGTAAAATAAGAGTTCATTCCGCACTTCACGTTTGTTTCACAGGAATATAAGGAAGTCATTCTACCCATTGACACTATTGGAGAAGAAGAGGGACAGCCCATTCAGTGCTTCCAACCTATTACTCAGGACGAGAGGGTGTCTAGTGTGATGGACCACACCAGAGCCCTTCGAAAATATTTTAAGGCGTAGCCGAGACTCTAACGTTTTCTTGTTTTAAAGGAAATGTAAACTGTCTGTTCTATATGCAATGTGACTGGTCAAACTACTCGGTGTGAAGCAAAACACCATTTATTTCAACACGAAAGATGAAATGAAACCTAAAAAAGAGGAATTTAGAATAACGTAATTCTATTGGACAAGTTAACAGAATAACAGATCTAGGAACTATTACTAATCCAAAGTTTGTGTGAAGATTTGGAGCTCGGGTGCTCGTTGTTGTGGTTCTGTTCGCCGAGCTGGGAATTTGTGTTGCAGGCGTTTCGTCCCCTGTCTAGGTGACATCCTCAGTGCTTGGGATCCTCCTGTGAAGCGCTTCTGTGATGTTTCCTCCGGCATTTATAGTGATTTGTATCTGCCGTTTCCGGTTGTCAGTTCCAGCTGTCCGCTGTAGTGGCCGGTTTTTTTGGTCCAGGTCGATGTATTTGTTGATTGAATCTGAGGATGTCACCTAGTCAGGGGACAAAACGTCTGCAACACAAATTCCCAGCTCGGCGAACAGAACCACAACAACTATTACTAATGAACTGTTCCAATATAGGATAATCCTATAAACACAGCCCGTGGCAAAAAGAAATATTCAGACACAGAATGTCACAAATATATCTCCAATCCAGGAATTAAAAACAGCTTCAAGAGAAATTTCAGAGAGGGTAGCTGCCAGGAGACAGTCACTGAAGCTTCCAACTCTGTGGAGACCCCAATAGTTTCTGATGTTACTGAGAAAGCAAAACCCAGAGATCCTAATCTGTGAGAGTTGGCCACACCCATTCAGGCTGCATTAAAATAAACACAAGGCCCCCCTCGCTGTTTACTCAAGTGGTCTTAACTAGCCAGATTGGTAATGGTCGTTCAATCTCTCTCTGAAAAGAAACCAGGACAAAATACCCTCTTAAAGATGCAGCATTGTCACACTTGTCAGCACATCGAGCTGTCAAAGAGGAATCAGGGATAACCCAGTCAGGCCTTTGGCCCTGTCCAATCAGACGAGGAAGAAACCATTCAGTCCCTTAAGTCACTTATACAGGAACAGTAGGAGGCTATTCCTACCTCAATGCACTCACACAGGGGCAGAACGAAGTAATTGACACTGATTCCTGATGAATAGCTTATGCCCGAAACGTCGATTCACCTGCTGTGCATTTCCAGCACACCACTGTCTACTCTGATCTCCAGCATCCACAGTCCTCGCTGTCTCCTAATTGATGCTCTAATATGATGACCAAGTGGAGCAGAGGCTGCACTGACAGACTGCTCCACGTTGTTCCTCGGAGCTCCGTCGGTCATGATACACACGTGGGACTTTAACACAGTTTTCTAGTGGTGAGGAGGGAAGCCATATGTCTTGTTTAAAGTCGCAAGAAGGCAATAATCATCTCCGACAAGACAGCCTGGTGTTCTCTATGTAGGGCGGAAGCTGGTGGGAATGGCTATCTGTTCAGATGGAAGGTATTGTGGCTGCTGTTGGGGATTGTGAGCAACATGATGTTGAGTACAGGTTCACACGCCGACCGCACAATAACGTGGGGTGAGTTAATTTAGGCATATAAACTATTAGGAAAGTCACGTTACACTGATGAATGGACTCTCTAAGTTCAACTAATGCTGGTCTTGTTCATGTTGATCTTGTCGAGTGCACGGCCTGTTCAGTGTAACTTGTATGCCTTACTCTGTCCAAGTCTATTTCCACCCTATGATCTGTCTGGCCATGGTTACTATGATCTGCCTCCACTGCTCATAAATAAAGTGTTTCCCTGCACGGAGGTACACGTGACAATAAATCAAACTAATTAATACTAGGTAAAGTATGGAATTTCTCACCCTGTCAATGTCTCTTTTGGAAGTAAGTGATCGCTGCAACTCCTCGTGTTTAGCGTCACCATTTCCTCTTCTCTTTGATTAAACACTCAGCTTCTTCACTCTATCCTCGTGATACCATCACGCGTGTCTGTGGTAAGGACATCATTTGTTAGAAAGGAGATCAAATCTGTAGAGAGTGTCCCAACCACTCTCTCAGCAAGGATCTACAACAGCAGGAAGATGGCATCGAATCATCTGACAATGAAGGACAGCATGCCATTGACTGCACCCATTACTTACACAGGGTTTGATTAGGAGCAGTCAGCATTGACTTGTGAGTTGGAGATCATGCTTCCCAAATTTGTTAGAGTTCGTTGATGAAGTGACCAAGAAAGTTGATGAGGGCTGAACGGTAAACGTAGTCTTTATGGGTTTCAGTAAGGCCTTTGATATGTTTCCACATGCTCTGGAAGGTTCCATCACGTGGAATGCTGGGGTAATTGGCCAATTGTATACACAGTTGGCTTGATGGTAGGAAGCAGATGGTTTAGTGGAAGGATGCTTGTCAGACCGGGGCCGGGTCCATTGCTGTTTATTATCTATTAATTGGTTCAGAACGTACAAGGCATGATGAGTCTGTTTGCAGATGACACTAATAAAATTGGTAGCGTAATCAGTGACGAAGTTTATCAGAAATTGCAGCAGGACCGTAATCAGGTGGGGAAATGGGCCGAGACATGGCAAAAGGAATTTAATATAGATGCATTATGTCTAACTCAACTCAAGGAAACAGTTCATGGTGAATGGGAGGACCTTAAGGGGTGTAGTGGTTGGAGAGACCTTGGCGTCCAGGTGCACGGTTCTCTGAGAGTGGAGTCACAGGTAGACACGGCAGTGAAGAAGGTATTTGGCACACTGACCTTCATCAGGCCGGACATTGAGTATTGAAGTTGGGAAATTATGTTGCAGCTATACAGGACTTTGGTAAGGCCGCATTTGGAGTATTCTGTTCAGTTTTTGTCAATTTGTTAAAGGGAGCATTTAATGAAATTAGAACGAGTGCAGAAGAAATTAACATGGATGTTGCCAGGTCTCAATGGTCTGAGTTATAGGGAGAGGTTGGACAAGCTAGGACCTTTAGTATGGATGTAGGAGATTGAGGGGGGAACTTGTAGAGCTGTATAAGATCATAAGGGGTATGGATAGGGCAAATGCTCACAGTCTTTTTACAAGATTTAGAGAATCCAGGACTAGAGGGGATCAGTTTACGTTGAGAGGGGAGGGAATAAACGGGAACATGAGGGGCCACTTCTTTACACAGAAGGCTGGTACGTGGATGAGCGGCCAGCAGGTGAGGCCGGGGGGTACATTAACAACATTTTAAAAGCATTTGGATAAATATGTGGATGGGAAAGGACGAGAAGGATATGGGCCAACTGCAGGGAAATGGGGTTAGCTTGGATGGACATTTACAAGGTGGAGTCGAACCTCTCTGTAATTCAAACCAAACACCCAGCAAAGCTCGCCTCACCTCGTAATCTGTTAAGATATGAGCGACACAGATCTCCGACATTCCACTATTTAAACAAACATTCACAAATTAGTTTGTTCACTTTCATAGTGAACACTAAACAACAGCTGTTCACAAATACAAGACCCTCTTTTCTTAGCTACTTACCATCTGTTTCCAACTCTGTAAAAATATGCTGTCCTACCAACCCACATATGAAACTTTACAATCTCAAGACAACACAGTCTCTATCTTCCCCGCTGTGTTCACTCTTCCAGCTGCTGATCTCCCTGGGTCACGATTTGCTTTACTGCAAGTAGTTTTGACATGAACATGTATCTTTAATAGAGAGTGCTTGAGAGGGGCAGTTAACACTACTGCTCTGCAGCAGTTACTCTACTGTTAGATAGCAGTGGCTCTCCCTCTAGTGTTCAAGATGCTGCGTTTATATACTCCCCATTGTGCAATAATTCTCATAATTTGATTGCTTCCCAGGTGTCCAAACAATAATATTCAAATTCAGTTGGCTTCTGGTATCCTGACCATTATTTAAACTACTAATACGTCATCCCCACCTTCTTCACCCTACGCTGTGCCCTCAGGTGCTGTTTAGTTCACTCACCTACTCCATCTAATTTCTCCCTCACCTCACATACATAATCCAAGTGTGAGATCTCCGACTGCAGTCCTGTCAAATCAGATTTAATTCAATTCAAAGGACTTCACTTCATGTACGAACATTAACTCAATGGAAGTAAGCTGAGTAGATTTATATTGGGGCATCTTCGATGATAAGCAATTGAATGGGGCACCTTTATCCCAGTCATTTGGCCAGCCCTGACAGTACGCTGTTAACGTAGTCTTTAGCGTCTGATGCTAACTTTCCAGTGCTCCCTGGGATTCAGGATGGGGCGCACTTGATTGGAAATGCTGTATGCCTAAGTTATCCATGACTTCCTAAAACAGCTGAGTGGTAAAATGACAACCTTGGTCTGACTGAATCTCTCTGCGGAGCCCACAGCGAGTAAAAAAAAACTACCAACTTCTGCACCTCCCTTTTGCCTTAACACTCCATAATGGAATTTCCTCTGGAAATCTGATAGACACATCTATTATGGTCAGCAAATATTGTTTTCCACTTTAATTTTAGACAGGGAGCTCTACAATTAATCATAAACCACGTGAAAGGTTCTTCGAATGCAGGAATTTGCAACAAAGGTGCTGGTTTTATTACTGCCTGTGACTTATCTACAATTTGGCATGTGTTACGTGTACAACAAAAATTAACCACGTCCTTGTGCATTCCAGGCCACTAGAATTGCTTATGTACCTTAGCCTGTGTCTTCCGTATACTTAGGTGGCCACCTGCAGTTAATTCATGTGCTACCCGTAACACGGCATGCTGCCAGTAACACAATCCGATGCACTTTGGCCCATTTCCCTTCTACACTCACCTACAGTTTTTCTCCACGTTTCGGTTTTTCCTGCACCGTGACATCAAACAGAGTGTCAGTTACCTGAGCATCAACTCCTTTGTCTTTTTCTTTCGTTTTCCTTCCTGCTGTAACTTATGACAGCGGTATGTTGTTACCACACAGTCTGGAGAATTCCTGGGTACATTTCTTTTAACTCCTCAGTTCCCTAGTTTTCATTTGACTTCTCCACCAATAGGGGCGTCTCTCCCAACTTGGATCCTATTAAATCGTTCACAAGATCAAACTGGATTCCTGGGTCTGACATTCTGTCACACACTCTTCCGGTTAGTTCCCCAATCTTGATTTGGCACTCCAATGTGATGTTTCTGTCCCCAACCTTAATTTCTGTCCCAATTCCACAAATTATCATGCTCTTGAGTAACATGTCAGAAATAGTGAAAATACAAATGGTTGGAGTGCCAGGCCTCTAGGAATTCTCTGGCATGTCTTTGCTTAGCCAGTCCCAGGATAGATCCAACCACAACGCCATAAACAAACACAGATCTAGGTACCATCTATCAACCCCTCAGAAAACGAACAGGAAATTACATTACCACAAACCCCAGGAACCCCATCCAGGACAAACATATATATAGAAAGCAGAAGACAATTGGAGGTCGCTTCACTTGGAGGTCGCCACTGATGATGTTACCTCGCCAGGTAATGAAACGTCTGAGTATCACACCTACAGAGCAGCGAGCAAACCTCCACCTTAAACCTCAACCTGAGTCACAAACCTTGCATTTGCAATTTACGTTTTTTCTAACTCTACTGCAGTTGCCTGTTTCTCTGACACACCAAAGTGCTTGACCATCTCCATTACAATTTCTGCTTTCCTTTTGTCCCTGGTTAAATCCAATTCTAAACTATTTGCTAATTCTAAAAATATTCCGTCTTCTGCCTTTCTAAACTTCCTTGGCAAATTTGGGAACGTCTTTAATAATGTTAAAAGCCATTTCTCTCATTTTTAATTGAACCAACTACACGTTAACAGAATTAAATGAATTTTCCCACCGGTTTTATTTGAAGATCTAGGTCACTAATTGCCACGTGTTGGAATCTGCTGGGACCTTTTGAACCCCAAATCTGTTCAAATCTGTACAAATCCCATCTGTCCAAGGCCCCAAACTGTTATGACATCAATGTCGAACCCCTCTGTTAATTAAAACCACACACCCAGAAAAGCTCATCTCACATCATGATCCGTTGAAATGTGGGTGACAGAGAACTCCTAACTTCCACGAATTAATGAAAAATAACAATTTGTATGTATGCAAGTTCGCTCGCTGATCTTGAAGATTTGTTTTCAGACGTTTCGTCGCCATGACTTGATGACATCATCAGTGAGCGTCTCCGTTGAAGTGCTGGTGGTTTGCCCCGCCTATCTATTTCTAGGTCTTGGTTTCTTAAGGTGGGTGATGTCATTTCCGGTTTTCTTTATTACAAGAGAAGGTAGAGAGGATATAAATTGATGTTTTTATTGATGGACTTCTTGTTAGAATGCCATTCCTCTAAGAACGTCCTTGCGTGTCTTCGTATGTATGTGTTTTTTCCAGTCAGAGTGGTGCCCTTCTTTTCATTATGGAATATAGGATAGTGGGTCATGTCTTTTGGTGGCTTTTTGGTGTTCATGTATCCTGGTAGCACGAAAACAGGAGCATTTCAATGTAGAATAAAATGATTTTATATACATTGTTTAATCAATGTGTGTGCAGATATTTTTCATGTGTGCACATGAAAACATTCTAAATGAATAACGGAGACCCAGTTATCGAAAAATGATGCACAAGATGTATAAAATTGATGAAACATTACTTAATGCTCATCTACTGTGATATGTTCCCCTTCTCTCAATGTTCCCTCCTTTTCTGGAAATCGCTGCACTATGCTCTCATTCTTATCAGGATGTGTGTTATAAATTCTTGCTTGTGGTATCCCAACTTATTTCAGTTAATCCCTTTTCTACGGGGAATTCAATATATTGGCCTGCTGTTTTTTTTCCAAAGATAGTGTCTGTCATATTATTGGAAATTAAAATTCTGGCATCAGACCCAGTATTTGAACAGATTACTCTGTTGTACATGCACTCTAAAAACGACTACAGCACACCGCAATTGCCAAAACATTGAGGGATGTACATCTACTTCTTTCGAGAATCTAGTTTTCTCATTTTTCACATGTCCTCGTCTATATCATCTCTCTCGTTCTCTCTTTGTATCTAGTTAAGAAATTTGCCAATTACTCTTTATCTCCAATCGCGCAAAAATTCTTCTTTCGGTTTATATCTATTGCCCTCTTCTTGATGTAATGTGATTATAATTGAGCAATGTCACTACAAAGACATGAGAGAGGAGCTGGCCAGAGTAAATTGGAAGGGGATCCGAGCAGGGAAGACCATGGAGCAGCAATGGCAGGAATTTATGTTGGATAATTCGGAGGATATAAGAAATTCTCCCAAAAATGATGAAACATACTCATGGGAGGACAAGCCAGCCATGAATGATAAGGCATCGAAACAAAAGAGAAAAGATAGAATGTGGTGAAGATGATTGGCAATCCAAAGAGTTCATTGGCTTTGAAACTACATAAGGCTGGCATCACTGACACTACAGAGCTCTTAATCATGGTCAGGGAGAGAAACAGAGGGAAACACATTCAATTTAAACACAGAAGATAGTATTACTCAAGGAAAAATAATCAGATGAATTAAACAATTAAATTAAAATCATTTTTGAAATGGAACGTGTCAAATTGGAAGCATGACCTCAGCAGAATGAGAATATGAAAATGAAAGTGTTATCTCATCAGAAACCAGAGTAGGTCACTGAGTGCAGGGCTGATGGGTGAAAGAGTGAAAAGTGAACTAGGGGAAAGACAGCAGAATTGCATTTCAGATATTGCAGCTCAAAACTGCGTATTTATGTAGTGCTGTAGACCACAACAGCAGGAGAAGCAGAAGACAATTGAGTCATCACCTGTAACATTTTGTCCAGGGATAATCTCCTTAGTCTGCCATTACAATCAGCACAATCTATGTTTCAGTAATGACTTTGGGTGAACATGTCAGGGTCAGAACCATGTGAACCTAAACCTGATGCTAACCCATTAATGCTAGCACACTTGAGCAACAGATCTGATCGAAGCTCCGCAGTCCTGTCACATTCAGTCATAAATGGTGATGGATGAATAAACAAATGACTGGAGGAAAGGGATCCACAAACATCCCCATCCTAGATTATGGAACAGACCTACACATCAGTGTAAAAGACAAGAATGTAGTATCTGCGCGATCCTCAGCCAGAAGTGTTGAGTCCATGATCGACTTCACCATCGCCATGATGCCCACAGAATCACGGATGCCAGTCTTTAATCAATTCTATTCGATGCACGTGAGGTGAAGAAGCAGCTGAACACAATAGATACGACAAAGGCAATGGGCCCTGACCCCATTCCTGTAATAGGACTGAAGACTTGTGCTGCACATCAAGCCATGTCCCTGGGGAAGCTGTTTCATTCCAGCTCCAACTCTGATATCTCCCTGGCAATGAGGAAAATTACTCAGCTAAGAAGAGAATAATTACAATCTGACCAATTACTTCTCCCTCAGTGCAGTCACGATAGTCAAATTGGTGGGAGTAATTTTTGACACAGCTGTAAAGCAGCACAGAAATAACCTGCTCAGTGTAGTTTCTGATAGATCTCCATGTGGAGATGGTGTGGTTGTGGAGATGTCACTGGATTACTAATCCAGACCAGACTAATGCTCTGGCAGATTCTGGAAGTTAAAAATAATTAATGAACTATTAAGATGCAAAATATGGTGTCAGTAACAGTGGCCTTGAAGCCAATGTCGATTGTAAACATGAATTTGCTTCCCCAATGGACTTTCAGGAAGTGAATTTCCCGTGCTTTCCTGGTCTGGCCTAAAAGTGACTCCAGACAGACAGACATGTGATAAACACCCTCAATGGTCTCTGAAACGGCCAAGCAAGACACTCTATTGTATCAAACTGTTCCGAGGTCTTAAAGGATAAAACCAGACAGAACACTCGGCACCAGCCTCGGTATCGGAAAAGGGAACGGTAAACACAGTCCTGTCGCCCCTGCAGAGATCTCCTTCCTTACATCTGAGAGTTTGTGACAATATTCCCACAGACTACACAGAAACACCGGTAAAGGTGGAGGTCATACAACACATTGAGCCTTCCACATTCTAGTTTATGTTCAATCATCTCCTCAATGCACTTATCCCACACAATGAATATATCCGTTAGTGTGATTAACCTTTGAAAGCTATAAATAGGAAGTACAATAGTCCCTTTGGTTCATCGAGTTTGCTCCCCAATTCAGTATAATGATGGCTGGCGTTTTATTTCCATACCGTACTCTTGCTCTCCCACCATCCCTTTAGTGCCTCTAAATTCTTATTTATATTCAGTGCCTTGGCTTCCAGGTGTGAGCGAATTCCCCTGTCTCTGAGTGCAGACATTTATTCTCCTCTCAATGCAGAGTGTCCTGCCTGTACCTAATACTGTGGGCCCTTGTTTTAGACGTACCAGCCAGGGAATTATCAACCCTGATTCCATGCTGTCACACCCTGTCAGAGTTTTATATATCTCAGTGAGATCACCACTCATTTTCTTAAAGCCCATGGAATACAGGCCCAGTCGCCCCAAACTCTGCTCCCACAACAAGCCTGTCAACCCAGAGATCAGTCTGGTTATCCTTCACTGCTCTCCCTCAATGTCAGGTTTACCTTTATTAGGTAAGGAGACCAAACCTGCACGCATTACTGCACAATGTTTGAGAGGGGGCCCCAACAAGGCCCTGTACAGCTTAGTAAGAGACCGTTACTCCTGGTCTCAAATGCTCCTGAAATGAAGGTCAATGCAGCATTTATCTTCCTAACTGCTTTCTGTTCCTGCAATATTGCTTTCAGTGACTGGTGTACAAAGAGATCCAGATCCTTTTCAATGTTACAGCTCCCCCCTTGTAGGGTCTATGTACACTGGGCAGCGTGACAATGCCCTTCCCAGTATTGACCTCTGGGTTGAGAACTCACTGTGCTGCAGGGACCTCGGAGCGCTGCTCAGAAGGAAACAACACAAAGGAGCATACATTGCTTTGTAGATCAACATGTTTCAAACATAGGCTGCCAATCTCTTGTTCCCACCAAAGGACACACCGTCACCTCTATCCACCTTGCACTCCATTGCCACGCATTTGCCCATTCACTCCACTTGTTGCAGTCACCTTGAAGCTTTTTCACAACCTCCTCACCCACTCACAATCCCACATCCTTTAGTTCTGTCAGCAGGCTGGGGTATATTGTATTGTATTGCCGCAACCAAATGTTTAATGTTTATTGTGAACAGCTGGGACCCGAGCACCGATCCCTGCGATACCTCAGCAACCTTCCTGTAAATTTTACGTTTCCAATTTATTTATTTCGTAAATTTGGGTGTCACTGGCTGGGCCAGCATTTATTGCCTGTCCCGAGTTCCCCTTGAGAAGGTGGTGATGAGCTGTCTTGTTGAATTGCTGCAGTCCACTTGCTGTGGTTGACACACAATGCCATTAGGGAGGGAATCCCAGGATTCTGAACTAGTGACAGTGAAGGAACGGTGATATATTTCCAAGTCAGGATGGTGATTGGCTTGGAGGGGATCTTGAAGATGGTGGTGTTCCCGTACATCTGCTGCCCTTGTCCTTCTGGATAGACGTGTTCGTACGTTGGGAAGATGGTGTCTGAGGATCTTTGGTGATCATTTCAGTGCAACTTGTAGATAGTAAAACACTGCTGCTGCTGACCGTTGATGGTGGAGCATTGTGGATGAAACAACACTCAAACTGGCTGGTATGTCCAGGATGGTATCAAGCTTCTTGTGTGTTGTTGGGGCTGCAATCATCCAGGAAAATGGGGAGTAATCTATCACACTTATGACTTATGCATTGTAGATGATGGACAGACTTTTGGAAGACAGAATGTGAGTTACTCGCCGCAGTATTCATAGCTTCTGACCTGCTCTTGTCGTTACTGTGTTTATGTGGGCGAGTCCAGTGAGGTTCTGAGCAATGATTACCCTCCAGGATTTTGATACTGTGGCATTCAGTGATGGTAGCACCATTGAAAGCCAATGGGCAGTGTTTAGATTGTATTTTAGTGGTGATGGTCAGGGTCTGGCATTTGTGTGGCGTCAATATTACTTGCCACATGTCAGCCTGGATACTGTCCAAATCTTGTCGCATATGGACATGGATTACTTCAGTATCTGAGGAGCCACAAATGTTGCTGAACATTGTGCAATCACTGGCGAACATCCCCACTTCTGACATTATAATAGAGGCAAGCCATTGATGAAGCAGATCTGAAGACGCTTGGGTCTAAGCCACTGCCCGAGGGATTCCTACAGACTTAACTTCGAGCTGAGTTGACCGATCTTCATCAGCCATGACCATCTTCCTGTGTGTCAGGTATGATTCGAACCAGCGGGGAATTTGACCCGGATATCCATTGATTCCAGTTTTGCTAAGGCCATTTGATGCCACACTTGGTCGGAGGCAGCCTTGATTTAAAGCCCTTTCACTCTCACCCCACCTCTGGTATTCAGTGCTTTTGTCCATGTTTGAGGTAATGAGGTCAGGAGCTGAGTGGCTCTGGTGGACACCAAACTGGCGTCATTGACCAGGTTATTGCTGAGCAGGTACTGCTTGAAAGCACTGACACCTTCCATCACTTTACTGATGATTGAGAGTAGATTGATGGGTTGGTAACTCGCTGGATTGGATTTGTTCTGCTTTTTGTGTACAGCAGATACTTGGGTACTTTTCCACACAATCGGGTAAATGTCATTGTTGTAACTGTATGGGAACTGCTTGGTTAGGGAAGTGGCAAGTTCTAGAGCATAAGTTTTCAGTACTATTGACAGAATGTAGTCAGGGTATGTACCCTTTGAAGTATCCAGTGTCTACAACTATTTCTAGATATCACGTGGACTAAATGGAATTGCTAATGACTGGTAACTGAATTACCGAGGACCACTGAAGGAGGCCAAGATGGATCATGCACTCAGCAATTCTTACTCAAGATTGTTGAGTATGAATCAACCTTATCTTTTGCACTGAAGTGCTGGGATATTGCATCATTAAGGATGGGGATATTTGTGGAATCTCCTCCTCTAATGACTTGTTTAATTGCCCCTACCATTCCTCGACGAGACGTGGAGGAACTGGAGATCTTAGGTCTGATCCGTTGCTTTTAGGATCACATAGCTCTGTCTATTACTTACCGCTTATGCTGTTTGGTGCACATGTTGTCCTGTTTGGTGGTTTCGTCAGGCTGACACCTCATTTTCAGGAATGCCTGGTGCTGCTCCTGCCCTCCTGCACACTCCATTGAACCAGGGTTGATACTCTGGCTTGATGGTAATTGTTGCAAGGGGGATATGCCAGGCCAGGAGTTTGTGCAAGTGTACAATTGATGACTCACAACAACTATGGAAACCCAGAATTGAACTGCTAGATCTTTTCGAAGTCTGTCCTATTTAGTACGGTGATAGTGCCACCCAATATAATGGAGGCTATTCTCAATGTGAAGGTGTGACTTTGTCTCCGTAATGACTATGCGGTGGTCACTCTTACAGATACTGTCATGGAGAGATACTTCTGCAACTGGCAGATTAGTACGAATGAGGTCAAATATGTCTCTTGTTAGTTCCTTCACCAACTGCGGCAGACTCAGTCTTAAGAACCCAACCAGTTTGATCAGTAATGCCGCAGCTGAGCCACACTTGGTGGTGGACATTGAAATCCCCCACACAGAGTACAAATCTGTGTCCTTGCCACGCTCAGCCCTTCCTCCAAGTGTTGTTCAGCATGGAGGAGTACTGATTCATCAGTTAAGTGAGGCTGGTACATGGTAATCAGCAGGAGGTTTCCTTTCCCATGGGTAAACTAACACCATAAGACATCATGGGATACGGAGTCACTGTTGAGGACTCCCAGAGCAATTCCCTTCAAATTGCATCCCACTGCGCCGCCACTTCTGCTGTGTCTGTTACTAATTCTAATAACTACTAATAATTACTAATTCAAAGTTTGTGAGAAGATTTGTAGCTCAGGTGCTCGTTGTTGTGGTTCTGTTTGCCGAGCTGGGAATTTTGTGTTGCAGACGTTCCGTCCCCTGTCTAGGTGACATTCTCAGTGCTTGGGAGCCTCCTGTGAAGCGCTTCTGTGATGTTTCCTCCAGCATTTATAGTGATTTGTATCTGCCGCTTCCGGTTGTCATGTTCCAGCTGTCCACTGTAGTGGCCGGTATATTGGGTCCAGGTTGATGTGTTTGTTGATTGAATCTGTGGATGAGTGCCATGCCTCTCGGAATTCCCTGGCTGTTCTCCGTCTGTTCTGCTGGTGAGACAGGAGAAATCCTGGGAAGGTGATGGGGTGTCTGAGATATAGTCATACTCACAGAATCATATCTTACAGACAATGTCAGGCTGTTACTGGGAGGCAACACTTCTGTCTGTTGATTGTTGTGTGGTGTCTGTCTGGTTTGGGGGTTGTGAATGTGAGAGAGTTTGTATATGTGTGTGTAGTGATCGCAGAGTGTCTTAATTCTGTGAGGGGGTGCATGTGTGAGTGTGGAAGTGTGTGTGTGTCTGGGGTGAGGGTTTGCGAGTTTCTGTGAGAGAGAGAGTATATGTGCCTGCATAAGTGTAGAGTGGTCTAAGTCACTGAGTGGATGCATGTGTGAGTATGGGAGTGTGTGTGTCTGTAAGGGTGTGTGCGAGTGTCTGTATGTGTGTCTGTGTATATGTGTGTCCGTGTGTATGTGTGTGTATAGGAGTGACTGTGTGTGTGTGTGTGTGTGTGTGTGTGTGTGTGTGTGTGTGTGTGTGTGTGTGTGTGTGTGTGTGTAGGTGTGTCTGTGTGTGTATGACATGAACCCAAGGTCCTCCCTATGGGTACCAAACTTAGCTATCAGCCCCGATCGGCCACTTTTCCCTGTTGCCTGTCCTGAAGTCCGTCTTGGAGGATGGTCAGCTGAAGGTTCGAGGTCGAATATCCTGTACCACAGAAGTGCCCCCCAACTGGGAGGCAACACTTCTGTCTGTTGATTGTTGTGCGGTGCCCATTCATCCATTGCCGTAGCCTTTGCTCGGTTTCCCCAATGTACCATGCCTCCGGGCATCCTTGCCTGCAACGTATAAGATAGACAACGTCGGCTAAGTCACATGAGTACCTGAGAAGAAAGTGAGGTCTGCAGATGCTGGAGATCAGAGCTGAAAATGTGTTGCTGGAAAAGCGCAGCAGGTCAGGCAGCATCCAGCGAACAGGAGAATCGACGTTTCCTGAAGAAGGGCTTATGCCCGAAACATCGATTCTCCTGTTCCCTGGATGCTGCCTGCTTTTCCAGCAACACATTTTCAGCTCACATGAGTACCTGCCATGTACATAATGGGAGGTGACCCCACGTGTAATGGTGGTATCCATGTCCACACTCTGACACGTCTTGCAGCGCCTACCGTGACAGGGTTGTATGGAGTTGTCCTGGGAGCCGGGCAACGTGCTATGAACAATGATCTGTTTGATGTTTGGCATTTGTTTAAAGGCAAGCAGTGGAGGTGTGGGAAGGTCTTGGCGAGGTGCTCATCCTCTTTGATAATGTGTTGCAGGTCACGAAGTACATGGTGAAGTTTTTCAGCTCCTGGGAAGTACTGAACAACGAAGGGTACCCTGTCGGTTGCAGCACGTGTCTGTCTCCTAAGGAAGTCATTACGGTACCTTGCTGTACGCCAATACCTTCCCCACGCCTCCACTGCTTGCCTTTAAACAGCCGTCAAACCTCCAACAAATTATTGTTCATAGCAAGCTGCCCATTGTTCAGGACAACTCCATACAACCCTGTCACGGTAGGCGCTGCAAGACGTGTCAGAGTGTGGACATGGGTATGACCATTACATGTGAGGACACCACCCACCATGTACGTGGCAGGTACTCATGTGACTCAGCCAACATTGTCTATCTTATACGTTGCAGGCGAGGATGCCCGGAGGCATGGTACATTGGGGAAACCGAGCAAAAGCTACAGCAATGGATGAATGGGCACCGTATAACAATCAACAGACAGAAGTGTTGCCTCCCAGTTGGGGGGCACTTCTGTGGTACAGGACATTCGACCTCGGACCTTCGGCTGACCATCCTCCAAGGCGGACTTTGGGACAGGCAACAGTGATAAGTGGCCGAGCAGGGGCAGACAGCTCAGTTCAGTACCCATAGGCAGGGCCTTGAATTCATGTCATACTACAGGTGACCACCATTGCACTACATACACACACAGACACACCTACACACACACACACAGAGTCACTCCTATACACACACATACACACGGACACACATATATACAGACATGCACACAGACACTCGCACACACCCTTACAGACACACACACTCCGATACTCACACATGCATCCTCTCAGAGGCTTAGGCCACTCTACACTCATGCAGGCACATATACCCTCTCTCTCACAGACACTCGCAAACCTTCACCCTAGACACACACACACTTCCACACTCACACATGCACCCCCTCACAGAATTAAGACACTCTGCAATCACTACACACACATACACATTCTCTCTCAACCCCCAAGCCAGTCAGGCATACACATAGACAGACACAAAGACCCACATACACAGATACATTTTGTGGAGTGAATTTGTACTTGCAGAGTTACATTGTACTTTGCTCAAAAACTGCATGAATACAGTAAAACTCTGGTATCTGACTTTTTAGGTTAGAATCGATCTAAACATCATGACATAAACAGAGAACAGAAGGCGCTAACACCTTCGACATATTGTGTAACTAACCCAATTGTTACAGTTAACCTGAGAATGCAACTTTTAAAAATGTTTTTTTTTGTTTTACACACGGAAGAAGCTAAACTATCATGGTATTCGAACAGACGAAAGACTCAACAGACAATCAAGGTATTTTTCAATGTGTAGTTTCAGTTACATCATAGTGTAATTTTTTGCTGTAAATGCTGTGCCTTACAATTTTGTCCTCCACAATCACCTGATGAAGGTACGGCTCTCCGAAAGCTACTGTGCTTCCAATTAAACCTGTTTGTCTATAACCTGGTATTGTGTGATTTTTAACTTTGGTCACCACAGTCCAACACCAGCATTTCCAAATCATGATTACTGTAAAGTGGAGTCGTATTAATTGTTCTCCAGTACTCTGGTACCTTCCCTATGGTCAGATTCTAATTACAATTAATGTTAGAGGTCATCTCGCCACATTATTTATGCTCTTCTCAAGCATTATTGTGAGATTTTCTCCAGATCTCCCGTTATGTATGTGGAGAAGAGAAGGACAATGATTTTAAACAAGGCTGTGTATTACCCGAGAGAACTGAGACTGCTCTAAACTGGGTGGGAACCTTTCAGCAGCCTGGTAAATGTTTTGCTGCCTCTGTACAGGATCTTCGAGAGAACACATTGGAATAGTGTGTAAAGATTTTTCCTACTCAATGAAGAAAGTGTATTGTTACAGTGGAAGGAGCTCAGAGATGGTTCCCTCAACTGATTCCTGCAAAGAAGGTGTCTTAGGACGGAGAGATAGCTGGAAGGTGGAACAGAGGCCGCGATAACATCAACTATGATTATATTCAATGGCAGAGCAGATTCTAATGGTTAGATTCCTGACTGATGCTCCTCGTCCAGACTCAGCCTTTCGACCGTGTTACACAGTAAAGAGGGAGGACCGTGTATCAAACAGGAAGCAGGCTCTCCGGATAAGTCAGTCTTAATCAGTTTGATAGAACGTCACCAATGGAGTCGCACAGTGACCAGCGCTGTGTCCTCAACTATTTACAATCTATATCAATGATCAGGGGTTTTGAACAGATACTGAGTTTGGTGATGTCGCTTGAATAAGCAAGAGATTAAATTATCAAGAGAGGGTGGAGTGTCTGCAAATAGATACAGAAAGTTAAAGGCAATGGATAATACTTTGGCAGGTGCAATACAACATAATATAACCAGTAATTTCATTTACAGGAATAATGGAAGGTAGTATGTTACTGAAATAGAGAGAGATTATAGGATTTAGTGATACTGTATCCTGGGGGGTTCACGGAGACCCGTTCAGACATGGAAGGTTTTGCTCCATCCCTGATCGTCTGCTCATTGACACTCCAAGTGACCACATTGCTCTCCGTACACACAGAATATTTTGATGT
Organism: Chiloscyllium plagiosum; assembly: GCF_037043375.1. Taxonomy (NCBI): domain Eukaryota; kingdom Metazoa; phylum Chordata; class Chondrichthyes; order Orectolobiformes; family Hemiscylliidae; genus Chiloscyllium; species Chiloscyllium plagiosum. Next base: position 105,938,345 of record NW_028270156.1, read on the forward strand.
GGTTGATTGGTGGTGGGGAGGGTTTTTTGAAACGTGTATCAAGGGGACGGCCTTTATCCAAGATACAATTATTCCTTTCTACATGGAGACCCGGAGACAATGGGAATAGCTGCCTGCTCCTGAATGAAGGAACTGTGGCTGCTTTCAGGACAGGGGAATTCACCAACATGATGTATTGTACATGGACACACTGTAACATTAATAGAGTGAGAGCTCCTTCAGTTCCGCTTCCTCTCCCCATTTAATGGCTACTCTGCAGATACCATGTACACCTTCAGGAATCCCACTATACTGGGAAAATAAGGATACACCTGGCAGATTCCCGCTGAGGGAGAAGCAATGTATTGACCTCATCCACCATATACATCCTCCATCACCGAATGGTGACATTGATGTTGAGATACAGGGAGATGATGGAGCTGTCACCGACTCCGGCCTGGAAAGTTTCGGATCACAGAAGCTGAATGAAACTGTGACCCTAATAACCACTGCCAGCACCATCTTCACTCTGGCGTGAAGCTGCAGGTCGTGTTAAAGAAGGTGACACCCTCTGTGACCAGCTTCTTGTTCAGTCCAGATCCCCTCACACTCTGCTCCTGGGTTAAGTGTAACTTGGGAAGCTGTTCCTGGAAAACCCGGGGTGGATTCAGCAGATCCCTTTCCCTAAACTCACTCACTCCGTGGTTTCAGCGCTTCCACTTTCTGCAGCCTTTGTTCCATTTGGTGTTCATGTTACACAACCAGATGCTGTTTCCATAGTCCCCATGCTCCATCCAAAGTTGGGTCACCAAATCCTCTGGTCTCACTGAATGTCTGAGGCAGCTCACACCACAAGCTCCAGGAATCCATCGCCAGCAACTCCACTAACTTTTCAATAACAGGAGTCAGTCAGAAACCCCTCGGCTGGACCAGACCAGATCCCTGCAAAATATTTTAAGAAGGCCACTTATACCCAAACCTTTCCTTACTTTAAATATAGATGTGAAGTGTGCTTTCCAAATATGATGTGACTGGTCAAAGCACTCGACATTAAGCCAAATATAATCTATTCAAATGCTTTAGTTAAAATATAATCAAAGAAAAGAACATTAGGAATAGCTTATATGTTTGAACACTTACACAAACAATTGATACCATACCTTCTTGGTATACACTGCTTGGCACAAAGATAAATTCAAATACAGATTCTTACAAACCGTTTTTTGATCCAGGATAAATCAACATCAACAACCATCTCAAAGAGAAAAGCAGCTAGGGATCATGTATTGGAACTTCTAACCCTGCTGGGATCTCCAACTGCTTCTGAATGCTGCAATTAAAAACAAAACGAGCAAACCTGGTCTGGGAGAGCTGGCCACTGCCCTTCCATTGTTACCACCGTTTTAATAAAACCTATAGGCCTCCTCAGTTATTTACTTAAACTGTTTTCAGACAGCAGTTCCACACCTCTGCCTTTAAAACCTCTCTTTAAAAAAACAAGAGTAAAAGCCTTTTTATAGTGATAGTATCCTCACAACTCCACCTTTAATAAAATGATCTTTCAATATACAAAGATGGATTCATTTTAGACTTCCTAATCTTCCTCTATTAGTAGCAGGTAGATAGGACAGTGAAGAAGGCGTTTGGTATGCTCCCCCTTATTGGTCATAGTACTCAGTACAGGAGTTGTGATGTCATGTAGCGGCTGGACAGGACATTGGTTAGGCCACAGTTGGAATATTGCGTGCCATTCTGGTGTCCTTCCTATCGGAAATATGTTGTGAAACGTGAACAGGTTCAGAAAAGATTTACAAGTAAGTTGCCAGGACTGGAGGGTTTGAGCTATACGGAGAGGCTGAACAGGCTGGAGCTGTTTTCCCTGGAGCGGCAGAGGCTGAGGGGTGACCTTTTAGATGTTCACTAAATTATGAGGGGCATGGATAGGATAAATAGGCGAAGTCTTTCCCTGGGGTCGGGGAGTCCAGAACTAGAGGGCATAGGTTTAGGGTGAGAGGGGAAAGATATCAAAGAGACCTAAGGGGCAACCTTTTTCACGCAGAGGGTGGTACGTGAATGGAATGAGCTGCCAAAGGATTTGGTGGAGGCTGGTACAATTGCAATATTTAAGAGGCATTTGGATGGGTATATGAATAGGAAGGGTTTGGATGGATATGGGCCGGCTGCTGGCAGGTGGGACGAGATTGGGTTGGGATATCTGGTCGGCATGGACGGGTTGGACTGAAGTGTCTGCTTCCATGCTGTACATCTCTATGACTCTGTGATTCTATGAGAGCAATGCATATATATTATATTGACTCTGAGCATATAAATGTTCACAACGAGATTCGATTTCAGTCATTTTACTCCCGCCACAGAATGCTTTTGTCTTTCTTCATTCACGTTTCCAGAATATATCAAAAAATAGGTTTTCTCACCCTGTCAACTGTATAATTTCAAATTGAATGGCAGCAATAATAAGCTCAATCGCAACAGACTGGTATTTTTTCGCCTGAACGTCTCCGAAAGTTTTAAGGGGTCACGATCAGTGAAAAAGATTTGTCTCAGGTATGTTATTCGCAATTTAAATGCTGAAATGTTGTAACGCCAACACCAAGCTCAAGGCCTTCTTCCCCATTGTGGAATAAATCTGTTGATGTTTCCACTGGACGCTCCAACCACACATTACATAATGGAGCACTCCTCATCTCTCCAATAGTCCTTCTGAATTACATAGCTCCTCATGTCTCAGCATAAAAGTATTACATGCTTCTGTACCTCTTAAGCTGAAAACCCTTTACCTGCTACTTCAGGCCTTGGCCAGTAAACCTTACTCGCACAGGTATATGTTTTAAGAAGATCTCGCACATTTTCTCAATCTCTCACAAAAACCAAACTTTGATTTCTGAACCAAATTATCATCGTCAGCCATTTCAAATTCTAATCTTGCCACTCTTTCTCTCTGATCTTCCACGCGAGTTTTCACGACTGCAGGAAGTGAATTGTTGAACTTCTCCAAAATAAGAATCTCTCTAAGAGTGCCATAGTTTTGCTCTGTTTTTAATGCCCTTCTCCACCTTTCAAAATTACTTTGTTTGATTCTTTCAAATTCAATGTCCGTTTAACGACGGAGCTTTTTTTAGATTCCAGATACTTCCACTGATCGGGATGCAAATACCTATCAGCTCTGTGTGGATCAAATATATTCACATGTTAACTATCACTGCATTTGTTTAGCCACTTTCTCAAATGAAATTTAAATGGCTTCCCCATCCTTCTCATCAAATTTAGACAATGCCTGGGCGTATTTAAACAGAAACCCATCAAACTTTTGGCTACTAAAGGGTTGCTCATCCTCACTATCCTCCTCATCAAGTCTACGATCTACCTTCATCTCCGCCTTCTAGGTCAACTTTCCTCTCTAATTACTAACTTTTGAAGTTGAAAATCTCTGGTTTTCTTCTCTCTCTTTCTCTCTTTCTTCTTCATTTCCTTTTCTTTTATTTCTACTTCTCATTTTAATTTAAATGGTTTCAATTCCTTCTCGTGTTCAAGGCTCTGCATTTCAAATTGAATTCTAGCCATTTCCAAAAAGTCTGATGGCATTTGCACCAAATGTAATTGCCGAGCTATAGCTGCAATTATCTCTCATTTTCTCACAGACAAACACAACCCCAACTCCAGCTTGTCTGCCAATTCCTCCAGCTTTGCCTTCGTTTCCTTTCGTATAAACCCCAACTTCACTTCTTCCACACCCAGAGAACTCTCAGTGACTGAAAGAATCTTTATACACAAAACGCATTTTAAACCAACCGAATTCAACATCCGGAACAACGACCATACGCGACTTTTGAACCCAATAGTCTCCGTTGCATACTCTCCAGTGTCTGCATGAGAGAATTCTGGATACTCTGGTTTCCTCCCACAATCTAAAGATGTGCATGTCAGGTGAATTGGCCATGCTAAATTGTTTGTAGTTTTCAGGCTTGTGTGGGTTAGGAGCCTTTGTCGGGATAAATGTACCCTCTAATAATAGGGTAGAGGAATGGGTCTGGGAAGGTTACTCCTCGGACTGTCGGTGTGGACTTGTTGGGTCAAATGGTCTGTTTGCACATTGTAGGGATTGTAATTCAAAGCCAATTTGGTCTTATCGATTTAGAACCAAACAAGAGTCTACAGTTTGCTATAGACCAACCAGACTGCCTCAAACTATTTCAAGTGGGTAGCTAACATTGGATGCTAACATTTTCTTATTTTAAAGGCAGATACGAAGTGGAATTTCCAGATATGATGCTTCTCGCCAAACCACTCACCATTAATTAAAACATAATATATTTAAACACTCTAATGAAAATCCATACAAAATGAAGAGGATTTTAGAATAACTTAACCATTGGAAACTTTAACCGAACAATGGATACAATGAACTGTTCAAATATACTAACATCACCTAAACACATCCCATGGTAAAAAGGTGCATTCAGACATACAGTTCTCCAGTCCAGGAGGAAACAGCATCAAGTGAAGCTTCAGAGAGAATAGCAGTTAGGGATAATTTATTAAAACTTCCAACCCTTCTGGGACACAAGCACCTGGTGACTTACAGCTATAAGGAAAAAACTAGAAAGCCTGGTCTATGCGAGCTGGCCATTGTTACTGCTATTTATTAAAAACCCTAAAACCCTAAAATTTATTTACTTGAGCTGTTTACAGCAGGCAATTTGGACTTTAAGATCTCTTGTTAAAAAAAAGAGAAAATGACCTTTTTGTAAAAAAAAAAAGAGTGACAGCATTATCACACAATTTAGATGTCTGGTCCTTTACTCAATGAGCTTCCCCATGTTACTGATCGCAAGGTCACCTGAGTCGGGCAAACACAGGTACACTCCAAGTTACAAGGATATGTCGCATAACTTCTGAAACACGCCGTCCATGGGCCATCACATGGGACATACCAGGAAGTGAAAAATAGCCTGACACACAACATTTCACTGTTTCTGAGCTACACAATGCCAGCACTCGATACAAAATATAGCCAAAACCCAAGTCCAGGGAAAGATACAGAGGGACAGAGATTCATATTAAAGACAGAAACAGACAGTTAATTAACTGGGAGGAGGTTGTGGAAATATGGGAAAAATGACAGAGCAGTGCGACTAACTGGAGAAGTGAGATCTTCGTGAGTAAAATGACAACAATGAGAACATTGAATAAAGGAATTGTCAGATCATCTGAAATGGTTTGTTACATCAAATTCTGGATCTGCTTGATAGAACACCACAAACAACATAAACTGGGACAAGATGACAGCCCAGCATGGAGAGCTGTGCAGACCATGCTAGTGTGTTGCTCAGTAAACTGCACTATCTGCCCAGCAAGGAGAGCATTGCAAACTTTACTATCATATGATAGCTATACTCGCATCAGATTACTGTTTCCAATGGGAAGGTTGGCTCTCTCTGCGTGCGTGTGTGTGTGTGTTCATCAGAGTGTGAGAGAGAGAATGCGTGTGTGCGTGCGATTGGCGTGGCTTAATGCGAAACTCATTGAGAAGGAACGCACATGGAGGAAACTATTTTAAATACGAACAAATGGCAGGCTTTTGGATAATCACCAGAGAGAGAACGAGAGAATTTTCATGAACAGATGAGGTAAAGTATTTGAAAATGTTCAAATAAAGGCATTGTCATAAAAATAGCAATATATATCCGCGTGAACATGAATGACAGATGGATGCGAGTTTGGTGTGAGTTCGAATCAGATTTGCTTCGGCAGGATTGAAGCCGGGAGCGTCAGCAGCAAATTATTAACTTCATTAAGACTGTATTTTATAACTCAAGGTTCAAACAGGAGATGGAATAAGCCAGTGAGATACATTGTGGAGTGGTGAGTATTTCAAGTTAGAAACGGACAGGGCATGGTGTCAAGAGTCAGCTCATGATCAATGGGATCACCCACAGTTATGACTCGTCTGCTTCAGCCACAGATATTGGCCAGGGATGGGTTGGAAATACTGGAACGAAGTGGAGTTTGTAACCAGAACAGTAGAGAGTGACCTCCATGCTCTTAATATTTAAATAACAAAGGCAAAGATACAATACATTGCAGTTATCTGCTGAAACTGAGTAGGTCAACACACCATGAGTAACATTACCAAAGCAGAGGGAGGCAGTAATTGAACACCTTCATTGATGGAGATAGTAGAGGTCTGTAGAGTAAATATCTGGATTCAGAGTTTCAACAGGAACAATAATAATGGGTAAAAGTGTAGAATATATGAAAGAACAATAATACAGTCATAACTAGTTTATAGAAAAAAATGGGCAGTGACACTTACCAGGAACACCAACGATAGCCAGGAAAGGATAATAAAATTATTGAATAAAGCAAAGAGTGTAATTGATCTGCGATGATAATGGCAACGAATAAAATACAGAAAGATACCAAATATAATTGGATAAACTCCTGTCTATTGTCGGAATATTCCAGTCGAATGTTCTCGGATTCTGATCCATGTTTAGAACATTCCAGTCTAATGTTCTCAGATTCTGTTCCATTGTTGGAATATTCCAGTCTAATGTTCTCAGAAACTGATCCATTGTTGGAACATTCCAGTCTAATGTTCTCAAATCCTGTTGCTTTGTTGGAACATTCCAGTCTAATGTTCTCAGATTCTGATCACTCCTCCCCCTCTCTCTGGATCTGTTGATCCCTGTCAGTGCTGTTGATGATGGTCCCGCTCATATTATGGGATAATACATTGAACGGCGCCCATTTATCATTAAAAGATGGAAACCCTCCACTGGGATAATTAGAATCCATGGAGATCGGCAATAATCACAGTCACAGAACAAATAGAATCAGTTAACCAGTTCCATAAATTACTTTTCATTTCACTATAAAAGGGAACATTTACCGGTTTTGGATGGAATGGATGAGGGTTGCTGAGAGATGGACCATAAATCTTTCAATTTTTATTACTTTTTCCTTGCATACGAGATTATTAACAGAACACTGCAGGGGTCTATATATGTTCCACTCTGTTTATGAAAGGAAACAGTTATAAAATAACAGATCGGCTACATAAAAAAAAGTCGGATGGGCAAGTTTCTAGATGCCTTAACCTACAGTATGATACTTATTGACCAGTGCGATGCTACTCCGGATTTTAAGTGCCCTGTTTTCAAATCCTTTCATAACATTGAGACAGAGCACTGACACTGCTACTCAGGAACAGGCCGAAGCAATTCTTTCCCTCTGGGCCTCTTACAGAAGGATAGGAGAAGGCCATTCAGTCCATATTAGCCTGCTATTACTTGAAAAGATGGAACTCTGGAATATTAGCACATTTTGCCAACAAAATCATTCAAAATAAAAGTATTTGTCGCTGCAGCTGTATGAGGTGTCACTGAGAGGACACCTGGAGTTCATTGTTTCTGTAATTGAGAAGGGATGGTCTTTCATCAGATACATCCATCATTGGTTGCTCGTAATCCAGGGGTTGATGTGTCATTTAAAGTCTCGTGGCTGTTATACAGGGACAGGGGGATCCCATGCAGCCTCTCGAGCCTGTTACCGTGGGGCAGGAAGTCTTTATTTAACATTTTAAGTCTGTTACGCATAAATATTACATTTAAACTAGTTATGGAATAGGAAAGACCTAATGTAAGCAATAAAGTTCTAACTTTGAACAAGGCCAATTTTGAAAGTGTTAGGCGAGTCCTGTGAAAGGCTAATTGGAATACTCTATTCGCAGGTAAAGTGATGGTTGGAAAATGCAAGGCAATCAAAACTTGGTTTCAGAGAGTCCAGAGCCAACGTGTTTCCCATTAGTGAGATGGGCAAGGCTGGTGGGTGCAGGGAGTGCTGGATGGCTAGAAATACTGATGCTCTGGTCAAGGTAAGAAAGGAGGCATATGTCAGGTAAACAGAACTGAAATCAAGTGGATCCCCAGAGAAGTATAAGGGCAGTAAGTGTATAGTCAACTGGGAAATCGGGCCAGAAAAATGTGAACACGAGTTAGCTTTAGAAATAGGGTTAACGAGGTATTGAAGAAATTATACAAATCTTTTCATGGCAAAAGATTAACTCGGGAGAGAATATGGCACCTTAAAGATCAGTAAGGCTACCTATGTGTGGAACCACAAGAGATGAGAGGGATATGAAACGAGTATTTCTACTCAGTATTTAATGTGGAGGGAATTACAAGAGCGCGAGAATGAAGAAATGTATAGTGATAGTTTGAAAAGTATCTATATTACAAGAAGGTGTTGGACATTTTAAAACACATAAAGGTGAACAAATCGCTGGGACTGATCAGTTGTATACCAGACGTTTGTGGGAATCTACAAAAGCGATTGCTCTGCGTTTTGCTAATATATCAGCATCATTGATTTCCACAGGTGAGGTACCAAAAGACTGGAGGGCTGCTAACGTAGTGTCATCATTTAAGAAAGTAAGGAACACCAGGTAACTATAGACCGGTGAGCCTGACGTCAATGGTGATTAAATTGTTGGAGGGGATTTTGAGAGAAAGCATGTATGTATATTTGGAAAGACAAGGACTGAAGAGGGCTTTGTACATTGGAGAAAACGTCTCACTGACTGGGTGGAATTTTTTGACGAAGTGATGAAGATGATTGATGAAGGCAGATCATTGGATGTTGTCTTCATGGAATTCAGTAAGAAAACCCAAATGTTCTTCATGGTAGACTGGTTAGCAAGGTTAGACTGCCTGGAATCCAGGGAGAGCTCGCCATTTAGATCCAACATTTTCTTGAATATTGGAGACAGGCCGTGAGAGTGGGCATTTGTTCATTAAACTTGGAGACCTGTGACAAGTGATGTACCACAAAGATCAATAGTGAGTCCACTGCCTCTTGTCACTTATACAAATCATTTTCATATTGAGTATATGAAGTATGGTCAGTAAGCTTGTAGATAATTCCAAATTTGGTGGTATCGACGACAGTGAAAAATGATATCTCCGAACAAAGAGGAAAGTTGATTAGGTGAGCCAAGGGGTGGCAGATGGAGTTAAATTTAGATAAATGTGAGGTGTTGCACTTTGGCAAGTAACATCAGGGCAAGACATGTAGGTAGGGTTCTGTCGAAATTTGTCAATCAAAGAGAACTCCAGTAAAATTATAGAATCCCTACAGTGACGAAACAGGCTATTCGGCCTATCGAGGCCACACCGACCCTATAAACAGTATCCTACTGGACAAACCCCCACCCTATCCCTCTGAGTCTGCATTTCCCATGGCGAGTCCACCTCGCCCACACATCCCTGGGTGCTTGTGGCAATTTAGCATGGCCAATCTACACTTGCCTGTATATGTTTGTACTGTGGCAGGAAAACGTAGCACCCGAAAGAAATACATGCAGACACGGGGAGAATGTGCAAACTCCACACAGGCAGGCATTCAAGGATAGAATTAAACTCAGATCGCTGTGCTCTGAGGTAGCCAGTGCTAGTCACTGAGCTACTGTGTCACCTGGTGGTGCAGGTTCTCCGTTCCTTGAAAGTGCTGTCACAGGTAGACAGCGTAGTGAAGAAGGCACTTCAGTTTATTGGTGCGTGCTTTGAGTCTATGCGTTTGCATGACATGTTGCACCTGTCCAGGACATGGGTTCGGCCACTTTTGTAATATTGCCTTTAATTCTGGTCTCCCTGCTGTCGGAAAGATGTTGTCAATCATGAAAGGGTGCAGACGAGATTTAAAAGAATGTTGCAGATGTTGGAGGCTTTGAGCGACAGGGAGAGTTTGAATAGGCTGGAATTATTTTCAAGTTTTGAGGCTGAGGGGTGACCTTAAAGAGGTTTATAAAATCATGAGGGGCAAAGATAAAGTAAACAGTCAATGTCTTTACCACAGGATAGGCGAGTCGAAAATTACAGGACAAAGGGTTTAAGGTGAGAGGGGAAAGATTTCTAAAGGGAAATGAGGCACAACACTTTCAATGAGAGATTGCTGTGTGTATGGATTGAGCACCCAAAAGAGGTGGTGGAGGCAGGCACAGTTACATCATTTAAAAGGCATTTGAATGGGTCCGTGCATGGGAAGGGTTTAGAGCGATATGGGCCAAGTGCTGGCAAGGGAGACGAGATTAATTTATGATATTTGGCCAGAATGGACGACTGGATCGAAGGGTCTTTTTCCGTAATGTACGTCACTGAGACTCTGTTGACTCTCGAGTGCATAACACAGGAACAGGAAGAGGCTATTCAGGTTCTGAAAACTGTCAGTTAACTTGTTTGCTCAATTACTGAGAGTCAAATACAAAAATACATCATTCAGATTTTGATGGCGTTTTACAGAAACAGGAGAAAGGCTTTTAGTCAACAGAAGCTGTAAGGAATGTGAAGAGGCCATTCAGTCCCTCAATTCCATGAAACAGGAGCACCAGGTGAGCACAGAGCTATTGGAGCCTGTTAGTCATTAGCAAGAGGAGGACATCTATTGTCACAAACTTGGGATCTGGAGGCATCCCTCAGTTGCTCAAGACTGGGAAAATGAAAAGGAGGCAGCACTCAACTGCTCGAGACTTGGACACAGGAACAGGAGGCTGTCACTCAATTGCTCGAGACTGGGACTCAGGGACAGTAGGCAGTCACTCAACTGCTCGAGTCTGGGACACAGGAACAAGAGGGTGTCATTCAACTGCTCGAGACTGGGAAACATGAACAGGAGGCAGTCACTCAACTGCTGGAGACTGGAACACGATAACAGGAGGCAGTCACTCAAGTGCCCGAGACTGGGACACAGGAACAGGAGGCAGTCACTCAACTGCTCGAGACTGGCACTGGGAAATCTGGAGGCTTGTGAAGCCCCAGGATCCTGTTACACAGGGACAGCAGGAGGTGACGTACTCCTCACCATCTTTGGCCACTGGGAAAGAAGGGGAGTTTGCCTGTTACAAACAGAAATAGATGAATAAGTTGCATTCGTGGTCCACACAATACTACCCCACCATTCACTAAGACTACAGCTGATCTGATTATGATTTCCTCATTCCATTTTACGGAGCCTGTCCTCTCTGCAACCTCTGCTCCATTTGTTGGTCATGCTGCAGACCCAGATACTGTAACAACAGTCACTATCACTCATCCAGAGGGATGGGTCTAACCCGATGAGTCAGGATTTGAAGGGTCCAATCACGAGAATGAAAACACAAAGTAAAGGCATTGCCAGATGTTTAGTTCTCTCACATTCGCAATCCAACTCACTTAACCAGCCCATCCATTGTACGTTCTATATGGAGCACTGTGTAGATCCAGCTAGTGAACTGCTGAATGCAACCGAGCAATGTGCAGAGTGGAACTCTGTGCAGCCCACACCAATGCTTTATCTATAATCCTGGGCTAAATGTCCAGCGTGAGGAGCTGTGCAGACCGCACTGGTTCATTCATATATAACCCCAGGCTTTTGTATTATTCGGTAACACTGTGTTAGATCACTGCCCAGTGTGGGGAACTCTGCAGCCAATGCTGGCAGTGACAGGATGAGCAGGTCCCATCCATTTACAGCTTTATATCTCCATTGCGCCTTGACAAGGTGTACTGTGGGTGTGAAAATCACTGGGAGGGAGAGATGTAAATTGAAACAGTTTCAATAACAATAGTTCCGATTCAGGCGCATACCACTCCAGCATTTAAAAATGGAATAATTGAGGTAATGTTGAGTGAGGTTTTGTGGATGGTGCAAAGCAGTAAGAGGTGGATGGTGATGTTATAGTGGTTGCACTATAAGCCTCCAAATAATCAATGGGAATTAGAAAAACAAATACGCATGTAGACTGGGGAGACTTGCAGGAGTAATAGGATTGTCATAATAGGTGATTTTAATAATACTAACATAGATTGGGACTTCCAGATGTTTAAGGACTAAGATGGAAAGAAATTAGTTAAGTGTGTTCAGGAAAGTTTCCACAAGCAGCATACAGAGGGTCCTACTCGGGAAGGGACAAACCCGACCTATTGTTGGGTCATAGGGCAGGATAGGTGACGGAGGTAAAGTGGGGAGCATTTTGGGACCGGTGACTAGAATTGTATTAATTTTAAAACACTTATGGGAAGGACATAATTGGTCCACAGATTCAAGTTCTAAATTGGGGCGAATCGAATTTTGTTGGAATTAGTCAGGGACTTGCAAACGTTGATTGGAGTAGCTTGTTTCCAGGCAAAAGGATCTCTGGTAAGTGGGAAGCCTTTAAAAGTGAGATAACTCGAGTTCAAGGTCTATATGTTCCTGTGAGGGTGAAGGGAAAATGAGGCAGGAAGAGAGAACTCTGGATGACAAGAGATAATCAGGCTCTGACCAGCAAAAATGAGGCATGGCTCAGGTTCAGGCAGCTGGAATCAATGGAATCTCTGGAGAGACACAAGGGATACAGGAGTTTACTGAAGAAGGAAATCAGGAGGGCGAAAATGGGGTATGACATAGCCTTGGCTGAGAAAATTAGGGTGAATCCAAAGATCTGCTTTCAGTATAGTAAAGAAAAAGAACGACTATAGAGAAAATAGGACGCCTTAAAATCCAAAGTGGGCATTCATGTGTAAAACCACAACACATGGGTGAGGTCCTCAATTTCCCCTCTGTGTTTACCATGAAGAAAGACATGAAGATCTGTGACCTTTGGGGGAGTTAGTTGTCACATCTTGGTATCGTTCATCTCATAGTAGAGGTGCTGTTGGACATATTAGAATGCATAAAGTCACATAAATCTCTTGGTCCTGACCAGATATATCCAAGAGCACTGCAAGAGGCGAGAGAACACAGGTCAGGGGCCAAGGTCCTGGAAGACTGGGCAGTAGCAAATGTTGTGCCCTTATTCAAGAATGGCTGCAAAGAAAAACCTGGGAAGTTTGCACCAGTAAGCTTCACATCTGTTTTCGGTAAAGCACTTGAGAAGGTTCTGAGAGATAAGATGTGCATGCATTTCGAAAGAAAGAGTTTGACTTGGAGCAGTCGGCATAGCTTTGTGCATGGCAGATCATGCCTTACAAATTTTGTTCGAGTTGTTTGAGGAAGTCACCAGGAAGGTTGACGAGGGAAGGGTGGTGGACATAGTCTATTTGGATTTCTTTAAAGGCTTTGATAAGGTTCCACATGGTAGGCCGCTCGAGAAGGTTATATTGCATGGACTCCAAGGTAATCTGGCAAATTGGCGACACAATTGACTTGGCGTTTGAAAGCAAATGGCTCTGGTGGAGGTATGCTTGTTGAACCGGAGGCCTGTGACTAGTGGATTGCCTCAGTGTTCGGTGCTGGGCCCATTGCTGTTTGTTATCTATATCAATGAGTTGGACGAGAGTGCACAACACAAGGTTAGTAAGTTTGCAGATGACACTAAAATAGGAGTGATCCCATGAGGAACATTACCAGAAATTGCAGCAGTGCCTTGATCGGCAGCGGAAGTGGGCTGAGAAATAGCATGTGGTGTTTAACATAGATCAGGGTAACGTCTTGCATTTTGGAAAGTCAAATCCAGGTAGGAGTTTAATGATGAATGGGAGTGCCTTACGGAGTGTAGTGGAATAAAGGACATTAGAGATCAGGTGCACTGTCATCTGAAATTTGAGTCACAGATACACAGGACAGTGAAGAAGGCTGTTGGCACACAGGCCTTCATCAGGGCATTGAGTATAAACGTTGGGACGTTATGTTGCAATTATACAGGATGTTGGTAAGGATGCAGTTGGAGTTTTCGGTTCAGTTTTGTTCTCCTTGCTCCAGAAAAGATATTATTGAATAAGAAACAGTGTAGAAATTTCAGAGATTTTTCCTGGGCTAAAGGGTTTAAGTTATAAGGAGAAATTCGACAGTTTAGAACTTATTTCTTTACAGCCTAGGAAACTGAAGGGGTTCTTATAGAAGTGTAGATAGTTTGTGATAAGATTTGTAGCTCGGTGCTCGTTGTTGTGGTTCTGTTCGCCAAGCTGGGAATTTGTGTTGCAGACGTTTCAGCAGACAACTGGAACGGACAACGGGAAGCGGCAGATACAAGCCATTATAAATGCCGGAGGAAACATCACAGAAGCACTTCACAGGAAGCTCCCAAGCACTGCGGATGTCACCTAGACAGGGGACGAAACGTCTGCAACACAAATTCCCAGCTCGGCGAACAGAATCACAACAAGAAGTGTAGATCTTATCAAATTATGAGAGACGTGCATTGGAGTGAACACTTCATTTTTTTCGTAAGGTTGGCGAATCGATGACTAGAGGACATCCTTTAATGCTTCGAGAGGAATAACATAAAAATTAACTTGTAGGGGCAACTTGTTTACACAGAGTATAGTACACATATGGACTGAGCTGCCAATGGAAGTGGTTGAGGTGGGTACAATAACAACATTGAAAAGGCATTTGGACAAATACACAGTTAGGAAAAGATTAAAGGATACAGAGCAAGGTCAGAAAAATTGGATGAGTGTGGATGGATATTTTGTTCGGCATGGAATAGCTGGGCCGAAGGGCCTGTTTCCGTCTGTAGAACGTATGACTGTAAATACGTGTGTTTTGGGATAGAGACAGGGAGAGGGAGACTGAGAAAAAATGTCATGGAAAGATATGTTCACAGGTTTCAGAATACTGAAATGAAGACATTTCGATAGTATCATGCCACACGGGACAGTATTATGAAGAACTATGAGTTAATGGTATATTAGTGTGAGTTCAGGCGATGGAGAGTTTTGAATGAGCATTTGTCCTGCAGCTTTGCAGCTGGGTGGGAGGACTGCAGAGTCTTCGACACATTGAGCTGTATAAAACAGTAATTTGTCTCAGTTTCATTTTCGATGAGTGTGACAGAGGGATTGTCTGTACGAAGCTGAGCTAGTTTCCTGGTGCTATCTTATCGAACTCACCTCATTAGCTTCCCGCCCCCCCCCCCCCCCCCCTTCGACATGATGTCCATCTTATTGAATACCAAACCGATTCTCCCACCTATTGACCAGACAGCACTCCGGCACTTTTACCCCAGTTTTCTACAAGTACCTGTTCGAGAGCATTCTCCATGGTATGCACTCTCCTAACAATATATTCCATCTGGTTTATACTTTCATACGACGGTCTGCATGCTTTACACAGACCAAACAAAAAATCTACACTTATTTTATGGTATTAGATGCCAATCACACTTAGTAATTCTGGTTATTTCACTTGACTCACCTTAATGATATTAAATCAAAGGCAGCTTCTAAACACGTCTTGTTATACAATTTCGCGCAGAGAACGTTTTTACTCTCAGCCGTTATCTTGACCGTTATCTGAATTGTACCATTTTCATTGTTATGAAAGATTCTCTTGCCCTTTGCCTGTGACTGTTTCTGTCTGTGACAGTTGCACTGTCTCCCACTCAGTTAGTTGGACAGCAAGTTTGTGATGTAGAGGGAGGCCAACAGCGCAGGTTCAGTTCCTCACACTGACAGAGTTTACCATGAAGGGGACGCTCTCTCAACCTCAACCTCACCCCATCACCCGAGGTGTGGTGACCCTCAGGGTAAACCAGCATGAGTGGTCTCTCTAATGACAGTTCTTTGGGCCTCTATTCTATCAATGTTAGCATTTTAATTTTAAAAAGTAATTTTATTGAAAGATTTTTAATTTTATGATAACGCAATAACAACACAACTCAAATAACTGAACAAAATTACACTCATGTGCATGTACATACAAAACAAGTTAAAAACATTAAATGGACAGAAGAAAAACAAAAATAAACAATAAATAATGAATAAATAGTTCAGCGCAGCATAACAAAACGATAGCTCTCGTTCTTCAAGACCATTAACTGATACGCATTTTTATGTTCATAATTGTTTCTCGCTGGGTATTAGATTCATTAGAAAGTATCGTCATGGCTATATAAGAGCCCTTCTTAATGTGACAGATAAACCTGCATCGTATTAATCCAAAGAGAGCTGTCATGTCTTACATTAATCTCTGTTTTTTGGTGCACCAAACTGGTGAGAAAGTCCAAAGGGATATTCTCCAAGAACTTACGACGACCCAACAGAATCAGGGTTTTCCGACATCCAACACAACAGAACATGTTTCCTTGCACAGAAAGTAAGGATATAATGTTTTTCCTCTTGTGCATCTGCGTAAGGTACCCTGAGCAGGCCCAGGAAAAGAAAAACCGGGTCCATCTCCAATTCAGTCCCCAATACCTACTCCATCACACCGAACACAGTGCTCCAATATATATGAAGCCTGCAGCAGGGCGACAATCAAGAGTAAGAGTGCCTGTAGTCATTCTGCATTTAGGACATGCTGAAGATAATCCCACTTCGCATTTTGAGAGACAATCTGGGGTCAGATAGACCCAATGAAGAATTTTCAACTGCGTGGAATTGGTACTATTACAGATCAAAATCCTTCTAGCATTTTCACAAATGTCCTCCCATCTCTCCGAGGTGGTCTGAACCCCCAACTCTCTCTCGCAGTCATCACATAGCTGCACAGTCTCGTCTGAGGGGAGACACTCCAACTAATGATAAAGGGTACTGACAGATAGTGTATTCTAAGCAATAAGCACCCACTTCTCTCTGTAGGATCTGTAAGAGTCTTTTAAAGGTGTATTTTTTTAACATCAAATCTCTGATCTGGACAAAAAAAAACAGAAGAGGTCTCTACTAGGTAGTCCATACTTACGAGTTATTTGATCAAATGCTGTCATTCTTTTTCCCTCAAATAAAACGTGGTGGCTAAGTAGTTAGCACTGCGGCCTCACAGCACCAGGATCCAGAGATGTGAAGGTTAGATGAATTGGCTATTGATAAATCACCCATAGTGTTTGGGGATGTGTAGGTTGGAGCATTAGTCAGGGTAAATATAGGATGGTAGGGTAATGGGTCTGGGTGGGTCGAAGACGACTTGTTAGGCCCAAGGGCTTGTTTCCACACTGTAGGGATTCTAGTAATTCTAAATCACTCAAGCAAGTTACACCCCTGGCTTCCCACAGTTTAAACATGGAATCCATTGTTCCTGGTTGACAACTCGGTATACCAATTATAGGGGTAAGAAACATGGTTTTGGCTATATTGCGCTCGACCTGACGCATTGGCATTCATGCTTTAACTTTATGGATAATTATTGGGTGATGACACTACTCCATAAATGTTGTCATTTTGTCTCAAACAACAGACTAATAAGGGTTCACCTTGTCTGAGTCCACAGTGGTCCACACATTAACATAGGATAATAAAGAACTTAATTGGTAGCTTTTAATCTGGAAGATCTACTCCCCACACTCTGTGGAGTAGTTGCAATTTGGTTAGCTTGATCAAGAGTCGCTTATGGTGCCAAATAAAAGAGCTAAACCAGCCATTGAGTCTCCGAAATATCTGTCTGAGAAATATCAAAGGAAGCATTCACACGGGGTATAGCAAATAAGGAAGGACATTCATTTTAAGAACAGGTATCCAACCGAGCCAGGATATTGGAAGTGCTTACCATCTTTGAAGGTCTTGTTTAATTTTGTCAAACAAATGGACATAGTTCACGTTAAATAAATGGTCAAAGACGGGTGTAATGAATATACTAAAATAGGGAAACCACCCCCGTGACCATTGAAAAGGAAACCCGGATTTGCCTTCAACATCAGGTATTCCCCTGAGACGTCCCATAGGGATGGCCACAAACTTTGTAAACTTAATCTTATAGCCCGAAAATGTGGTAAGCGAATTAATGCATTGCATCACTTGAGCTGCCGAAACTGTGGGATTTGACAAAAAAACAGATCCTCATCTGTATACAACATAACTTTATGTTATTTCTATCTTACTTCTGGGGCAGGAATGTTGGGGTAATATTCCCAATTGTGTAGGATGCCACCGTATCTAAGATTGTTGCAGGGATGGGGAAGAGATCATCCCTCGTGTGCCATTTCTGCGGGTGAAAGGAGAAAATAAAATCCCTACTTGTGATGCAGATCTGCCTTCAGACATTCACCAGCTCTAGTTCTGCACAGAAGTCCACTAATTGCTTACATTATAACGAGGGTATTGGGGGATATTTGGGCATTCTGTCAACCGTGGGTCCATAAGACTGTTGAAATCTCCGTCTACAATAATGTGCCACGATGCAAGATAACTTACTTTGGAAAATGCATCCAAAAGGATTTTAAGATGGTGCGCCGGGTGGCAATAATCATTCAAAATACTGTATTGTTTTCCATAGTTCAAGACTTTGGGGATGATGATCCTTCCGTGAGTGCCTAATACAATTTAGTAATTTAAATGGAAGATTCTTCTTCACTAGTATGGCTTCTCCCGTACTCCTAGTATTAAAAGACGAGAAATAAACCCGATCAAACCCGCCCTGCTATAACGCCAAATGTTCCTTGCCATCAAGGTGCATCTCCTGCAATAGGACAACATCCACTCTTTCATTTTGTAGATTAGAAAGTACACTTTTCCTCTTGACTGGCAGATGGCTCCCCTTAATGTTCCAGGTACAACAGTTAAGCACATCATTATCCAAAACACACTGTAGCAACATTTCAAGTCTAGAGTTTCACATCGAATTACACATCGCTGATCATTAATGAAAAAAAAGACTCATTGAGCCTAAAAACTGTACAAACTAAAACTACTACAACTAACAAGCTCTCAAAAATTTCCAAAGCTAAACACATAAAACAATCAAAAAAACGAAATAAAATCCAAAATGCCAATGACACTCGATTGGGGAATTTACTCTCCACCGCCCACTGCGGATGCTTACATATCTCAAAACGTTATCTTGTGCCCTCTACCAATATGGAATCCAGGGCAATTAACAACAAATATCGGGCTTGAACTGCCCTTCGGTTGGCACTTAGTCATCACAACTACCTTTGTAATCCTGTCCAGCATGAGCTGCACCCCAGACACAAGCAAAGAAAGAAGAAAAAGTAGTCATACGATGAAGAAGTTAAAAATGAGTACTCTACCCATTCTCAGCTATAATGTAACACTGCTTAATAGCAGAAAAATCCAACAAACTTTCTTTAAGAGAGAAACATGATTATCTAAATATCCAGCTCACTTTAAAAGTTTTCGTTTTCTCTGGAGAGTCAGACGGGTTCACGGATCCATTCAAAGCAATACGCAACACTGTTGGGAACCGTAAGGAATACTGAATCCCTAGTTCCCTTACTCTTCTCTTGATATCATCAAAAGATTTTCTTTCCTGATCACTGCCGCTGAAAAGTCCTGAAAGAACATAATCCTGGAGCTCTTGAGAATTAAACCCATTGGATTTTAGAACCCCTGGGTACTGAAAGCTTCCATCAGACTTTGTTTGTCCCCATAACTATATAATCGCGCAAGGACAGGATGAAGGCATTGGTCTGAGTCTGACTTTCGCGCCGTTACCCGATGACTTCCTCACTTTTCACCCGTCCCTCCTCAGTTTCGAATTGAAGGAATCGCTGCAGCCAGTTCTTGAAAAAACTCAGCGGCTGACCACCTTCTGTCCGCTCCAACAAACCGACGATGTGACTATTATTCATCCTACCCCTGTTCTCGAGGTCGTCATCTTGTTCAGTTAAGGTGCAGACCTGCTTTTCAAGGGCGAGAATCCTCTCCCGAGAGGAATCGATCCCGGTCTCTGTCGCTGCATTTCCGCCTTTGGTGTCGTCTGTTCTGTTTCCAAGGCTGTCAAGTTGCTGCACATGTTTTTGGAGCACGGCTGAGAGCGGCTCTAGCCACGGATGAACCCTTCTTCAATCATGGCTTCAATCATTTCACATAACTTGGTGAACTCAGTGACCAAGGCCTGGTGAGGAACTGGGTCCATGGAACGAGCAGAGTGGGTTGCAGCTACAGCGTCAGGCAGGCTCGATGCTTCTGACGGGTGCACCGTGTGTTGGGACTGACTCGATCCTTTCCCCATGTTTTGCCACTTCTATTTGTCAAACCGGGATTAGTAAAGATTCTATCGCTCTTTTAGTGTTGAAATTTAAGTAAATGGCTGGGATGGGGTTGGTTAGAGAAACATTTTTCCCGTGCATTGACACCGAGTCCAGCATCTTGTATTCCCCCTTAACATTTTATCGATATTACCATTTTATTTTGCATTATATTCCTGGAGGTCCTGAAGCCGTGTCATTTGATACCACTGTCTACATTTTCCCCTACACTGCACATTGCTGCCCATTCCTCGATAATCCTTAATTCTGTTGTTATTTATGAACCTTCCGTCTGTGCATCAAAAAAATATATATCTCTGCCTCCGTTGCTCCGTGGGAAAGAGTGTTCCAAAGACTCACAGCACTTTGAGAAAGCCATTATAAACATTTTGATCTGAGTGTGAGATTAGTTTTTTGTGTCTCCTTATCTGAGAAAGGATATAATTACATTGGAAGCAGTTCAGAGATATTTCATTTCACGTATTCCTGGGGTGAAGGGCTTATATTATGGAGGCTTTAACAGGTTACTCTTGGAATGAAAGGAAAAAACACATAAGAGACCTTGAGGAGAGTGGATCAGGTATATACCCACTGGGTGTTTGTATAGTCCAAATTTGTTGTCATTGTTATAGAATCTCAACAGTGTGGAGGCAGGACATTCCGTCCATTAAGTCCACACTGACCCACCAAACAGCATCCCACCTATGCCTAACCCCCAACCACAGTCTTATCCATTTAACACTGCATTTCCCATAACTAACCCACCTAACCTACACATCCCTGGGCACTATGGACAATCCACTTTACACTGCACATATTTGGACTGTGGCAGGAAACTGAAGCACTGGGAGGAAGCCCAGGCACGGGGAGAATGTTCTAACTCCACATAGAGGGTCGCCTGAGGTTGGAATTGAACCCAGCTCCTTGGTGATATGAGGCAGCAGTGCTACCAATAGATCCAACATACACCTCTGTTAGTTCTGTTAGTAACTTGTGGCTGACGAAAGAAATCTGACTTGTTCTTATCACTGAACCTGACCCAGTCTGAGACCTTTATCATCGGTCATATCACCAACCTGGTTACATTTAAAATTTGCTGTGAGCAGTGGAAGAGTGAGACTAAAATAGGAAAGAGTGACACCCTCCATCCTCAGTCATAACTGGTGTGAGAAAAAAAATCCCAAAGTGGGAATTCATTCAAGTGGGAATTCTCTTTCCCAGAAGTTTGGGATAGCTGAATCTTTATATTATATCGAGGCTGGCTTCGTCTGATTTCCCATAGGCAGGTGAATCAGGGATAATGGTGCATGGAGAGAAAAGTGCAATTGGGACCATAATTAGATGATCCACGACTTTATTTACTGGTGGAGTAGTGTCAATGGGCCGAATGGCCCCCTCGTGTCCCTCAGCCCCATGTTTTGATGTTCCATTCAGTCCTTCGGATCTGCTACACAGGGGCAGATCGAGGCCACTCCGATGGTTAGGTGCATTTTGGAAATGTACTTGGAAAATCCACGCTGGGTCAAGAAGTGACACTCACCCCCAATCCCAGTTTCCAGGCTTCCCCTCTCCGGAACGTCTGCTGCAGATGTGGGTCGTGTTACAGACCCAGATTTACTGTGAATACAGCCCCTATACTCCACCCAGCGTTAACTCGAACAAATCCTCTGCTCACCCAAATGTAGCATTACACAACACAACTTCCGGGAAAATAACCAGTTACTTTGCAAAAGCATAACATGTGAAATTAATAAATTGGAACAAAAGTAGGCTATTCGGCCCTCGAGATTGCCCTGTCATTTATTACGAACATGGCTGATCTACTCCAGGTCTAACTCCACTTTCTTGCCGACTCCTTGTATCCCTCTACACCTCTCTGGGTTAGGGAATTCCAGACATTCACTACCTTCTGAGAGAAGACATCACTTTGCATCTCAGATAGAAATCGATATTCCATATTCGGTATCTATGTCCTCGAGTTCGAGACTCCACTCAGGAATGGTAACAACTTCTCAACATCTACCTTCTCAAGTCCCTTCTGTGTCTTGTAATTTTCAGCAGTATCACTCCTCATTCATTTAAACCCCAATTCCATTGTATAGATTCTCAATAGCCTCTCCATTGTATAGATTCTCAATAACATAACTCTTTCATCCCTGGAAGCCGGCTAATGCACCAACCTAGTTACTTGCTGCATCAGCATGCTAACATTATTTTTCATACAGAGGAACACTCCAATCCCTTTGTACTGTTCTTTTTCTGGAAGTCCTCTCCATTAAATAACAACTTGCCTTTTGATTCTCAGTGTCATCGTCAAAGCTTCCTCCTTCAGACTATCAGTATAGAGTGTAAATAACTGATGCCATCGCACTGATAGCCGTGGTCCGCCAGCAGATATACATTTATCATGAAGATCCATTAATCCTGACTCTCCGGTTTCTATATGTTATGCAATCATCATCCCATGTTAATACATTCTCCATCATCCTAAGAGCTTCTGTCTTGTGTAAGAACTTTTATTTTGTAATACCTTGTGGAAAAACTCTGGAAAGCATGGTGTCTACCAGAACCCCTTTATCAAGTCCGCTTGTTACATTCTCAGGCATGTCCAGAAGTACTTTGCATGGTTTTACAGGGCAAAATATAACTTCCCTTTCACAAAACCACTCTGAACCTGCGTGAAGCTTTTCTAAATGTCCATGCTGGCCAGGTTTTCCAAATTGAGCTAGTCCCATCTGTTTTCATTTGGCTCATATGCCTCTAAATGTTTCCCATCCATATGTTTGTCCAAATGTCTTTTAAATGTTGTATCTGTATATGCATCTACCACTCTTCCTCTGGCAGCTCATTCCATACCTACGCCAACTTCTGTGTAAAAACACTGCCCCTGCGTCCCTTGTAAATTTTCCCTCTTTCACCTTAAGCCTATGCGTTCTACGGCTGAACTCCCCCATCCTGTGGAGAAGGCTTTGGCTATTCACCCTATCCATACCTCTCTTGATTTAGAAACCTCTATAATGTCATCCCTCAACCTTCTACACTCCATCCAATTCTAATTTCAAGAACAAACATTTAAAGATAAATACTGCAAATTTGTAACTATAGTAAACATGACAGGTAAACAATACTCAGCCCAAACTTCATGCTGTGATTTGGTATTTCTCCCGATTACCTGATATCCTTTGTCTAAAGGAGGCGATGATCTCGACAGTGAAAACGTATTAATGACCAGATCTTTATAATGCCACATAGTCAACATTCTCCCTCCTGGTCTCCCTATGATCTTGTGTGATAGTGCCTTCTTTATCTTGCACTCAATAGAGAGAACCCCTTTCCCCATTCACACCTTAAGTTAAACTCATTTTGTATCATCTTCTCATTCACCACTGATAAAAGCCGGTTTATCTTTGCCAACCCCTCTTTTCCCTGTCAGCCATTCCCCACTTCTGTCAAGCTATTAAAAAGCCAAGGTTCCAATTCTTTTCAGTACTGAAGAAGTGTCACACTGGGCTTGAAATGCTAACGCTGTTTCTCTGTCTCTGCAGATGCTGACAGACCTGCTGGATTTCTCTAGAAATGAATAGACACGGAACAAATTTTCACAAAACTAATAACGATGGATACTGGTAACTAAATTACTAAAATTGCTTGAGAAACTGAGAGTTTTGTAGAGGGTCACTGGACCTGAAAGATAAACACTGCATTCATTCCAGAAGATGCTGCAACATCTTCAGCAATTTCTGTTTTTGGACAATTTCCAAAGAAGTATGTCAAAGATACTCAAACATCCTGTTCAACATGGAGTGTCGTACACTGCGAACTGAACAATAATGCATGGTAGACAAGTTCCTTGACTCTGAAACTACATAAGTCTGGCATCACTGACACTACAGAGCTCTTAATCATAGTCAGGGAGAAAAACAGAGTGAAACACTTTCACTTCAAACAACAGAAGTTGACATTGTGGAAGACAAACGATATCGATTATTACTTTAAATGGATTGAGTTAAAGTAACAACTTTGAGGCGTGACACCAGGGAGAGGCCCTCAGCAGAATGAGAATATGAAAATGCAAGTGTTACCGCATCAGAAACCAGGTTAGGGACAGAATACAGGGCTGATGGGTGAATGGGTCTCGGTGTGAACTGGGGGACAGTCAGTAGAATTCAATTGTAGATATTGCAACTCAAACTGGGTTATCATTTGATGCTGCAGGAACAGCAGAAGCAGAAACAGAATTGTATTCAACGGCAATCTGTAACATTTTCCCGACGATAATTCATTACCATCATGGTTCAGTGATGAATGTGGCTGAACATGCCAGGGTCTAAATCATGTGGACCTAAACCTTTTGACAACCCATTAAAGCTACCACACTTAACTGGTTAAATTCCGACCAGCAGAACTAATGTCTGATGGAGAGGGGAAATGATCCCAAGACCAACAGATCAGATCTAAGCTCTGCCGTCCTGCCAAATCCAAACAATAATGTCGATGTACTATTAAACAATTTACTGGAGAGGACTCCAAAAATATCCTCATCCAAAATATCGGAACAGCTCTGCGCATCAGTGAAAAAAGTCAAGGATGTGGTGTCTGCACTATCCTCAGCCAGACGTGTTGAGTGGATGATCCACCTCACACTCATCATGATTCCCACAGAATCACAGATGCCAGTCTTCAAGCAATTCGATTTGCTGTACGGTCCTGAGGAAACAGCTGAACACTATTGATACGACAAAGGCAATGGGCCCTGACAGCATTCCTGCAATTGGACTGAAGACTTGTGCTGCACAATAAGCCGTGTCCCTGGGGAAGCTCTTTCATTCCAGCTCCAACTCTGCCATTTCCCTGGCAATGAGGAAAATTACTCAACTATGTTCAGTCCCTGAATATGAGAATAATTACAATCTGACCAATTACCACACCCTCAGTCCCATCACGACAGTCATATTGGTGGGAATACTTTTTGATAGAGCTGTCAAGTAGCACCGAAATATTCAGGTCAGTGTGGTTTCCGATAGGTCCCATGTGGAGATGGTGCTGTAGTGAACATATCATTGGATTACGAAACCAAACCAGGTCAATGCTCTAGCAACTGGTGGAAGTTAAATATAATTAATAAAGTATCGAGACCTAAAATCTGGTGTCAGTAACAGTGATCTTGTGTCCAATGTTGATTGTAAACATCGATCTCCTTCCCCAATGTACTTTCAGGAAGTGAATCTCCCGTGCTTTCCTGGTCTGGCTTAAAAGTGACTCCAGATACACAGACATGGTCTCGGAATCGGCCACGTGAGGCACTCAATTGTATCAAACTACTCTGAGGTCTTAAATGATAAAACCTGACAGAACACCCGGCATCAACCTTGTTATCAGAAAAGGGAATGGGAAACAAGTCCCGTTGACCCTGCATAGACATCCTTCCCAACATCTGAGAGCTTGTAACAACTTTTGCAGAGCTTTCCCATAGATTGCACAGAAACACCAAGAGAGGAGGCGGTCATTCAGCACGTTGAGCTTTCCCCATGCTATTTCATGGCCGAACATCTCCTCAATGCAGTTTTCCCCACACAATGTTCATATCCTAAAATATGTTTAAACATTATGAACTATAGTGCCTTTGGCCCATCAATATATATGGAGTTCTCTGATAATGGTTGTTTATTATGTGCGATTTGACTGCAATGCGATTCGTGAACCATTTTCTATAAAGTGAACTATCATCCCTGCTTCCAATCTGTCACACCCTGTCAGAGTTTTATATATCTCACTGAGATCTCCACTCATTTTCCTAAAACCCATGGAATACAGGCCCAGTCACCCCAAACTCTGCTCCCACAACTAACCTGTCACCCCAGAGATCAGTCTGGTCATCATGCACGGCACTCCCTCAATGTCAGGTTTGCCCTTTATTAGGTAGGGACACCAAAACTGCACACAATACTTCACAATGGGTCCGAGATAGGGTCCCACTAAGGCCCTGTACAGTTGCAGTAAATGACCCTTACTCCTGTATTCTAAATCCCCCTGAAATGAAGGTGAATAAACCATTTATCTTCCTACCTGCTTTCTGCTACTGCAATATTGCTTTCAGTGACTGGTGTACAGGGAGATCCAGATCTTTTCAATGTTACAGCTCCCGACTTGCTGGGTTTATTACACTGTATACAGCATGCCAATGCCATTCCCAGTATTAACTTTCGTGTTCAGATCTCACTGCCCTACATGGACTCGGAAGGCTGCGCAGAAATAAACAAAAATGCATCTTAAGTTCATTTATTGATCAACAATTATCAACCAATCCCTTTTCGAATGATAGGCTGCCATTCAATTGATCCCATCAATTTACACAACCTCTCATCTCTGCCATTGCTCTCCATCTGCACGGTATTTGCCCAGTCACTCCAATTGTCTCAATCAACTTGGAGGTAAAAACAATGACAGCAGATGCTGGAAACGGATTCTGGATTAGTGGTGCTGGAAGAGCACAGCAGTTCAGGCAGCATCCAAGGAGCTTCGAAATCGACGTTTCGGGCAAAAACCCTTCATCAGGAATAAAGGCAGTGAGCCTGAAGCGTAGAGAGGTAAGCTAGAGGAGGGTGGGGGTGGGGAGAAAGTAGAATAGAGTACAATAGGTGAGTGGGGGAGGGGATGAAGGTGATAGGTCAGGGAGGAAAGGGTGGAGTGGATAGATGGAAAAGGAGATAGGCAGGTAGGACAAGTCCGGACCAGTCATGGGGACAATACTGAGCTTGAAGTTTGGAACTAGGGTGAGGTGGGGGAATGGGGAAATGAGGAAACTGTTGAAGCCCACATTGTTACCCTGGGGTTGAAGTGTTCCGAGGCTGAAGATGAGGCGTTCTTCCTCCAGGCGTCTGGTGGTGAGGGAGCGGCGGTGAAGGAGGCCCAGGACCTCCATGTCCATGGCAGAGTGGGAGGGCGAGACGAAATGTTGGGCCAAGGAGCGGTGTGGTTGATTGGTGCGGGTGTCTCGGAGATGTTCCCTAAAGCGCTCTGCTAGGAGGCGCCCAGTCTCCCCAATGTAGAGGTGACCGCATCGGGACCAACGGATACAATAAATTATATTAGTGGAGGTGCAAGTGAAACTTTGATGGATGTGGAAGGCTCCTTTAGGGCCTTGTATAGAGGTGAGGGAGGAGGTGTGGGCGCAGGTTTTACAGTTCCAGCGGTGGCAGGAGAAAGTGTCAGGATGGGAGGGTGAGTTGTAGGTGGGCGTGGACCTGACCAGGTAGTCACGGAGGGAACAGTCTTTGCGGAAGGTGGAAAGGGGTGGGAGGGAAATATATTCCTGGTGGTGGGGTCTGTTTGGAGGTGGCGGAAATGTCGGCGGGATGATACGGTTTATGCGAAGGTTGCTGGGGTGGCAGGTGAGCACCGGGGCGTTCTGTCCTTGTTACCGTTGGAGGGGTGGGGTCTGAGGGCGGAGGTGCGGGATGTGGACGAGATGCGTTGGAGGGCATCCTTAACCACGTGGGAAGGGAAATTGCGGTCTCTAAAGAAGGAGGCCATCTGGTGTGTTCTGTGGTGGAACTGGTCCTCCTGGGAGCAGATACGGCGGAGGCGGAGGAATTGGGAATACGGGATGGAATTTTTGCAAGAGATAGGGTGGGAAGAGGTGTAATCCAGGTAGCTGTAGGATTTGGTGGGTTTGTAAAAAATGTCAGTGTCAAGTCGGTCGTCATTAATGGGGATAGAGATGTCCAGGAAGGGGGAGGGGGGGGGGGGAGGTGTCAGAGATGGTCCAGGTAAATTTAAGGTCAGGGTGGAATGTGTTGGTGAAGTTGATGAATTGCTCAACCTCCTCGCGGGAGCACGAGGTGGCGCCAATGCAGGAATCAATGAAGCGGACGACGAGGTGGGGAGTGGTGCTGGTGTAATTACCGAAGATCAACTGCTCTACGTAGCCAACAAAGAGACAGGCATAGCTGGGGCCCATACGTGTGCCCTTGGCTACCCCTTTGGTCTGGAGCAAGTGGGAGATTTCAAAGGAGAGATTGTTAAGGGTGAGGACCAGTTCGGCCAAACGAATAAGAGTGTCGGTGGAAGGGTACTGTTGGGGACGTCTGGAGAGGAAAAAAACTGAGGGCTTGGAGGCCCTGGTCATGGTGGATGGAGGTGTAGAGGGATTGGATATCCATGGTGAAGATGAGGCGTTGGGGGTCGGGGAAACGGAAGTCTTGGAGGCGGTGGAGGGCGTGGGTGTTTTCTCCAACGTATGTGGGGAGTTCCTGGACTAGGGGGGATAGGACAGTGTCGTGGTAGGTAGAGATAAGTTCAGTGGGGCAGGAGCATGCTGAGACAATGGGTCAGCCAGGGTGGTCAGGTTTGTGGATCTTGGCAAGGAGGGAGAACCGGGCAGTGCGGGGTTCCCGGACTGTGAGGTTGGAAGCTGTGGGTGGGAGATCTACTGAGGTGATGAGGTTCTGTATGGTCTGGGAGATGACGGTTTGGTGAAGGCGGGTAGGGTCATGGTCGAGGGGGCAGTAGGAAGAGGTGTCCTCGAGTTGGTGTTTGGCTTCAGCGATGTAGAGGTCAGTGGGCCAGACTGTCGGTTTATATATATGTATATATATATATATATATATATATAAAACCTGGAAAGTTAGAGTCTCCTCAGTTTGGACATTGACTCCGTGCTGTCTGGTTAAATACAGAAACATAACCAGGAGATTTAGTGTCTCCTCAGTTCAGGGCACTGACTCTGTGCCTGCTGTTTTAATATATATAAAACCAGGATATTTAGGGTTTCCCCAGATTTGGGCACTGACTCGCAACTCTACAGTTTAATTAATATATATAACGAGGAAATTTAGAGTCTCCTCAGTATAGGGCACTGATTCTGTTGGCTGGTTAAATGTATATGACCTGGAGATTCAGAGCCTCGTCATTGAATGGGACTGAGTTTCTGCTGGCTGGTGGAATAAATAAATGTATAACCAGCTGATTTAGATTCTCCTCCGTTTAGGGCATGGACTCTGTGTTGGGTGGTTAAATAAACATATATACCCAGAAGATTTAGGGTCTCCTCATGTTTAGGTGACTGACTCTGTGCTGGCTGATTAATTGAATATATGGAACCAGGAGATGTGGAGTCTGCTCATTATAGGGCACTACCTCTGTGCTGGCTGGTTAAATACATGTTTACAACCAGGGGATTTAGTGTCTCCTCAGTTTAGAACACTGACTCTATGCTGTTCGTTTAAATATATATATAACCAGGATATTTAGAGTCTCCTCAATCTAGGGACTGACTCTGTGCTGGATTGTTTAATAAGTATATGTAATTACAGGAGATTTAGATTCTGTTCAGTTTAGAGCACCGACTCTGTGCTGGATGGTTAAATATATCTCATCAAAGATTTAGAGTCAGCTCATTATAGGGCACTGAGACTATGCTGGCTAGTTAAATAAATACATATAAACAGGACATTTAGAGTCTCCTCAGGTTAGGGCATTGACATTCTGCTGTCTGATTAAATAAATATATATAACAGTCAGATTCGGATTCTCCTCAGTTTAGGGCACTGACTCGGTGTTGTCTGGGTAAATATACAGAGCCAGGAAAATTACAGTCTCCTCAGTGTAGGGGGTGGTGTAATTTTTAAATCATTAACTGTTGTAGTAGGCACATAGTAAGTACAAAGCCACCATTTTAGTCTTCTCTACCTTGTAGTAAGCACGAGCAGACACTCCCCCAGATTTTCATGAATGGAACAATGGAAACAGCTTTCCTCGTGGCTGAGGGACCGCCCACAACCACGGCTGTACGTCATCATCCATATTAGGGAGAAGCGGGGAACTTTAACACTCATTGGCTGAGACAGTAGAAGGCCCAGCCCACTCCTACATGTATATAACGTGCGGGGATTACAATCTGTGTGTGTGCCTCGTGGGAAGCCATTGAGGTAACACCCGGTTCTGCAGAACTGAATAAATAGTTTTGGACGAGCTCCTCCGTGTCTTTGTTCTTGGGAAGGGAAGCAGAGTGCCTGATGGGGGTCGCAGAGTCCCCTATCCTGCACAATTGGGGGCTCTTCCGGGATGCAATAATTATTGCCGGGGCTCTCTTCGGCTCGTGGATCAAGTCTGATACAAAAAGACGCGTCTGGTATATATTTATACTGCTCACTGGATCGGCTTGGTCCGTCAGCCGTCGGCCAAGAGAGTGACCCGGCTCATTAAAATAATTTTGGATCCCGAGAAAAGGAACACACGGACGAGTGCTGGGACGACCGGTTAGTGACTATACACGGGGGGTACACACATTTAAAAAGGCCAGACAACTTCGTGCACGAATCAAGGTGAGAGAGTTTCTTTTTGTTCTTCCTTGTTGGCCGCGTGGTTTTGACGGTTATCTGTGAGAACGCTTTAAGCGTTTAAGACCAGGACCAAAGATAGACCATGGGAAATTGTGGTTTTGACGGTTATCTGTGAAAATGCTTTAGGCGTTTAAGACCAGGACTGAAGATAGACCATGGGAAATCAGACTTTTAGGTCCACTAAGGACAAGTCAGGGAGGACTGTAAATGGAAAAGAAATACCCCCCGATAGTCCACTAGGTCGGAAATTGAGTTTATGGACGGAAAGCAGTAGGACAAAGGACTTAAAGAAAGAGACTATGATAAAATATTGTTGTTTTATATGGACCAAAGAACCTATCCGCGCCCCCTCGGTAGTTTGGCCCGAGTATGGGTCT
This sequence comes from Chiloscyllium plagiosum, assembly GCF_037043375.1. Classification (NCBI taxonomy): domain Eukaryota; kingdom Metazoa; phylum Chordata; class Chondrichthyes; order Orectolobiformes; family Hemiscylliidae; genus Chiloscyllium; species Chiloscyllium plagiosum. The sequence goes on from NW_028270156.1 coordinate 105,968,944, forward strand.
GATGAAGACTGGGTGTGTCAACTCCTAAATATATATGTTAACAGAAAACAACCGTTTGACCCAGAAGAGAGCAAATACGCTGCCGTCTGGTTGGCGAGTGACTGCGGGGACCCCACGAGTCTCTATCCTCTGATTTGCCCAAACAGACCCAAGAAAGCCCCAGAAGTCTTGGGACGTCCTCACCGACGTTTTGCCCCCTTCTGCCCCGCCCCCATATGTACAACCCGCGCACGGCCAGGCGTCCAGCGCGGACCTCCCTCCTGCGTCGGATAATCCCGGTTCCCGGCAGGTCATGCTCAGTGAGGGAGAGCCTGCTGGGGGGGACACAGGAGGGGAAGAAGAGCCCACCCCAGGCATTAGGAGATCAGCCCGAATTGAGATGCGGAGAGATCAAGAAGAGAGATTGGGTGCTGAGAGGGTTAACAATGTTGAACAGATTAACCCTTTACGAGAGGTGCCGTTTGGGAACGAACGGACCGGATTCGTAGTACAACCTTTAAATTCTGGGGATATCCGACAACTCCGTAATGAACTACCCCGTCTACTGGACGACCCCGTCAGTGTGGGAACACAATTCGATCAATTTCTGGGGCCCAGTATACACACATGGGCCGAATTGCAGGCCATGATGAGAATACTATTTAATTACGATGAAATTGTCATGATCTGGAATAGTGCAATGGCCATTTGGGATAGGGAGTATCAGGACGGCCCTCAGCGTGGAGAGCAGAAGTACCCCTTAGAGGACCCCCGGTGGGATCATAATGACGAGGGGGGACGGGCTAATATGACAGACCTCAGAAACCTTATAATCAGGGGAATCAAAACCTGCGTGCCTAAACAGCGGAATTTAGCGAAAGCATTCGAAGTTGGACAGAAAAAGGATGAATCCCCGAGTGAGTTTTTAGACCGTTTGCGGGAGTCCATGCGAAAGTATTCAGGTTTAGACCCCGATGGGGAAATAGGCAAGGGCATGCTTAAGGTGCACTTTGTGACTAAGTCATGGCCTGACATTCAGAAGAAATTACAGAAAGTGGAGGATTGGGCTGAAAAAGATGTTGCAGAATTATTACGGGAAGCACAGAAGTGGGAGAGGAGGATCTTATGGAATCGAACGGCCTCAGGCGGCCGGATGTTACCATTGCGGGAAACTGGGACACTTCAAGAGGGATTGTCCCGATTTTAAAAGGGAGCGAGAAGGGATGTATGAAATGGAGCGCGAACAAATGGATTAGGGAAGTCAGGGGAGGGTCGGAACACGGGCCTACCAAGAACCCCTGGTAAATTTACGGGTGGGCCCATTTAGACAAGATGTTACTTTCTTAGTTGACACAGGCGCCGGCAGGTCCTCAATCACCCTCCATCCTAGGGGGGTTGGCTTCCAGGCTAAAACATTAAACATTTCAGGAGTAAAGGGTGGGGTTTTCAGTGCAAGAATATTTGAACCACAACCCTTGCGGCTGGAGGAGGAGGAGCTCCAAGTGGAACTCCTTCACCTCCCGCACCTTCCCTATGGGTTGTTGGGACGGGATTTAATAGTCCGTTTCGGACTACGAATAGAAGTGGGAGAAGAGGAAGAATTAGCCATTACCATGTCATACCTTAGTGAGTCCCGATTGACAGAGATAGACCCTAGGGTTTGGGTCGCCAAAGGGAACCGGGGGGGGGCTCGCAATTCGACCTGTGGAGGTAAAATTAAAGCCCCAGAGCCCCGACGTCAGAGTGCGCCAATACGCCATCTCTTGGGAAGGGAGGCAGGGCCTGAAGACAGTTATGGAAGACCGAAGAAAAGATGGATTGGTCGAGCCCTGTATGTCACGATACAATTCCCCCATCCTGCCGGTCCGGAAGTCGGACGGGAGCTACAGAATGGTCCAAGACCTAAGGGAAGTAAATAAAATTGTCCAAGTACGGCACCCTGTGGTACCGAACCCATACACTATTCTGGGGCGAATACCCCCGGACCATGGCTGGTTTAGTGTTATAGACTTAAAGGATGCCTTCTGGGCGTGTCCCCTGGACAAGGACAGTAGGGATCTTTTTGCTTTTGAATGGGAGGATCCTGATACTGGCAGAAAACAGCAGTACAGGTGGACCGTGCTCCCCCAAGGATTCACTGAGTCCCCGACTCTGTTCGGGCAGATTCTGGAACAATTATTGGAGGGACTAACCTTGTCCCCGGCCCTTAAGCTTATACAATACGTGGACGATCTCCTTTTATCCGGACCCACTGAGGAGGACGTCCTGCTTGGGACTAATGCCCTGTTAAATTACCTAGCTGAGAAGGGGTTAAGAGTGAGTCAGAAGAAGCTCCAGTATGTCGAGAAGGAGGTTAAGTATCTGGGACACTTGATAAGCCAGGGACAGAAACGAATAAGTCCAGAAAGGGTGCGGGCAATCATCGAACTAGGCCTCCCAATGACCAAGAGGGAATTACGGAAGTTCCTAGGACTTTTAGGCTATTGTCGGTTATGGATAGACGACTACACTCCCCTTACTAAAGACTTGTACCTAAAACTTATTGAGGGGGCGCCCAACAAAATAAAATGGGAGGAGGAGGAGAAGAAGCTAATTGGAATCCTAAAAGAAAAATTGATGTCAGCACCTGTTTTAAGCTTGCAGGATTTTAGTAAGACGTTTCGTCTCTTTGTGAACTCCAGAAAAGGGACTGCTCTTGGAGTATTGACCCAGGATTGTGGGGGAAAAAGGAAGCCCGTGGCTTTCCTGTCCAAAATTCTGGATCCGGTCTCCCGAGGGTGGCCGGAGTGCGTCCAAGCGGTGCCAGCCACGGCAAAGCTGGTAGAGGAAAGCAGGAAGTTAACTTTCGGGGCCCCCTTGACAGTCACTACTCCCCACCAGGTTAGGACTATCTTGAATCAGAAGGCCGGAAGGTGGCTGACTGACTCGAGGATTCTAAAATATGAAGCTATATTGTTAGACCGAGAAGACCTCCGAATAGAGGTCGGGAACTGCCAGAACCCGGCGGACTTCCTTTGGAAAGGGGAAGGGGAGGAGGAACTGGAACATTGCTGTTCAGACATAATAGAGTACCAGAGTAAAGTGAGGGAAGATCTGAGGGATACCCCCTTGCATGCAGGAAGGCAGTGGTATATTGACGGGTCCTCTCGGGTGATAGATGGGAAAAGGCACAACGGTTATGCAGTCATTAGTGAGACTGGCTGGGAATTAGTGGAAAGTGGACGGCTACCGAATGCCTGGCCGCACAAACGTGCGAGCTGTACGCCTTGCACCGGGCTCTGAGGAATTTAAAGGGAGTAGCCGGGACAATCTACACTGACTCTAAGTATGTCTTTGGGGTAGTACACACCTTTGGGAAGATCTGGAAGGAAAGGGGAATGATAAATAGTAGGGGAAAGGAGTTGGTCCACGAGGAACTGGTAGCCATGATCTTGGAGGATTTGTTGCTACCACAAGAGATTGCTGTAGTACATGTGAAAGGGCACCAGAAAGACAATAAAACGGAGACCCTGGGGAATCAATTGGCGGATGAACAGGCAAAATTGGCCGGGATGGGGAAGGAAGTAATAAACTGCCTGGTAAGGATTCCCCAGATATCCGAAATTACCGAAGTGCCCACGTTTACTGACAAAGAGGAAACTCTCCTCGCGTCTCTAGGGGGTACAAAAGATAGGGAAGGGAAGTGGACCTTACCCGATGGCCGCCAGCTACTAAATCGACCGTTGACGCGGGACATTATTGCCCGTCTACACCAAGGGGGTCACTGGGGCGCCCAGGCACTGTGCGATGCCTTCCTACGCCGATATGCTCACCCTGGTCTGTACACAGTAGCCAAGCAGGTCACGGGAGATTGCATAACGTGCCGAAAAATTAACAAAATGGGGCTGCAGCAGCACGCAAGACAAGGAGGTAGGAGTCCGGCCTATAGGCCGTTTGAGTATGTCCAGGTAGATTGCACTGAGCTCCCCCCCATAGGTCGCCTGAAGTATCTATTAGTGATAGTAGATCACCTGACAGGATGGGTGGAAGCTTTCCCCACTGCCACGGCAACGGCAACCCAGGTTAGCAAAATTCTACTCGAACAAATCATCCCACGATTTGGGCTACCCCGCGCTATTGACTCTGACCAGGGGAGTCACTTCACCTCGAACGTCCTCCAGAATATGGTGCAAGCGGTGGGGATTGACTGGGATTTGCATACCCCCTGGCATCCCTCTTCCTCAGGCAAGGTCGAAAGAATGAACCAAACCATCAAAAAGCAGCTAACCAAACTCACTAGTGAAATCGGCCTGCCTTGGACCAAATGCCTACCCCTCGCCCTGTTGCAAATTCGCACCCAGCCAAGACGGGATTTGGGCGTCTCCCCTTACGAAATGCCGTTTGGCCTCCCGTTCCATGGGCCGAAGGGAGAACCTCCCTTATTCGAGTCTCGGGACATGTTTGTGCAAAAATATGTGGTGGTTCTGGGGTCTGCTCTATCTCGTTTACGTCAACAGGGACTTTTGGCACAGACGCCGCCCTTCGAGTTCGCGGTGCACACCATCATGCCGGGTCAGTGGGTCCTGATTAAAAGCTGGAAGCAACGCACCCTCGAACCAACTTGGGACGGTCCCTTCCTCGTACTTTTGACTACCGAAAAGGGCTGGACACATTATACTCGGATCAAGGGACCGGTGCCACAACCGACGGAGGACGAACAAACCTCTCTGACAGAGGCATCTAAGGAACAGAGACCCTGAGAACAGACTAATTGGACTTTGGCGAGTTTAAAGGACTGTGTCCTCCGTCCGGACACGAGTGTTGCAACAAAATGCAGTCAATCGTATTGTTAACTTGCTTTGCCATTATCCTTCGGCTGGGTCATAGTGTGCGTGGTACCCAATTCGGCCTCTGGAAAAAAAACAGGCAGAGGACCGTCGGTGGCTCTCCATCTCCGTTCCCGTCAACAAGCCAACACAGACACTTAGTTTAGACCTATGTGGGTTGGTGCCCTGTGCAACTAAAAGTGAACTGAATCAGACTAAGCGTAACCTAGAGAGAGAAAGGGGATTCCAGGGTCAGACGTTAGTATTACAGTTGCATGGCAAAGAAGGCATCAATAGGCCTCCGGCCCCCGGGGTCCAGGCTATGGTGTCAATTGTCCGTGATCCCATCACCCCTGGGCGGAATTGTGAGCAGAATCAGTGCAATCCACTCTATCTGACCATAAAGACCTTGGGGAACAACGGGACGAGCCTTAATGGAACGATCCTGGGTATTAGGGTTGGGGGCCAGGCAGGACAGAAGGGGTTGCCGCTGTGCTGCACAACCATCACGGTCATTGAAGCTGGGTCTGGGGCCTCATCCACCCCCGATGAGCAGGAAAAGGTTAGGATAATTGAGGTGATGGACTTGGAAAGGACCTTTGAAATAGAAACGGGATACGGGGAGGCGAATGCCTGGATGGAATGGGTCAAATATACGGTAAGGAGCATGAAAAAGAGTGATTGCTACGCGTGCACGGGTGCCCGTCCTAACCCTCAGGTGGTCCCATTCCCGCTGGGATGGGAGAAACATCCACAAGCCTTGGACTGCATGGTAAGGCTGTACCAGGACCGAGAGGCCTGGAACGACCCCACTTGTCGACCCTTAAGTTTGAAGTTTCCTCCCGTCAGGTCTAAAGGGGCGCCCCGCCCTCCGTCATTCACAGGGGTAACGGGTACGCACCAAGCCTGCGTCTCTCGGACGGGACCGCAATGGGACAATGATGTGGGGACATTTGACAAGTGCAGCGGATCAATTCGGCGGGTCAACGAAACTACCGGGGGCAGGAATTACTCCCACATTCATGTACCCAGGGCAGACCTCTGGTGGTACTGTGGTGGGAGGATTCTGCGACCGACCCTGCCCCAAAAATGGGCGGGCACTTGTGCAATCGTTCAATTGGCCATCCCATTCACCGTGGCATTCGAAAAACAAGAGCAACCCCGTTCTAGTAGAAGAACTAAGAGGGCTTTGGAGACCTCTTTTGATGATAATATATATTTAGATGTCATAGGGGTCCCCAGGGGTGTTCCTGATGAATACAAGGCTAGGAACCAGATAGCGGCGGGTTTTGAGTCGTCACTGTTCTGGTGGGTTACCATCAATAAGAACGTGGATTGGATTAATTATATTTACTACAATCAGCAGAGGTTCATTAATTATACTCGGGATGCAGTGAAGGGAATAGCAGAACAACTAGACACCACTAGCAGAATGGCGTGGGAAAATAGGTTGGCCCTGGACATGATGTTAGCAGAGAAGGGGGGTGTTTGTGTCATGATAGGCACTCAGTGCTGCACTTTCATCCCCAACAACACAGCCCCTGATGGGTCCATCACCCGCGCCCTGGATGGGCTCACCACATTGGCGGATGAACTCGCCGAAAACTCGGGCATCGATTCTGGCCTCACGGGTTGGTTGGAAGCTTGTTCGGTAAATGGAAGGGGGTGGTCGTTTCCTTTCTCGTCTCATGTATAGTGGTGGCAGGGGTACTAACTGCCCTCGGGTGTTGCATCATTCCCTGCGCCAGGGGGTTAACTCAGCGACTGATCGAAACCGCCCTTACTAAGAGGGATGTTCCTTATGGGCAGGTCGAAAGGATGAACCTCGAGATAGAACAGTCTGAATCCCTCTTGGGCGGGGGTAGCATTAGAGACGGGCAGCTTGATAAACAAGCTCGGGAGCTATTGGACGCCCTGGAGAAGAAACTCCCAGTTTAAAAATTACAAACCGTAAGAAAAGTCACGGGGGATTTGTAGGGGGTGGTGTAATTTTTAAATCATTAACTGTTGTAGTAGGCACATAGTAAGTACAAAGCCACCATTTTAGTCTTCTCTACCTTGTAGTAAGCACGAGCAGACACTCCCCCAGATTTTCATGAATGGAACAATGGAAACAGCTTTCCTCGTGGCTGAGGGACCGCCCACAACCACGGCTGTACGTCATCATCCATATTAGGGAGAAGCGGGGAACTTTAACACTCATTGGCTGAGACAGTAGAAGGCCCAGCCCACTCCTACATGTATATAACGTGCGGGGATTACAATCTGTGTGTGTGCCTCGTGGGAAGCCATTGAGGTAACACCCGGTTCTGCAGAACTGAATAAATAGTTTTGGACGAGCTCCTCCGTGTCTTTGTTCTTGGGAAGGGAAGCAGAGTGCCTGATGGGGGTCGCAGAGTCCCCTATCCTGCACATCAGTTTAGGGTACTGACTTTCTGCTGGCTGGTTAAATAAATATATATAACCAGAAGATTTAGGGTCTCCTCAGTTTAGCGCACTGTCTCTGTGCTTGCTGGTTAAATAAATAAATATAACCAGCACATTTAAACTCTGCTCATTATAGGGCATTGACCCTGTGCTGGCTGGTTAAATACTGAAATATAACCAGGATATTTAGAGTCTCCTAAGTTTGGGGCACTGACTCTGTGCTCGCAGGTTAATTCTTTATAACCAGGAGATTTAGAGTCTCCTCATTTTAAGGCCCCGACTCTGTGCGAGATGGTTAATTAAATATAACCTGGATATTTAGAGACTCCTCATTTTCAGGCACTGACTGTGTGGTGGCTGGTTAAAACTTTTATAACCACGATATTTAGGGTCTCCTCCGTTTGGGGCACTGACTCTGGGCTGGCTGGTTCAATGAATAGATATAACCAGGAGATTTAGAACCTGTTCAGTTTAGGGCACTGACTCTGTGCCTTCTGGTTAAATATATAAAACCAGCACATTTAGCGTCTCCTCAGTTTTGGGCACTCTCTCAGGTCTGGCTGATTAAATATATATATATATATATATATATATATATATATATATATATATATATATATATATATATATATATATAAAACCAGGAGACTGACAGTCTCCTTAGTTTATGGCACTGACTGGTGGCTTAAATAAATATATATAACTAGGTGGCTGGTGGCTTAAATAAATATATATAACTAGGAGATTTACAGTCTCCCCTGTTTAGGGTTCATAGGGTTCAGACTGTGTGCTGGATGGATTAATACAAATATACAGCCGGGAGATTTCGAGTCTCCTCAGTTTAGGGCACTGCCTCTTTGCTGTCTGTTTAAATACATATATCCAGGATATTTAGAGTCTCCTCAGTTTGGAGCACTGACTCTGGGCTGGCTGGGTCAATTTACATAACCAGGAGATGTAGAGAATCCTCACTTTATGTCACTGACTCTGTGCTGGCTGGTTAAATATCTGCATGTAACCAGGGGATTTAAATTCTGTTCAATTTAGGGCACTTACTCGGTGCTGGCAGGTTAAATGTATATAGCCAGGAGGATTAGTCTCCTCAGTTTGCGATACTGACTCTGGGCTGGCTGGTTAAACAAATAGCGATAACCAGGAGATTTAGTGTCTGTTCAGTTTAGGGCAATGGCTCTGTGCCTGCTGTTTATATATATATATATAATCAGGATATTTAGGGTTTCCCCAGTTTTGGGCACTGGCTCTCAACTCTACGATTAAATAAACATATTTAATCTGTTAATGCACTGATTGCGGTCAGGCGGATTAAATAACTAGATATAACCAGATTTAGAGTCGCCTCAGTTTCCGGTTCAGACTATGTGCTGAATTTATAAATACACATAAATTACCAGGAGATTTAAAGTCTCCTCAGTTAAGGGCACTGACTCTGTGCTGTCAGTTTAAATATATAGATAAACTGGAAATTTATAGTCTCCTCAGTTTGAGCACTGACTCTGTGTTAGCTGGTTAAACATATATATACAACCTGGAGATTTAGAGTCTTCTCTGTTGAGGGCACTGACTCTGTGCTGTCTGTTTAAATATGTATAACCACGAAATTCAGATTCTCCTCAGTCAAGGCAGAGACACTGTGCAGGATGGTGAAATAAACATGTATATCCAGGAGATTTAAATTCTCCACATGTTAGGGCACTGACATTGTCCTGGCTTGTTACATAAATATATATAATCAGGAGATTTAGAATCTCCTCATTTTAGGGCACTGACTCTGTGCTGGCTTGTTTAATACATATAACCAGGAGATTTAGTGTCTACTCAGTTATGGGCACAGCCAACACATTGTCTGAACCCTAAAATGAGCAGGCTCTATATCTCCTGGTTATATATCGATTTATCCAGCCAGTCCAGAGTCAGTGCCCCAAACTGAGGAGACTGTAAATGTCCTGGTTATATATATTTATTTAACCAGCCAACACACAGTCAGCACTGACTTTATGCTGGCTGACTAATTTCAAAACAACAGGAGATTTAGAGTGTCCTCAGTAAAGGGCACTGTCTGTGTGCTGTCTGTTTAAATACATATATAACCAGAAATTTAGAATCTCCTCAGTTTAGGGCACTGGCTCTGTGTTGGTGGGTTAATTAAATATATATATATATATATATATATATATATAAAACTAAGAGATTTAGAATCTCCTCAGTTTAGGGCTTAGACTATGCGCTGGATGGATAAATACACATAAATAACCAGGAGTTTTAGAGTCTCCTCATTTTAAGGCACTGACTCTGTGCTGGCTGGTTGATTACTAGGAGATTTAGAGTCTCCTCATTTCAAGGAACTGACTGAGAGCTGTTTGTTTAAATATATATAACCAGGCGCTTTAGAGTCTCCTCAGTTAAGGCACTGACTCTGTGCTGTCTGGTTAATTATACATACCCAGGAGATTTAGAGTCTCCTCAGTTTCGGGCACTGACTTTCTCCTGGTTATATATATAATTATTCATCCATCACATATTCTGAGCCCTAACCTGAGGTGATTCTAAATCTCCTGGTTATATATTTATTTAACCCGCCAGCCTCAGTCAGTGCCCAAAACTAAGGAGACTCTAAATATTCTGATTATATGTTTGTACTTAACCAGCCAGTCTAGCGTCAGTGCCCTATAATAAGCAGCCTCTAAATCTCCTGGTTATGTATATTTATTTAGTCAGCCAGCGCAGTCAGTGACCCAAAATGAGGAGACTCAATCTCCTGGTTGTATATATTTAACCAGCCAACACAGTCAGTTCCCTAACCTAAATCTCCTCATAATATATTTATTTAACCAGGCAGCATAGAGTCAGTGCCCTAAACTGAGGAGACACTAAATCTCCTGATTATATATTTATTTAACCATGCAGCATAGAGTCAGTGCCCTAAACGGAGGAGACTCTAAATCTCCTGGTTATATATATTTAAATGGTCAGCGCAGAGTCAGTGCCCTTAAATGAGGAGAAAAAAAAATCTCTTGGTTTTATATATTTATTTAACCAACCCGCACACAGTCAGTGTCCTATAGTGCGCAGAATCTAAATCTCGTGGTTGTGTATATTTATTTAACCAGACAACATAGATTCAGTAACCTTAAAATGAGGAAACTCTGAATCTTCTGGTTTTATATATATATATGTGAGTATTTATCTCTCCAGCACATAGTCTGAGCCCTAAACTGAGAAACTGTAAATCTCCTAGTTATATTAATGTATTTAACCAGCCAGCCCAGAGTCAGTGCCCTACATTACGCAGCCTCTAAATCTCCTGATTATGTATATTTATTTCGTCAGCCCGCACAGAGTCAGTGCCCCAAACTGAGGAGACTTTAAATGTCCTGGTTGTATATATTTAACCAGCCAACACAATCAGTGCCCTAACTTGAGGAGACACTAAATCTCCTGATTTTATTTTTATTTAACCATGCAGCATAGAGTCAGTGCCATCAACTGAGGAGACTCTGAATCTCCTGATTGTATATATTTAAACAGCACATAGTCTGAGCCCTAAACTGAGGAAACTGTAAATCACCTAGTTATATAAATGTATTTAACCCGCCATCCCACAGTCAGTGTCCTAAGCTGAGGAGACTCTAAATCTCCTGGTTATATATATTTAAATGGACAGCCCAGAGTCAGTGCCCTTAAATGAGGAGAATCTAAATCTCTTGGTTTTATATATTTATTTAACCAACCAGCACAGAGTCAGTGTCCTATAGTGTGCAGGATCTAAATCTCGTGGTTGTATATATTTACTTAATCAGACAACATAGAGTCAGTAACCTTAAACTGAGGAGACTCTGAATCTCCTGGTTTTATATATATGTGTATTTATCTCTACAGCACATAGTCTGAGCCCTAAATTGAGGAAACTGTAAATCTCCGAGTTATATAAATGTATTTAACTGGCCAGCCCACAGTCAGAGACCTAATCTGAGGAGTTTATAAATATCCTGGTGACATATATTTAACCAGACATCACCGAATCAGTGAAATAAACTGACGAGTCACTAAATCTCCTGGTTACATATAACCACCCAGCACAGAGTCAGTGCCCGAAAATGGGCAGACTCTAAATGCCCTGATTACATATATTTCTTTAACGCACCAGCAGAAATTCAGTGCCCTAAACTTAGAAGACTTTAAATCTTCTTGTTATATACATTAAACCAGCCAACACACTGTCAGTGCTCTAAACTAGAGACTCTACAACTCCTGGTTGTAACTATTTATTTAACTAGCCAGCACAGAGTCTGTGCCCCAAACGGAGGAGACTCTAAATATTCTCGTTATAAAACATTTAATCAGCCACCATACAATCAGTGCCCCAAACTGAAGAGACTCTTAATCTCCTGGTTATATATATTTAAATGGACAGCCCAGAGTCAGTGCCCTTAAATGAGGAGAATCTAAATCTCTTGGTTTTATATATTTCTTTAACCAACCAGCACAGAGTCAGTGTCCTATAGTACGCAGGATCTAAATCTCGTGGTTGTATATATTTATTTAATCAGACAACATAGAGTCAGTAACCTTAAACTGAGGAGACTCTGAATCTCCTGGTTTTATATATATGTGTATTTATCTCTACAGCACATAGTCTGAGCCCTAAACTGAGGAAACTGTAAATCTCCTAGTTATATTAATCTATTTAACTGGCCAGCCCACAGTCAGTGGCCTAATCTGCGGAGTCTTTAAATATCCTGTTTATATATATATTTAATCAGACAACTCCGAATCAGTGCGCTTAACTGAGGAGTCTCTCAATCTCCTGGTTACATATAATGACCGAGCACAGAGTCAGTGTCCTAAAATGAGCAGACTCTAAATGCCCTGACCACATATATTTATTTAACTCACCAGCAGAAATTCAGTGCCCGAAACGTAGAAGACATTAAATCTTCTGGTTATATATATTAAACCAGCCAACACTCTGTCAGTGCCCTAACCTCGAGACTCTACATCTCCTGGTTGTATCTATTTATTTAACCAGCCAGCACAGGGTCTGTGCCACAAACTGAGGAGACTCTAAATACTCTCGTTATAAAAAAAATAACCAGCCACCATACAATCAGTGCCCTAAACTAAGGAGACTCTAAATCTCCTGGTTATTAATACCTATTTATCCATTCTGCACGTAGACTGAGTCCTAAAGTGAAGAGAATCTAAATCTCCTGGTCATATATATTTATTTAACCAGCCTGCACCGAGTCACTCCCCGAACTTGTGGAGAATTTAAATCTACTGGACATACATGTTTATTTAACCATTCGGCACAGAGTCAGTGCTCTAGACTGAGGAGACTCGGAATCTCGTGGTTTGACATTTTTATTTAACTCGTCAGGAGAAAGTCAGTGCCTTAAACTGAGGAGACTCTAAATCTCCTGGTTATATGTGTTTTTTTTTTAAACCAGCCAATCCAGACTCAGTGCCCCAAACTGAGGAGACTCTAAATCTCCTAGTTATATCTGTTTTTTTAACCAGCCAGCACAGAGTCAGTGCCCCAAACTGAGGAGACTCTAAATAATCTGGTTATAATAGTTTTAACCAGCCGCCACCATACAGTCAGTTCCCGAAACTGAGGAGACTCTAAATCTCCTAGTTATATTTAATTAACCAGCTCGTGGCACTGTGCACGGTAGCACAGTGGTAAGCACTGCTGCCTCACAGCGCCAGAGACCCGGGTTCTAATTCCCGACTCAGGCGACTGACTGTGTGGAGTTTGCACATTCTCCCTGTGTCTGCGTGGGTTTCCTCCGGGTGCTCCGGTTTCCTCCCACAGTCCAAAGATGTGCAGGTCAGGTGAATTGACCATGCTAAATTGCCCGTAGTGTTAGGTTAAAGGGGTAAATGTAGGGGTATGGGTGGGTTGCGCTTCGGCGGGTCGGTGTGGATTTGTTGGGCCAAAGGGCCTGTTTCCACACTCTAAGTAATCTATATTAAACAGACAGAACAGAGTCAGTGCCCATAACTGAGTAGAGTCTAAATCTCCTGGTTACGTATGTTTAAATACACAGCACAGAGTCAGTGCCCTAGAATGAGCAGACTCTAAATCACCTGGTTATATATATTAGACTAGCCAGCATAGAGTCAGTGCCCTAAACTATGGAGAATTTAAATCTCCTGGATATGCATGTTTATTTAACCATCCAGCACAGAGTCTGTGCTATAGATTGAGGAGATTCTGAATCTCGTGGTTATATATATGTAAACAGTCAGCACAGAGTCAGTGCCCTTGACTGAAGAGACACTAAATGTCCTGGTTATATATAATTATTTAATTAGCCAGCTAAAAATCAGTGCCCAAGACTGAGGAGACTATAAATCTCCTGGTTATACGCATTTTTTTTACCAGACAGCCCAGAGTCAGTGCTCCAAACAGAAGAGACTCTAAATAACCTGGGTATATAATTTATTAAACCCGCTAGCCGACAGTCAGTGGCCTAAACAGAGGAGACTCTAAATCTCCTGGTTATATATATTTATTTAACCAGCCAGCACAATGTCAGTGCCCTAAATTGTGGAGAATTTAAATCTCCTAGAACGTACATGTTTAGTTAACCATCCAGCACAGAGTCAGTGCTCTGGACTGAGGAGAATCGGAATCTTGTGGTTTTACATATTCATTTAACTAGACAGTAGAAAGTCAGTGCCCTGAACTGAGAAGAGTCTAAAACACCTAGTTATATCTATTTTTTTAACCAGCCACCCCACAGTCAGTGCCCCAAACTGAGGAGAGTCTAAATATCCTGGTTATATAAATTTGAACCAGCCACCAAATAGTCAGTGCCTGAAACTGAGGAGGCCCAAATCGTCCTGGTTATATACAATTAACCAGCCAGCACGGAGTCAGTGTCCCAAACTGAGGAGACTCTAAATACTCTGGTTAACAAAGTTTTAATCAGCCACCATACAGTCAGTTGTCGAAAATGAAGAGATTTTAAATCTCCTGATTATATTTAATTAACCAGCTCATTACATATACTAAACAGACAGAACCGAGTCAGTGCCAATAACTGAGGAAACTCGAAATCACCTGGTTATGTCTATTTAAATACTCAGCACAGAGTCAGTGCACTAGAATGAGCAGACTCGAAATGCCCTGGTTATATATGATTATTTAATCAGCCAGCATAGAATCAGTGCCCTAAACTGACGAGACTCTAAATCTCCTGATTCTATATAATTATATCACCAGGCAGCACAGAGACAGTGCCATAATCTGAGGAGTCTATAAATATCCTTGTTATATATATTTAACCAGACATCACAGAATCAGTGCCCTTAACTGAGGAGACTCTAAATGTCCTGGTTGTATTAATTTATTTAACTCACCAACAGAAAGTCAGTGCACTAAACTGAGAAGACTCAATCTCCTGGTTATATATATATTAAACCAGCCAACACACATTCAGTGCCCTAAACTAGAGACTCTACATCTCCTGGTTGTATCCATTTATTTAACTCGCCAGCACACAGTCTGTGTCCCAAACTGAGGAGAATTTAAATCTCCTGGATGTGCATGTTTATTTAACCATCCATTACAGAGTCCGTGCCATAGACTGATTAGATTCTGAATCTCGTGGTTTTATATATATGTAAACAGACAGCACAGAGTCAGTGCTGAGGAGACACTAAAAGTCCTGGTTACATATATTTATTTAAGCAGGGTGTAGATTTGCTCGCTTAGTTTGATATCCGGATGTTTCATTACCTGGCTCATTAACATCATCAGTGGCGACCTCCAAGTGAAGCGAAGCTGTTGTCTCCTGCTTTCTATTTATATCTTTCTCCTGGATGGGGTTCCTGGGGTTTGTGGTGATGTCATTCCTGTTCATTTTCTGAGGGGTTGATAGAAGGTATCTAGATCTATGTGGAAAAAGTGAGGACTGCAGATGCTGGAGATCAGAGCTTAAAAATGTGTTGTTGAATAAGCGCAGCAGGTCAGGCAGCATCAAAGGAACAGGAGAATCGACGTTTTGGTTATAAGCCCCTCTTTAGGAATGAGCAGGGTGTGCCAAGCAGGCTAAGATAAAAGGTAGGCGGGAGGGACTTGGGGGAGGGGAGCTGGGAATACGATAGGTGGAAGGAGGTTAAGGTGATGGTGATAGGCCAGAGAGGGGGTGGGGGCGCAGAGGTCGGGAAGAAAATTGCAGATCAAGAAGCGGTGCTGAGTCCGAGGGTTGGGACTGAGAAAAGCTGGGGGAGGGAAAATGAGAAAGCTAGAGAAATCTGCATTCATCCCTTGTGGTTGGAGGATACCTAGGCAGAAGATGAGGCGCTCTTCCTCCAGGCGTTGTGTTGCCATGGTCTGGCGAGGGAGTTGGCCAAAGACCTGCATGTCCTTGACCGAGTGGGAGTGGGAGTTAAAGTGTTCAGCCAAGGGGCGGTTGGGTTGGTTGGTGCAGGTGTCCCAGGGGTGTTCTCTGAAACGTTCCGCAAGTAGACGGCCTGTCTCCCCAACGTACAGGAGGACACATTGTGTGCAGTAAGTGATGTGTGTTGAGGTGCAGGTGAATTTCTGATGGATATGGAAGGATCCCTTGGGGCCTTGGAAGGAAGTTAGGGGGGAGGTGTGGGCGCAAATTTTGCACTTCTTGCGGTTGCAGGGGAAGGTGCCGGGAGTGGAGGTTGGGTTGGTGGCGGGTGTGAATCTGACGAGGGAGTCGCGGAGGAAGTGGTCTTTCTGGAACGTTGATAGGGGTGGGGAGGGAAATATATCCTTGGTGGTGGGGTCTGTTTGGAGGTGGCGGAAATAGATCTATGTGTTTGTTTATGGCATTATGGTTGGAGTGCCAGGCCTTTAGGAATTATCTGACGTGTCTGTGCTTAGTCTGTCCCAGGATAGATGTGTTGTCCCAGTCGAAATGGTATTTTTTTTTCATCCGTGTGTCGGGCTACGAGGGAAAGAGGGTCGTGTCTTTTTGTGGTTAGCTGGTGTTCATGTATCCTGATGGCTAACTTTGTTCCTGTTTGTCCTACGTAGTGTTTGTGGCAGTCCTTGCATGGGATTTTGTAGACCATGTTGGTTTTGTCCATGGGATGTACTGGGTCTTTTAGGTTTGTTAGTTTTAGTTTGAGAGTGTTGTTGGGTTTGTGTGCTACTAGGATTCCGAGGGGTCTTAGTAGTCTGGCTGTCATTTACTTAACCAGGCAGCACAGAGTCAGTGCCCTCAACTGACGAGACTGTAAATCTACTAGATATATAAATTTATTTAACCCGCCAGCCCACAGTCAGTGCCCTAATCTGAGGAGTCTAAAGATATTCTGGTTACATATATTTAACCAGACATCACAGAATCAGTGCCCTAAAATGAGCAGACTCTAAATGTCCTGGTTGTATATATTTATTTAACTCACCAGCAGAAAGTCAGTGCCCTAAACGGAGGAGACTCTAAATCTCCCGGTTGTTTCTATTTATTTAACCAGCCCGCACAGATTCAGTGCCCTAAATTGTGGAGAATTTAAATCTCGTGGAAGTACTTGTTTATTTAACCATCCAGCACAGAGTCAGTGCTCTCGACTGAGGAGAATCGGAATCTCGTGGTTTTACATATTTATTTAACTAGCCAGTAGAAATTCAGTTCCCTAAACTGAGGAGACTCTAAATCTCCTGGTAGTTTACATGAACTTATAAATTCAGCACATAGTCTGTGCCCTAAACTGAAGAGACTCTAAATCTCCTGGTTATATATATTAAACCAGCCAACACACAGTCAATGCCCCAAACTAGAGACTCTAAATCACCTGGTGGTATCTATTTATTTAACCAGCCAGCACAGAGTCAGTGCCCCAAACTGAGGAGACTCTTAATATCTTGGTTATACAAATTTGAACCAACCACCATACAGTCAGTGCCCTAAACTGAGGAGACGCAAAACGTTCTGTTTATATACAATTAACCAGCCAGTACAGAGTCAGTGCCCCAAACTGAGGAGACTCTAAATATCCTGGTTATAAAAGTTTCAACCAGCCACCATACAGTCAGTTCCCAAAAATGAGGAGACTCTAAATCTCCGGGTTATATTGAATTAACCAGCTCATTATATATATTAAACAGACAGAAGAGAGTCAGTGCCCATAACTGAGTAGAGTCTAAATCTCCTGGTTATGTATATTTAAATACACAGCATAGAGTCAGTGCCCTTGAATGAGCAGACTCTATATCTACTGATTATATATTTATTTAACTAGCCAGCACAGAGTCAGTGCCCTAAACTGTGGAGAATTTAAATCTCCTGGATATACATGTTTATTTAACTATCCAGCACATAATTCATAACTTATGAATTTATAAGTTCATAAGTTCATGCTCTTGACTGAGGAGACAGTATAAGTCCTGGTTACATCTCTCTGTTTAACAAGGGTGTAGATTTGCTAGCTGAGCTATAGGTTTGATATTCAGACGTTTCATTACCTGGCTAGGTAACATCATCAGTGGCGATCTCCAAGTGAAGCGAAGCTGTTGTCTCCTGCGTTCTATTTATATCTTTCTCCTGGATGGGGTTCCTGGGGTTTGTGGTGATATCATTTCTTGTTCGTTTTCTGAGGGGTTGATAGATGTCATCGAGATCTATGTGTTTGTTTATGGCGTTGTGGTTGGAGTGCCAAGCTTCTACGAATTATCTGTCATGTCTTTGCTTCCCCTGTCCCAGGATAGATGTGTTGTTCCAGTCGAAATGATGATATTTAACACGCGTGTGTAGGGTTACGAGGCAGAGAGGATCCTGTCTTTTTGTGGCTAGCTGGTGTTCGTGTATCCTGGTGGCTAACTTTGTTCCGGTTTGACCTACATAGTGTTTGTGGCAGTCCTGGCATGGAATTTTGTAGAAGAAGTTTGTTTTGTCCATGTGATGTACTGAGTCTTTTCATTTTGCTAGTTTTTGTTTGAGAGTGTTGTTGGGTTTGTGTACTACTAGGATTCCGAGGGGTCTTAGTAGTCTGGCTGTCATTTCTGAAACTTCTTTGATGTATGGTAAGGTGGTTAGGGTTTCTGGCTGTGTTTGGACTGCTTGTCGTGGCTTCTTCTCGAGGAATCTGTGCACTATTTCTTTGGGTATCCGTTCTTCTTGAATACGTTGTATTTCTCTGTTTTCCGATGTTCGTCTGTGCTGCAGTGTGTGGTGGCTCGTTGGAATAGTGTTCTGATACAGCTTTGATTGTGTGTGTTGGGATGGTGACTGGTGTCGTCAAGTATTTGGTCTGTGTTTGTCAGTTTTCTGTACACGCAGGTTTGTAGTTCTCCGTTGTCCTTTCCTGGACGTCACAGTCGAAAGAAGAGTCTCCTCAGTTTAGCGCACTGACTGTGTGGTGGCTGGTTAAATAAATGGATACATCCAGGAGATTTAGGGTCTCTTCAGCTGAGGCCATTGACTCTGCGATGGCTGGTTAAAGATATATAAGCAGGGGATTTGGAGTCTGCTCATGTTAGGGCACTGATTCTATGCTGGCTGATTAAATAAATATACATAACCAGGAGATTTAAAGCCTGCTCATTCTTGGGCACTGACTCTGTGCTGGCTGGTAAAATAAATATATAAAACCAGGAGATTTAGATTCTCCTCTGTTTGAGGCACTGAATTTTTGATGGCTAGTTAAATAAATATATATAACCAGGAGATTCAGAATCTCCTCAGTCTAGGGCACTGACTCTGTGCTGCATGGCTAAATAAACATGTATATCCAAGAAATTTAAATTCTCCACAGTTTAGGGCATTGACTCTGTGTTGGCTGGTCTAATAAATAAACCATTAGATTCAGATTCTCCTCAGTCTATGGCACAGACTCTGTGCTGGATGGCTAAATAAACATGTATATCCAGGAGATTGAACTTCTCCACAGTTTAGGGCAGTGACTCTGTGCTGGCTGGTCTAATATATATAACCAAAAGATTTCGAGTCTGCTCATTCTAGGGCACTGACTCTGTGCTGTGTATTTAAGTATACGTAATCAGGAGACTTCGACTCTACTCATTTATGGGCACTGACTTTGTTCTGTCTGTTTTATATATATAACGAGCTGGTTAATTAAATATAACCAGGAGGTTTAGAGTCTCCTAAACCTAGGGCACTGACTATGGGCTGGCGGGTTAAATACATTTATATAACTAGGTGATTTGCAGTTTCCTCAGTTTAGTGCTCAGACTATGTGCTGTATAGATAAATGCATGGCGATTTAGAATCTCCTCGGTTAAGGGCATTGACTCTGTGCTGCTGTTTAAATATATCCAACCAGGAGATTCCGAGTCTCCTCAGTTTAGGGCACTGACTCAATGCTGCCTGGCTAATATATATATATTATCAGGAGATTTAGTGTCTCCTCAGGTTAGGGCACTGACTGTATTGGCTGGTTAAATATATACAACCAGGAGATTTAGAGTCTCCTCATTTTGGGGCAAAGACTCTGTTCTGGCTGACTAAATAAATAGACATAACCAGGAGATTTAGAGACTGCTTCGTTTCGGGCACTGACTGAGGCTGGCGGGTTAAATAAATATATATAATCAGGAGATTTAGAGTCGCCTCAGTTTAGGGTTCAGACTATGTGATGGATGAATAAATACATATATATATATATATATAGAACCAGGAGAAAGTCAGTGCCAGAAACTGAGGAGACTCTAAATATCCTGCTTATATATAATTAACCAGACAGCACAGAGTCAGTGCCTTAACTGATGAGACGCCAAATCGCCTGGTTGTATATATTTAAATAAACAGCACTCAGTCAGTTCCTTGAAATGAGGAGACTCTAAAACTCCTGGTAATTTATATGTATTTATCCGTCCAGCACGTAGTCTGATCCCTAAACCGAGGAGAGTCTTAATTTCTGGTTATATATATTTAAACAGACAGCACACAGACAGTGCCCCTGACTGAGGACACTCTAAATCTCTTGTTGTTTTTAAATTAGTCAGCCAGAATAAAGTCAATGCTGATTCTGTGTTGGCTGGTTAAATACATATATGCAACCAGGACATTTACAGTCTCCTCAGTTTGGGGCACTGACTCTGGACTGGCTGGGTAAATCGATATAAAACCAGGAGATACAGAGTCTGCTCATTTTAGCGTTCAGACAATGTGCTGGCTGTGCCCATAACTGAGTAGACTCTAAAGCTCCTGGTTATGTCAGTGCCCACAGAGTCTGAGGAGACTCTAAATGTCCTGGTTATATATATTTATTTAACTAACCAGCAAAAAGTCAGTGCCTAAAAGTGAGAAGACTCTAAATCTCCTGGTTATATATATTTAACACAGCCGACGCAGAGTCAGTGCACAAAATTTTGGAGACTCTAAATCTCCTGGTTATATGTATTTTTTAAACCAGCCAGCCCAGAGTCAGTGCTCCAAACAGAGGAGACTGTAAATATCCTGGTCATATGTTTTTTTAAAATCCGCCAGCCTGCAGTCAGTGCCCTCACCTGAGGAGACTCTAAATCTCCTGGTTATATATATTTATTTAAATCACCAGCACAATGTCAGTGCCCTAAATTGTGGAGAATTAAAATCTCCTGGACGTACATGTTTATTTAACCATCCAGCACAGAGTCAGTGCTCTTGACTGAGGAGAATCGAATTCTCGTGGTTTTACATATTTATTTAACTGGACAGTAGAAAATCAGTGCCCTGAACTAAGGAGACTCTAAATCACCTAGTTATATCTATTTTTTTTAACCAGCCGTCCCAGTGTTAGTGCCCCAAACTGAGGAGAGTCGAAATATCCTGGTTATACAAATTTGAACAAAACAACACACAGTCAGTGCCCTAAACTGAGAAGAACCAAAACGTCCTGGTTATATTCAATTAACCAGCCGGCACAGTCAGTGCCCCAAACTGAAGAGAATCTAAATCTCCTGGTTATGTTTATTTAAATACGCAGCACAGAGTCAGTGCCATAGATATAGAATGAGCAGACTCTTAATCTCCTGATTATGTTTCTGTATTTAACCAGCCAGCACAGTCAATGCCCTAAACATTCTCTAAATCTCCTGTTTATATATATATTTAACTAGCCAGCACAGTCTCAGTGCCCTGTAATGAGCAAACTCTAAATTTTTGGTGATATTTATTGATCCATCCAGCACAGAGTCAGTGCCCTAGACTGAGAACATTCTGAATCTCCTAGTTAGATATGCTTATTTAACTAGCCAGCCAAAAGTCAGTGCCCGAAACTGAGGAGACTCCAAATATACCGGTTATATATATTTAAAAAGACAGCACAGAGTCGGTGCCCCAAACTGAGGAGATTCTAATATAAATATTTATCGATCCAGCACATAATCTGAGCGCGAAACTGAGGCGACTCCAAATCTCCTAGTTATATCTGTTTATTTAACACGCCAACCCACAATCAGTGCCCCAAAATGAGGATAATCTATATATATGTAATCAGATAGCGCAGAGTCATTTCATTAACTGAGGAGATTCTAAATCTCCTTGTTACATATATTTATTTAATCAGTCAGCACAGAGTCAGTGCCCTAAACTGAGGAGACTCTAAATATCCTGATTATATATATATATATTTGAACGGACAGCATTGAGCCAGTGCCCTAAACTGAGGAGACACTAAATCTCCAGGTTATATATATTTATTTACCCAGCCTGCTCAGAGTCTGTCCCCTTAACCGACAAGACTCTAAATCTCCAGGTAATATATATTTAACCAGCCAGCCCAGACTCAGTGCCCTAAACTGAGGAGACTCTAAATCTCCTCGTTAAACAGACAGCACAGAGTTAATGCCCTTAACTGAGGAGACTCTAGATCTCCTGGTCATATTTCTGTATTTAACCAGCCAGCAGAAAGTCAATGCCCTAAACTGAGGAGAGTGTAATTCTCATGCATCTATATATTTAACCAGCCAACAACGAGTCAACAATGCCCTAAACTGAGGAGAATCTGAATCTAATGGTTATAAATATTTACTTAACTAGCCAGCAAAAAGTCTATGCCTCAAACAGAGGAGACTCTAAATCTCCTGGTTACATATATTTATTTTACCAGCCAGCAGAGAGTCAGTGCCCAAGGATGAGCAGGCTTTAAATCTCCTGGTTATGTATATTTATTTAATCAGCCAGCATAGAATCAGTGCCTTAACATGAGCAGACTCCAAATCCGCTGGTTATATATCTTTAACCAGCCAGCACAGAGTCAATGCCCTAAACTGAAGAGACCCTATATCTCCTGGATGTATCCATTTATTTAACCAGCCACCACACAGTCAGTGCGCTAAACTGAGGAGACTCTAAATCTCCTGGTTATTAATATGTATTTATCCATCCAGTACATAGAATGAGCCTTCAACTACGGAAAATCTAAATCTTAACCCGCCAGCCCACAGTCAGTGCCCTAAACCAACAGATTTCGATTCTCCTCACCTTAAGGCACTGTTTCTGGGCTGATTGGTTAAATAAATGTACGTAATCAGGAGATTTTGAGTCTCCACAGTTTAGGGCACTGACTCTGGGTTAGCTGGTTAAATAAATATACACAAGCAGGAGATGGAGACTCTCCTCAGTTAAGGGCACTGACTCCGTGCTGTCTGTTTATTTAAATATTACCAGGAAACTTGGAGTCTTCTCAGTTTAGGGCACTGCCTGTGGGCTGGAGGGTTAAATTAATATCCATAACTAGGAGATTTAGAGTCTCCACAGTTCAGGGATGTGACTATGTTCTGGATGGATAAATACAGATATAACCAGGTGATTTAGAGTCTCCTCAGTTTAGGGCACTGATTCTCTGCTGGCTGGTTAAATAAATATTTATAAACAGGAGATTTAAAATGTACTCATTTGAGGGCACTGACTCTGTGCTGTCTGGTTTGATATACACAACCAGAAGATTTAGAGCGCTGACTCCGGGCTGGCTAATTCAGTATATTTAACCAGGAGATTTAGAGTCTTCTAAGATGAGGGCACTGACTCTGTGTTGGCTGGTTAAATATATATAACCAGGTAATTTAGAGTCTCCTCAGCTTAGGTCATTGACTCTGTGCCCTAAATATATATATTTAACCAGCCAGCACAGAGTCAGTACCCTAAACTGAGGAGACTGTAAATCTCCTGGTTTATATTCATCCATCGACCACATTATCTGAGCCCTCGAATGAGCAGACTCTAAATCTCCTGGTTATATTTATTTATCCAGCCAGCACAGTCAGTGGTCTAAACTGAGGAGAGTCGCAATCTCCTGCTGGTGTATATTTATTTATCCAGCTAACCCAGAGTCAGTGTCCTAAACTGTGGAGACTCAAAATCTCCTGATTATGTATATTCATTTAACCCGCCAGCCCAAGGTCAGTGCTCTTAGGTGAGGAGACTCTAAATCTCCTGGTTTAGGGCACTGACTGTGGGCTGGTGGGTTAAGACTTAGAGTTTCCGCAGTTGAAGGCTCATTCTATGTACTGCTTGGATAAATACATATTAATAACCAGGTGATTTAGAGTCTCCTCAGTTTAGCGAACTGACTGTGTGGTGGCTGGTTAAATAAATGGATACATCCAGGAGATTTAGGGTCTCTTCAGCTTAGGGCATTGACTCTATGCTGGCTAGTTAAACATATATAACCAGCGGATTTCGAGTCTGCTCATGTTAGGGCACTGATTCTATGCTGGCTGATTAAATAAATATACATAACCAGACGATAAAGAAGCCTGCTCATCCTTGGGCACTGACTCTCTGCTGGCTGGTAAAATAAATATATATAACCAGGAGATTTAGAGTCTCCTCTGTTTGAGGCGCAGACGTTTTGCTGGCTAGTTAAATAAAAAATTATAACCATTTGATTCAGATTTTCCTCGGTTTAGGGCACTGAATCGTTGTTGGCTGGTTAAATATATAGATGCATGAGAATTACACTCTCCTCAGTTTAGGGCATTGACTTTCTGCTGGCTGGTTAAATACAGAAATATGACCAGGAGATCTAGAGTCTCCTCAGTGAAGGGCATTAACTCTGTGCTGTCTGTTTAAATATATATAACGAGGAAATTTAGAGTTTTGTCAGTTAAGGGCACTGAGTCTGGGCTGGCTGGTTAAATATATATTACCTGGAGATTTAGAGTCCTGTCAGTTAAGGGGACAGACTCTGAGCAGGCTGGGTAAATAAATATATATCACCCGGAGATTTAGTGTCTCCTCAGTTTAGGGCACTGGCTCAATGCTGTCCGTTTAAATATATATATATAATCAGGATATTTAGAGTCTCCTCAGTTTAGGGCACTGACTCTGTGCTGACTGATTACATAAATATATGTAACCAGGAGATTCAGAATCTCCTCAGTTAAAGAAATGACTGTGCGCTATCTGGTTAAATATATATATAGATTATCCTCATTTTGGGGCACTGATTGTGGGCTGCCCCGTTAAATAAATAGATATAACTAGGAGATTTAGAGTAGCCTCAGTTTCGGGCTCAGATTATGTGCTGGATCGATAAATATTTATATTAGAATCTCCTCAGTTTGGGGCACTGACTTTTGGCTGGCTAGTTAAATAAGCATATCTAACTAGGGGATTCAGAATGTTCTCAGTCTAGGGCACTGACTCTGTGCTGGATGGATCAATAAATATCACCAAAAATTTAGAGTCTGCTCATTACAGGGCACTGAGACTGTGCTGGCTAGTTAAATAAATATATAAACAGGAGATTTAGAGAATGTTTAGGGCATTGACTGTGCTCGCTGGTTAAATACAGAAACATAAACAGGAGATTAAGAGTTTGCTCGTTCTATGGCACTGACTCTGTGCTGCGTATTTAAATAAACATAACCATGAGATTTAGAGTCTCTTCAGTTTGGGCACTGACTGTGCCGGCTGGTTAATTGTATATAACCAGGACGTTTTGGGTCTCCACAGTTTCGGGCAGGGACTGTGTGGTGTTTTGTTCAAATTTGTACAACCAGGATATTTAGACTCTCCTCAGTTTGAGGCACTGACTCTGGGATGGCTTCTTAAAAAATAGATATAGCTCGGTGATTTAGACTCTCCTTAGTTCAGGGCACTGACTTTCTACTGTCTAGTTAAATAAATATGTAAAACCACGAGATTCTGATTTTCCTCAGTCTGGAGCACTGACTCTGTGCCGGATGGTTAAATAAACATGTATGTCCAGATCCTTTAAATTCTCCACAGTTTAGAGCACTGACTCTGTGCTGCCTTGTTTAATACATATAACCAGGAGATTTAGAGTCTGGTCATTTTCGGGCACTGACTCTGTGCTGTGTATTTAAATATTCATAACCAGGAGAGTTAGCGTCTACTCAGTTATGGGCACAGCCAGCACATTTTCTGAACCCTAAAATGAGCAGACTCTATATCTCCTTGTTATATATCGATTTACCCAGCCAGTGAGGTAAAAACAATGACTGCAGATGCTGGAAACCAGATTATGGATCAGTGGTGCTGGAAGAGCACAGCAATGCAGGCAGCATCCGAAAAGCTTCGAAATCGACGTTTCGGGCAAAAGCCCTTCATCAGCCAGTCCCGAGTCAGTGCCCCAAACTGAGGAGACTCTAAATGACCTGGTTACATATATTTATTTAACTAGCCAAGACAGAGTCAGCACTGACTTTATGCTGGCTGACAAATTTCAAAACAACAGGAGATTTAGAGTGTCCTCAGTAAAGGGCACTGACTCTGTGCTTGTGGATTAATTAAATATACCTATATACAACTAAGAGATTTAGAATCTCCTCAGTTTAGGGATCAGACTACATGCTGGATGGATAAATACATATAAATTACCAGGAGTTTTCGTGTCTCCACATTTTAATGCACTGAATCTATGCGGCTGTTTGATTACCAGGAGATTTCGAGTCTCCTCATTTCAAGGAACTGACTGAGTGCCGTTTGTTTAAATATATATAAACAGGCGATTTAGAGTCTTCTCAGTAAAGGCACTGACTCTGTGCTGTCTGGTTAATTATGTTTAACCAGGTGATTTAGAGTCTCCTCAGTTTCGGGCACTGACTTTCTCGTGGTTTTATATATATATATATATATATATATATATATATATTCATCCATCACATAGTCTGAACCCGAAACTGAGGCGACTCTAAATCTCCTGATTATATATATTTATTTAACCCACCAGCCTCAGTCAGTGCCCAAAACTAAGGAGACTCTAAATATCCTGGTTATATGTTTTTACTTAACCAGCCAGTCCAGAGTCAGTGCCCGACAATAAGCAGTCTTTAAATCTCCTGGTTATGTAAATTTATTTAGTCAGCCAGAACAGAGTCAGTGCCCGAAAATGAGGAGACTCTAAATCTCCTGGTTGTATATATTTAACCAGCCAATACAGTCAGTGCCCTAACCTGAGGAGACACTAAATCTCCTGATTATATATATTTATTTAACCGGGTAGGATAGAGTCAGTGCCCTAAACTGAGGAGGCTCGGAATCTCCTGGTTGGATATATTTAAACAGCAGCACAGAGTCAATGCCCTTAAATGAGGAGATTCTAAATCGCCATGCATTTATCTATACAGCACATAGTCCGAGCACTAAACTGAGGAAACTGTAAATCACCTAGTTATATAAATGTATTTAACCCACCAGCCCATAGTCAGTGCCCTAAGCTTTGGAGACTCTAAACCTCCTGGTTATATTTAATTAACCAGCTCGTTATATATATTAAACAGACAGAACAGAGTCAGTGCCCATGACTGAGTAGAGTCTAAATCTCCTGGTTACGTATACTTAAATACACAGCACAGAATCAGTGCCCTAGAACGAGCAGACTCGAAATCTTTTGGTTATATATATTAGACCAGCCAGCACAGAGTCACTGCCCTAAACTGTGGAGAATTTAAATCTCCTGGATATACATGTTTATTTAGCCATCCAGCACAGAGTCTGTGCCATAGACTGAGGAGAATCTGAATCTCCTGGTTATATATATTTAAACAGACAGCACAGAGTCAGTTCCCTTGACTGAGGAGACTCTGAATGTCCTGGTTATATAGATTTATTTAACTAGCCAACAAAAAAATCAGTGCCCAAAACTGAGAAGACTCTAAATCACCTGGTTATGCGTAGTTTTGTAACCAGCCAGCCCAGAGTCAGTGCTCCAAACAGTGGAGACTCTAAATATCCTGGTTATATAATTTATTAAACCCGCCAGCCCACAGTCAGTGCCCTCACCCGAGGAGACTCTAAATCTCCTGGTTTTATATATATATTTATTTAACCAGCCAGCACAGTGTCAGTGCCCTAAATTGTGGAGAATTTAAATCTCCTAGACGTACATGTTTATTTAACCATCCGGCACAGAGTCAGTGCTCTAGACGGAGGAAAATCAGAATCTCATGGTTTTACATATTTATTTAACTAGACAGTAGAAAGTCAGTGCCCTGAACTGAGCAGACTCTAAATCACCTAGTTATATCTATTTTTTAACCAGCAATCCCAGAGTCAGTGCCCCAAACTGAGGGAGTCTAAATATCGTGGTTATACAAATTTGAACCAGCTACCACACAGTCAGTGTCCTAAACTGAGGAGACCCAAAACGTCCTGGTTATTTCCAATTAACCAGCCAGCACAGAGTCAATGCCCCAAACTGATGAGACTCTAAATACTCTGGTTATAAAAGTTTTAACCAGACACCGCACAGTCAGTTCCCGAAAATGAGGAGACTCCAAATCTCCTCGTTATATTTATTTAAAAAGACATAAATACATTAAAAAGACACTGCAGAGTCAGTGCCCTTAACTGAGGAGACTCTAGATCACCTGCTCATATTTCTGTATTTAACCAGCCAGCAGTAAGTCAGTGCCCGATACTGAGGAGATTCTAAATCTCCTGTTTATATACATTTATTTAACTAACCAGCACAGTCTCAGTGCCCCATACTGAGCAGACTCTAAATCTTTGGTGATATGTTTTTAACCAGCCAGCACAGAGTCAGTGCTCTAAACAGAACAGACTCTAAATCTCCTGGTTTTATACTTATTTATTAAACTGGCCAGCACAGAGTCAGTGCTCTAGACTGAGGAGATTCTGAATCTCCTCGTTATATATATTTATTTTACCAGCCAGCAGAGAGTCAGTGCCCAAGAATGAGCAGGCTTTAAATCTCCTGGTTATGTATATTTATTTAATCAGCCAGCATAGAAACAGTGCCCTAACATGAGCAGACTCCAAATCCCCTGGTTATATATCTTTAACCAGCCAGCACAGAGTCAATGGCCGAAGCTGAAGAGACCCTAAATCTCCTGGATGTATCCATTTATTTAACCAGCCACCACACAGTCAGTGCGCTAAACTGAGGAGACTCTTCTTTCGACTGTGACGTCTAGGAATGGACAACGGAGAACTACAAACTTGCATATACAGAAAACTGACAAACACAGACTAAATACTTGACGACACCAGCAACCATCCCAACACACACAAGCAAAGCTGTATCAGAACACTATTCCAACGTGCCACCACACACTGCAGCACAGAAGGACTTCGGAAAATAGAGGAGAACCACCTATACAACGTATTCAAGAAGAACGGATACTCAAAAAATACAGTGCGCAGATTCCTCAAGAAGAAGCCACGACAAGCAGGCCAAACACAGCCAGAAACCCTAGCCATCTTACCATACATCAAAGAAATTTCAGAAATAACAGCCAGACTACTAAGACCCCTCGGAATCCTAGTAGCACACAAACCCACCAACACTCTCACACAAAAACTAACAAACTTAAAAGACCCAGTACATTCCATTGACAAAACCAACGTCGTCTACAAAATTCCATGCAAGGACTGCCACAAACACTACGAAGGACAAACAGGAAGAAAGTTAGCCACCAGGATACACGAACACCAGCTCGCCACAAAAAGACACGACCCTCTCTCCCTCGTAGCCCGACGCACGGATGAAAAATACACCATTTCAACTGGGACAACACAACTGTCCTGGGACAGTCGAAGCAAAGACATGCCAGAGAATTCCTAGAGGCCTGGTGGCACTGCAACCACAACGCCATAAACAAACACATCGAGCTAGATGCCATCGATCAACCCCTCAGAAAACGAACAGGAAATGACATCACCACAAACCTCAGGAACCCCGTCAAGGAGAAAAATATAAATAGAAAGCAGGAGACAACAGCTTTGCTTCACTTGGAGGTCGCCACTGATGATATTACCTAGCTAGGTAATGAAACGTCTGGATATCAAACCTACAGCTCAGCGAGCAAACCTACACCATGGTTGAATAGATATATGTAACCAGAACTTTTAGTGTCTCCTCAGTGAAGGGCACTGACTCTGTGCTGGATAGTTAAACAAACATGTATATCCAGGAGATTTAAATTCTCCACAGTTTAGGGCACCGACGTTGTGCAGCTGGTTAAATAAATAGAAATAATCAGGAGATTTAGAGTCTGCTCATTCCAGGGCACTGACTCTATGCTGTGTATTTAAATATACATAATCAGGAGATTTAGACTCTACTCAGATATGGGCACTGACTCTGTTCTGTCTGTTTAATATATATATAAAGCTGGATAATTTAATATAACCAGGAGATTTGGAGTCTCCTCATTTTTGGGAACTGACTGTGTGGTGGCTGGTTAAACTTTTATAACCAGGATATTTAGAGTCTCCTCAGTTTTGGGTACTGACTCTGTACTGGCTGGTTAATTGTATATAACCAGGATGTTTTGTGTCTCCACAGTTTAGGACACTCACTGTGTGGTGGCTGGTTCAAATTTGTATAACCAAGATATTTAGAGTCTCCTCCGTTTGGGGCACTGGTTCTGTGCTGGCTGGTTAAATAAATAGATACCACCAGGTGATTTAGAGTCTCTAGTGTAGGGCACTGACTGTGTGTTGATTGGTTTAATATATATAACCAGGAGAATTAGAGTCTCCTCAGTTTAGAGCACAGACTATGTGCTTAATTTATAAATACATATAAACTACCAGGAGATTTAGAGTCTCCTCGGTTTAGGGCACTGAATTTCTACTGGCTAGTTAAATAAATATGTAAAACAACGAGATTTGGATTCTCCTCAGTCTCGGGCACTGACTCTGTGCTGGGTGGTTAAATAAACATGTATATCCAGGAGATTTAAATTCTCCACAATTTAGGGCACTGACTCTCTGCTGGCTGGTTAAATAAATAGATACAACCAGGAGGTTTAGAGTCTCCTCAGTTTCGGGCACTGACTGTATTTGGATGTTTTAATATATATAACCAGGAGATTTAGAGTCTTCTCAATTTAGGGCACAGACTTTCTGC
Source organism: Chiloscyllium plagiosum (assembly GCF_037043375.1). Taxonomy (NCBI): domain Eukaryota; kingdom Metazoa; phylum Chordata; class Chondrichthyes; order Orectolobiformes; family Hemiscylliidae; genus Chiloscyllium; species Chiloscyllium plagiosum. The sequence continues at coordinate 105,999,447 of NW_028270156.1, forward strand.
TGGTGAGTTAAGTAAACATATATAACCAGGACATTAAAAGTCTGCTCATTTTAGGGCGCTGACTCTGGTTATACGTAACTAGGAGATTTAGAGTCTCCTCAGTTAAGGGCACTGATTCTGTGATGTCTGGTTAAATATATGTAACAAGAATATCTATAGACTCCTCAGATTAGGGCACTGACTGTGGGCTGGTGGGTTAAATAAATGACAGCCAGACTACTAAGATCCTTCGGTATCCTAGTAGCACACAAACCCAACAACACTCTCAAACAAAAACTAACAAACCTAAAAGACCCAATACATCCCATGGACAAAACCAACGTCGTCTACAAAATTCCATGCAAGGACTGCCACAAAAACTACGTAGGACAAACAGGAACAAAGTTAGCCACCAGGATACACGAACACCAGCTAGCCACAAAAAGACACGACCCTCTCCCCCTCGTAGCCCTACACACAGATGAAAAAAAAACACCATTTCGACTGGGACAACACATCTATCCTGGGACAGGCTAAGCACAGACATGTCAGATAATTCCTAGAGGCCTGGCACACCAACCACAATGCTATAAACAAACACATAGATCTATTTCCGCCACCTCCAAACAGACCCCACCACCAAGGATATATTTCCCTCCCCACCTCTATCAGCGTTCCGGAAAGACCACTCCCTCCGTGACTACCTTGTCAGATCCACACCCCCCACCAACCAAACTTCCACTCCTGTCACCTTCCCCTGCAACCGCAAGAAATGCAAAACTTGCGCCCACACCTCCCCCCTCACTTCCCTCCAAGGCCCCAAGGGATCCTTCCATATCCATCAGAAAATCACCTGCACCTCCACACACATCACTCACTGCACCCGATGTGACCTTCTATACATTGAGGAGACAGACCGTCTACTTGCAGAACGTTTCAGGGAACACCTCTGGGACACCCGCACCCAACCAACCCAACCGCCCCATGGCCGAACACTTTAACTCCCACTCCCACTCCGTCAAGGACATGCAGGTCCTTGGCCAATTCCCTCGCCAGACCATGGCAACACGACGCCTGGAGGAAGAGCGCCTCATCTTCCGCCTAGGAACCCTCCAACCACAAGGGATGAATGCAGATTTCTCCAACATTCTCATTTCCCCTCCCCCGACGTTTTCTCAGTCCCAAACCTCAGACTCAGCACCGCCTTCTTGATCTGCAATCGACATCTGCAATGTCGATTCTCCTGTTCCTTTGATGCTGCCTGACCTGCTGTGCTTTTCCAGCAACACATTTTTAAGCTCTGATCTTCAGCACCTGCAGTCCTCACATTTTCCACATTGATTTAGATACCATCTATCAACCCCAGTAAACGAACAGGAAATGTCATCACCACAAACCCCAGGAACCCCATCCAGGACAAACATATAAATAGAAAGCAGGAGACAACAGCTTCGCTTCACTTGGAGGTCGCCACTGATGATGTTACCTCGCCAGGTAATGAAACATTTGGATATCAAACCTACAGCTCAGCGAGCAAATCTGCACCCTGCTTAAATAGATATATGTAACCAGGACTTTTAGTGTCTCCTCAGTCTATGGCACGGATTCTGTGCTGGATGGTTAAATAAATATATATAATTAGGAGATTTAGAGTCTGCTCATTCTAGGGCACTGACTCTGTGCTGAGTATTTCAATATACATAACCAGGAGATTTGGAGTCTCCTCAGTTCAGGGCACTGACTTTCTACTGGCTAGTTGAATAAATATATAAAACCACGGGTTTCAGATTCTCCTCAGTCTCCAGCACTGACACTGTGCCGGATGGTTAAATAAACATGTATATCCAGGAGATTTAAATTCTCCACAATTTAGGGCACTGACACTGTGCTGGCTGGTTAAATAAATATACATAACTAGGAGATTTAGAATCTCCTCAGTTTAGGGCACTGGTTGTATGGTGGCTGGTTAAATCTTTTATAACGAGAATATTCAGAGTCTCCTCAGTTAAGGGCACTGACTGTGTGCTGACTAGTTAAATAAATATATATAACCAGGAGATTTAGAGTCTTCTCAGTTTAGGGCACTGACTTTCTGCTGGTGAGTTAAATAAATATATGTAACCAGGAGATTTAGATTCTCCTCAGTTAAGGGCACTGATTCTGTGATGTCTGGTTAAATACATATAACAAGGATATTTATAGACTCCTCAGATTAGAGCAGTGACTCTGTTCTGGCTGGTTATATAATGATATAGAATCAGGAGATTTAGTGTCTCCTCAGTTTCGGGCACTGATTCTATGATGGCTGATTAAATAAACATATTTCACCAGGGGATTTAGTGTCTGCTCATTCTAGGGCACTGACTCTGTGCTGTGCATTTAAAAATACATAACCAGGAGATTTAGAGTCTACTCAGTTATTTCCACTGACTCTGTTCCGTCTGTTTAGTATATGTAACGAGCTTGTTAATTATATATAACCAGGAGATTTAGAGTCTCCACATTTTCGGGAACTGACTGCGTGGTGGCTGGGTAAAGCTTTTATAACCACAGTATTTAGAGTCTCATCACTTTGGGGCACTGACTCTGTGCTGGCTGGTTAATTGTATATGACCAGGATGTTTTGGGTCTCCTCCGTTTCGGGCACTGACTCTGTGCTGGCTGGTTAATTGTATATAATCAGGATATTTAGACTCTCCTCAGTTTGGGGCACTGACTCTGGGATGGCTGGTTAAAAAAATAGATATAACTAGCTGGTTTTGAGTCTCCTCAGTTCAGGGCACTGACTTTCTACTGTCTAGTTAAATAAATATGTCAAACCACGAGATTCAGAATGTCCTCAGTCTAGGGCACTGACTCTGTGCCGGATGGTTAAATAAACATGTACATCCAGGAGATTTAAATTCTCCACAATTTAGAGCACTGACATTGTGCTGGCTGGTTTAATATATATAACCAGGAGATTTAGAGTCTGCTCTTTCTCGGGCACTGACTCTGTGCTGTGTATTTAAGTATACGTAATCAGGAGATTTAGACTCTACTCAGTTATGGCACTGACTTTGTTCTGTCTGTTTAATATATATAATGAGCTGGTTAATTAAATATAACCAGGAGATTTAGAGTCTCCCCAGTTTCGGGCACTGACTCTTTGCTGCCTGGTTAAATAAATATATAATCAGGAGATTTCGTGTGTCCTCCGGTTAGGGCACTGACTCTGTGCTGGCTGACTAAATTAGTATACATAACCAGGAGATTTAGAGGCTGCGATTGTAGGGCACTGACTCTGGGCTGGCTGGTTAAGTAAAACATCTAACCAGGATATTTAGAGTCTCCTTAGTTTCGGGCACTGACTGAGGCTGGCGGGTTAAATAAATATACATACCCAGGAGATTTTGAGTCACCTCAGTTTAGGGCTCAGACTATGTGATGGATGGATAAATACATATATATAGCCAGGAGAAAGTCAGTGCCCGAAACTGAGGAGACTCCAAATCTCCTGGTTATATATAATTAACCAGACAGCACAGAGTCAGCGCCTTAACTGAGGAGACTCTAAATCGCCGGGAATATATATTTAAACAAACAGCACTCAGTCAGTTCCTTGAAATGAGGAGACTCTAAATCTCCTGGTAATCAACCAGCCAGCACAGAGTCAGTGCCTTAAAATGAGGAGACTCTAAAACTCCTGGTAATTTATGAGTATTTATTTATCCATCCAGCACGTAATCTGAGTCCTAAACTGAGGAGATTCTAAATCTCTTAGTTTTATGTAGAAATATGGAATTAACCCACCAGCACAGAGACAGTGCCCTGAACTGAGGAGACTCTAAATTTCTGGTTATATATATTTAATTAGACAGCACACAGACAGTGCCCTTTACTGAGGACACTCTAAATCTCCTGTTGTTTTGAAATTAGTTAGCCAGCATAAAGTCAGTGCTGACTCTGTGTTGGCTGGTTAAATAAATATATGTAACCAGGACATTTAGAGTCTCCTCAGTTTAGGGCACTGACTCTGGGCTGGCTGGGTAAATCGATATATAACCAGGGGGTAGAGAGTCTGCTCATTTTAGGGTTCAGACAATGCGCTGGCTGTGCCCATAACTGAGTAGACTCTAAATCTCCTGGTTATGTATATTTAAATACACAGCACAGAGTCAGTGCCCCAGAATGAGCAGACTCGAAATCCCCTGGTTATGTATATTGATTCAATCAGCCAGCACAGGGTCAGTGCCCTAAACTGAGGAGACTCTAAATCTCCTGATTATATATATTTATGTAACCAGCCAGCACAGAGTCAGTGCCCTGACGTGTGGATAATTTAAATCTCCTGGATATGCATGTTTATTTAACCATCCAGCACAGACTCTCTGCCTTGACCGAGGACAATCTGAATCTCGTGTTTATATATATATTTAAACAGACAGGACAGAGTCAGTGCCCTTAACTGAGGAGACTCTAAATTTCCAGGTTTTATATATTTTTTTAAACTGACAGTACAGAGTCAGTGCCCTTAACTGAGGAGACTTTAAATCTCCTGGTAATTTATATGTATTTATTAATTCAGCACATGATCTGAGCCCTAAAGTGTGGCAACTCTAATTCTCCTGGTAATATCTGCTTATTTAATCGGCCAGCCCACAATCAGTGCCCCAAATGAGGAGCATCTAAATCTCCTGGTACATTAACTGAGGAGATTCTGAATCTCCTCGTTCTATATGTTTATTTAATCGTAGCGTTGAGAGCCAGTGCCCAAAACTGGGGAAACCCTAAATATCCTGATTATACATATTTAAACAGCAGGCACAGAACCATTGCCCTAAACTGAAGAGACACTAAATCTCCTGGTTATATCTATTTGTTTAACCAGCCAGCACAGAGTCAGTGCCCTAAATTGAACAGAATTTAAATCTCCTGGTTACATGCATATATTTAACCAGCCAGCACAGAGTCCGTGACCTAAAGTGAGGATTCTCTACATCTCCTGGCAATGTATATTGACCCAGCCAGCCCAGAGTCAGTGCTCGAAACTGAGGAGACTCTAAATATCCTGGATGCATGTATTTAAACAGACAGCAAAGAGGCAATGCCCTAAACTGAGGAGAGTCGAAATAAATATATATATATATATATATATGTATTAATCATCCAGCACATAGTCTGAACCCTAAACTGGGGAGACTGTAAACCTCCTCGTTTTATATATTTAATTAAGCCGCCAGCCCACAGTCAGTGCCATAAACTGAGGAGACTCTCAGTCTCCTGGTTATATATATTTAAACAGCCAGCACCGAGTCTGTGCCCAAAACTGGGGAGACTCTAAATCTCCTGGATATATATATTTATTTAATCAGCCAGACCCGAGAGAGTGCCCAAAACTAAGGAGACGCTAAATATATTGGTTTTATATATTTAACCAGAAGGCACAGAGTCAGGGCCCTAAACTGAACAGGTTCTAAATCTCCTGGTTATATCTATTCATTTAACCAGCCAGCCCAGAGTCAGTGCCCCAAAATGTGAAGACTCTAAATATCCTGTTTATAAAAGTTTTAACCAGCCACCACACAGTCAGTGCCTTAAAATGAGGAGTCTCTAAATCTCCAGGTTATATTTAATTAACCATCTCGCACAGAGTCGGGGCCTGAAAATGAGGAGACTCTAAATCTCCTGGTTATATATAACTAACCTGCGAGCACAGAGTCAGTGCACCAAACTGAGGAGATTCTAAATATATTGGTTATATTTCAGTATTTAACCAGCCAGCACAGGGTCAATGCCCTATAATGAACAGAGTTTAAATGTGTTGGTTATATTTATTTGTTTAATCAGCCAGCACAGAGTCAGTGCGCTAAACTGAGAAGACCCTAAATCGTCTGGTTATATATATTTATTTAACCATTCAGCAAAAAGTCAGTGCCCTAAACCGAGGAGACTGCAATTCTCCTGCTTCTATATATTTAACCAGCCAACACCGAGTCAGTGCCCTAAACTGAGGAGATCCTAAATCGTCTGGTTTTCTATATTTATTTAACCATTCAGCAAAATGTCAGTGCCCTAAACCGAGGAGACTGCAATTCTCCTGCTTCTATATATTTGACCAGCCAACACTGAGTCAGTGCCCTAAACTGAGGAGAATCTGAATCTAATGGTTATATATATTTATTTAACCAGCCAGCAGAATATCAATGCCCTAACCTGAGGAGACTCTAAATCTCCTGTTTATATGTATATTTAACTAGATAGCACAGTCTCAGTGCCCCATAATGAGCAGACTCTAAATCTTTGGTGATAAAGATTTAACCAGCCAGCACAGAGTCAGTGCTCTAAACAGAACAGACTCTAAATCTCCTGGTTTTATATATATTTATTAAACTGGCCAGCACAGTGTCAGTACCCTAGACTGAAGAGATTCTGAATCTCGTGGTTATCCATACTTATTTAACTAGCCAGCAAAAAGTCAGTGCCCCAAACAGAGGAGACTCTAAATCTCCTAGTTATATATATTTATTTTACCAGCCAGCACAGAGTCAGTGCCCAAGAATGAGCAGGCTTTAAATCTCCTGGTTATGTATATTTAGTTAATCAGCCAGAATAGAAACAGTGCCCTAACATGGGCAGTCTCCAAATCCCCAGGTTATATATCTTTAACCAGCCAGCACAGAGTCAATGGCCGAAGCTGAAGAGACCCTAAATCTCCTGGATGTATCCATTTATTTAACCAGCCACCACAGTCAGTGCGCTAAACTGAGGAGACTCTTCTTTCGACTGTGACGTCTAGGAATGGACAACGGAGAACTACAAACCTGCGTATACAGAAAACCGACAAACACGGACCAAATACTTTACTACACCAGCAACCATCCCAACACACACAAACAAAGCTGTATCAGAACACTATTCCAACGATCCACCACACACTGCAGCACAGACAAACTTCGGAAAACAGAGGAGAACCACCTATACAACGTATTTAAGAAGAACGGTTACTCAAAAAATACAGTGCACAGATTCCTCAAGAAGAAGCCACGACAAGCAGACCAAACACAGCCAGAAACCCTAACAACCTTACCATACATCAAAGAAGTTTCAGAAATGACAGCCAGACTACTAAGGCCCCTCGGAATCCTAGTAGCACACAAACCCACCAACATTATAAAACAAAAACTAACAAACTTAAAAGACCCAGTACCATCCATGGACAAAACCAAAGTCAACTGCAAAATTCCATGCAAGGACTGCCACAAACACTACTTTGGACAAACAGGAAGAAAATTAGCCACCAGGATACACGAACACCAGCTAGCCACAAAAAGGCACGACCCTCTCTGCCTCGTAGCCCGACAGCTGCCTCAAACCTACAGCTCAGCGAGCAAACCTACATCCTTAACCTCAACCTGAGCTACAAACCTTCACAAACCTTGCATATAACAAGCTGTTTAATTAAATATAACCAGGAGATTTAGAGTTTTCTCATTTTCAGGAACTGACTGTGCGGTGGCTGGTTAAAACATTTAGAACCAGAGTATTTAGAGTCCCCTCAGTTTAGGGCACTGACTTTCTACTGGTTGGTTAAATAAATAAGCAAAACGATGGGTTTCATATTCTCCTCAGTCTAGAGCACTGACTCTGTGCTGGATGGTTAAATGAACATGTGTATCCTGGAGATTTAAATTCTCCATAATTTAGTGCACTGCCACTGTGCTGGCTGGTTAAATAATTATACATAACTAGGAGATTTAGGTTCTCCCCAGTTTAGGGCAGTGACTGTATGTTGGCTGATTAAATTTTTATAAGAATATGTAGAGTCTCCTCAGTTTAGGGCACTGACTGTGTGTTGGCTGGTTTAATATATATAACCAGGAGATGTAGAGTCTCTAGTTTAGGGCACTGACTTTCTGCTGGTGAGTTAAATAAGTATATGTAACCAGGACATTTACAGTCTGCTCATTTTAGGGCACTGACGCTGTGCTGGCTGGTCATATGTAACCAGGAGATTTAGAATCTCCTCAGATTAGGGCACTGATTCTGTGATGTCTGGTTAGATATATATAAGCAAAATATCTATAGACTCCTCAGATTAGGGCACTCACTGTGGGCTGGCAGATTAAATAAATTTATGTATCTAGTAGATTTACAGTTTCCTCAGTTCAGGGCTCAGACTATGTGCTGTATAGATAAATACGTATATATAAACAGGAGATTTAGAGTGTTCTCAGTTAAGGGCATTGACTCTCAGCTGCTGTTTAAATATATACAACCTGGAGATTCAGAGCCTCCTTAGTTTAGGGCACTGACTCAATGCTGTCTGGTTAAATATATATATGATAAGGAGATGCAGAGCCTTCTCAGTTTAGAGCACTGATTCTGTGCTGCCTGGTTAAATAAATGACAGCCAGACTACTAAGACACCTCGGAATCCTGGTAGCACACAATCCCACCAACACTCTAAAACAAAAACTAACAAACTTAAAAGACCCAGTACAACCCATGGACAAAACGAACGTCGTCTACAATATCCCATGCAAGGACTGCAACAAACACTGCGTTGGACAAACAGGAAGAAAGTTAGCCACCAGGATACACGAACACCAGCGAGCCACAAAAAGACACGACCATCTCTGCCTCGTAACCCTACACACTGATGAAAAAAAAACACCATTTCGACTGGGACAACACATCTATCCTGGGACAGGCGAGGCAAAGACATGCCAGAGAATTCCTAGAGGCCTGGCACTGCAACCACAATGCCATGAACAAACACATAGATCTAGATGCCATCTATCAAAACCACAGAAAATGAACAGGAAATGACATCACCACAAATCCCAGGAACCCCATCAAGGAGAAAGATATAAATAGAAAGCAGGAGACAACAGCTTCGCCTCACTTGGAGGTCACCACTGATGATATTACCTAGCCAGGTAATGAAACGTCTAGATATCAAACCTACAGCTCAGCGAGCAAATCTACACTCTGGTTAAATAGATATATGAAACTAGGACCTTTAGTGTCTCCTCAGTCAAGGACACTGACTTTGTGCTGGATGGTTAAATAAACCTGTATATCCAGGAGAAATTAAATTCTCCACAGTTTAAGGCACCGACATTGTGCTGGCTGGTTAAATACATATATATAATTAGGAGATTTAGCATCTGCTCATTTTAGGGCACTGACTCTGTGCTGGATGATTAAATAAATATATATAACCAGGGGATTTAGAATCTGCTCATTCTAGGGCACTGACTCTGTGCTGAGTATTTAAATCTACATATCCAGGAGATTTAGAGTCTCTTCAGTTTGGGGCACTGACACTGGACTGGCTGGTTTGAAAAAAAAACAGCTATAACTAGGAGATTTAGAGTCTCCTTAGTTTCGGGCACAGACTCTGTGCTGGCTGGTTAAATAAATAGATACAACCAGGAGATTTAGAGTCTCTAGTTTCGGCCACTGACTGTGTGTTGGCTGGTTTAATATATACAAAACCACGAGATTGAGTCTTCTCAGTTTAGGGCACTGACTTTCTGCAGGTGAGTTAAATAAATATATGTAACCAGGAGAATTAGAGTCTCCTCAGTTAAGGACACTGATTGTGTGATGACTGGTTAAATATATATAACAAGGATATTTATAGACTCCTCAGATTAGGGCACTGACACTGGGTTGGCTGGTTATATAATTATATGGAAACAGGAGATTTAGAGTCTCGTCAGTTTAGGGCACTAATTCTATGATGGCTGATTAAATAAATATATTTCACCAGGGGATTTAGAGTCTGCTGATTCTAAGGCATTGACTCTGTGCTGTGTATTTAAATATACATAACCAGGAGATTTAGAGTCTCCTCATTTTCTGGAACTGACTGTGTTGTGGCTGGTTAAAACTTTTATAACCAGAGTATTTAGAGTCTCCTCAGTTTGGGGCACTGACCCTGTGCTGGCTGGTTAATTGTATATAACCAGGACGTTTTAGGTCTCCTCAGTTGAGGGCACTGACTGTGTGGTGGCTGATTCAAATTTGTATAACCAGGATATTTAGACTCTCCTCAGTTTGGGTAACTGACTCTGGGATGGCTGGTTAAAAAATAGATATATCGGGGTGGTTTATAGTCTCCTCAGTTCAGGGCACTAACATTCTACTGTCTAGTTAAATAAATATGTCAAACCACGAGATTCAGAATCTCCTCAGTCGAGGGCACTGACTCTGTGCCGGATGGTTAAATAAATATATATGACCAGGAGATTTAGATTCTCCTCACTTTAGGGCAAGATGGATAACCAGGTATTAATAGCCAGGAGATTAAGAGTCTCCTCAGTTTGGGGGCACAGACTCTGTGCTGGCTGGTTAAATAAATAGTTACAACCAGGAGGTGTAGAGTCTCCAGTTTAGAGCACTGACAGTGTGTTGGCTGGTTTAATGAATATAACCAGAAGATTTAAAGTCTTCTAAGTTTCGGGCACTGAATTTCTGCTGGTGAGTTAAAGAAATATATGTAATCAGGGCATTTAGAGTCTGCTCATTTTCGGGCACTGACTCGGTGCTGGGTGGTTATATGTAACCAGGAGATTTAGTGACTCCTCAGTTTAGGGCACTGATTCGGTGATGTCTGGTTAAATGTATATAACCAGGATATTTATAGACTCCTCAGATTCGGTCACTGACTGTGGGCTGGCCGGTTAAATAAATTTATATAACTAGGAGATTTATAGTTTCCTCCGTTTAGGGCTCAGACGATGTGCTTTAGAGATAAATACATGAATATATAAAACCAGAAGATTCAGAGTCTCCTCAGTGTGGGGTTACTGACTCTATGCTGCCTGGTTAAATAAATATATAATCAGGAGATTTAGTGTTTCCTCAGGTGAGGGCACTGAATCAATGCTGGCTGGTTAAATAAATATGTGCAACCACGAGATTTAGATTCTGTGCATTATAGGGCACTGACTCTGCGCTGGTTGGTTAAATAAATACATAAAACCAAGAGATTTAGATTCTGCTGATTTAAGGGCACTGACTCTGCACTGTCCATTTAAATATATATAACCAGGAGATTTAGAATCTCCTCAGTTATGGGCATTGACTATGGGCTGGAGGGTTAAATACATTTATATAACTTTGTGATTTATAGTTTCCTCAGTTTAAGGCTCAGACTATGTGCTGCTGTTTAAATATATACAACCAGGAGATTCAGAGTCTCCTCCGTTTAGGGCACTGACTCTATGCTGCCTGGTTAAATAAATATATAATCAGGAGATTTAGTGTCTCCTCAGGTTAGGGCACTGACTCTGTTGGCTGGTTAAATATATACAACCAGGAGATTGAGTCTCCTCATTTTGGGGCACTGACTGCGCTGGCTGACTAAATAAATATACATAACCAGGAGATTTAGAGGTTGCTTATGGTAGGGCACTGACTCTGGGCTGGCTGGTTAAGTAAAAACATATAACCAGGATATTTAGAGTCTCCTTTGTTTCGGGCACTGACTGAGGCTGGTGGGTTAAATAAATATATAACCAGGAGATTTAGAGTCACCACAGTTTAGGGCTCAGACTATGTGATGGATGAATAAATACATATATATATAAACCAGGAGAAAGTCAGTGCCTTAACTGCGGAGACTAAAATCGCCTGGTTATATATATTTAAACAGACAGCACAGAGTCAGTTCCTTGAAATGAGGAGACTCTAAATCTCCTGATAATCAACCAGCCAGCACAGAGTCAGTGCCTTAAAATGAGGAGGCTCTAAAACTCCTGGTAATTTATGAGTATTTATCCATCCAGCACATAGTCTGAGCCCTAAACTGAGGAGATTCTAAATCTCTTAGGTATATATAGATATATATATATATTTAATTAACCCACCAGCACAGAGTCAGTGCCCTTTACTGAGGACACTCTAAATCTCCTGTTGTTTTGAAATTAGTCAGCCAGCATAAAGTCAGTGCTGACTCTGTGTTGGCTGGTTAAATAAATATATGTAACCAGGCCATTTAGAGTCTCCTCAGTTTGGGGCACGGACTCTGGACTAGCTGGGTAAATCGATATATAACTAGGAGATATAGAGTCTGCTCATTATAGGGTTCAGAAAATGTGCTGGCTGTGCCCATAACTGAGTAGACGCGAACTCTCCTGGTTATGTATATTTAAATACACAGCGCAGAGTCAGTGCCCGAAAATGACCAGACTCTAAATCTCCTGGTTATATGTATTAAACAAGCCAGCACAGAGTCAGTGCCCTAAACTGTGGAGAATTTAAATCTCCTGGACGTACATGTTTATTTAACCATCCGGCACAGAGTCACTGCTCTAGACTGAGGAGAATCGGAATCTCGTGGTTTTACATGTTTATTTAACTAGACAGTAGAAATTCAGTGGAGAGTCTAAAACACCTAGTTATATCTATTTTTTTAACCAGTTTTTGTTTGAGAGTGTTGGTGGGATTGTGTGCTTCTAGGATTCCGAGAGGTCTTCGTAGTCTGGCTGTCATTTATTTGACCAGGCAGCACAGAGTCAGTGCCCTAAACTAAGGAGGCTCTGAATCTCCAGGTTGTACATATTTAAGCAACAGTTGAGAGTCAATGCCATTAACTGAGGACACTCTGAATCTCCTGTTTATATATACGTATTTATCTATACAGCACATAGTCTGAGCCCTGAACTGAGGAAACTGTAAATCTAATAGATACATAAATTTATTTAATCTGCCAGCCAACAGTCAGTGGCCTAATCTGCGGAGTCTTTAAATATCCTGGTTAGATATATTTAACCAGACATCACAGAATCAGTGCCCTAATCTGAGGCGATTCTAAATCTCCTGGTTACATATAACCAGCCAGCACAGCGTCAGTGCCCTAAAATGAGCAGACCGTAAATGGCCTGGTTACATATACTTATTTAACTCACCAGCAGAAAGTCAGTGCCCTAAACTAGAGACTCTAAATCTCCTGGTTATGTATATTTAAATACACAGCAGAATCAGTGCCTTAGAATGAGCCGACACTAAATCCCCTGGTGAAATATATTTATTTAATCAGCCATCATAGAATCAGTGCCCTAAACTGACGAGACTATAAATCTCCTGTTTCTATATAATTATATAACCAGCCAACCCAGTGTCAGTGCCCTAATCTGAGGAGTCTATAATTATCCTTGTTATATATATTTAACCAGACATCACAGAATCAGTGCCCTTAACTGAGGAAACTCTAAATCTCCTGGTTACATATATTTATTTAACTCATCTGCAGAAAGTCAGTGTGTTAAACTGAGAAGACTCAATCTCGTGGTTTTGTATATATTAAACCAGCCAACACACAGTCAGTGGCCGAAACTAGAGACTCTAAATCTCCTGGTTGTATCTATTTATTTAACCAGCCAGCACAGAGTCTGTGCCCGAAACTGAGGAGACTCAAAATCTCCAGGTTATATATAATTAACCAGCCAGCACAGAGTCAGTGCCTTAACAGCGGAGACGCTAAATCGCCTGGTTATATATATTTAAACAGACAGCACAGTCAGTTCCTTGAAATGAGGAGACTCTGAATCTCCTGATAATCAACCAGCCAGCACAGAGTCAGTACCCTAAACTGAGGAGACTCTAAATTTCTGGTTGTATATATTTAATTAGACAGCACACAGAAAGTGCCATTTACTGAGGTCACTCTAAATCTCCTGTTGTTTTGAAATTAGTCAGCCAGCATAAAGTCACTGCTGACTCTGTGTTGGCTGGTTAAATAAATATATGTAACCAGGAAATATAGAGTCTGCTCATTTTAGGGTTCAGAAAATGTGCTGGCTGTGCCATAACTGAGTAGACTCTAAATCTCCTGAGTATGTATGTGTTAGTACACAGCACAGAGTCAGTGCCCGAAAATGAGCAGACACTAACTCTCCTGGTTATATGTATTAAAAAAGCCAGCGCAGAGTCAGTGCCCTAAAATGAGCAGACACTAAATCCCCTGGTTATATATATTAAACCAGTCAGCACAGAGTCAGTGCCTAAACTGAGGAGATTCTAAATCTCCTGATTATATATATTTATGTAACCAGCCAGCACAATGTCAGTGCCCTAACGTGTGGAGAATTTAAATCTCCTGGATATGCATATTTAATTAACCACCCTGCACAGAGTTTCTGCCTTGTCTGAGGAGAATCTGAATCTCGTGGTTATATATATTTAAACAGACAGCACAGAGTCAGTGCCCTAACCAGAGGAGACTCTAAATCTCCAGGTTGTATATATATATATATATGTTTAACCAGCTAACACAGAGTCAGTGCTCAAACTGAGGAGACTCTAAATTTCCAGGTTATATATATATATTTAAACCGATGGCACAGAGTCAGTGCCCTTAACTGAGGAGACTTTAAATCTCCTGGTAATTTATGTGTATTTATAAATTCAGCACATTGTTTAACCGGAAACTGAGGCGACTCTAAATCTGGTTATATCTAGTTATTTAATCCGCCAGACTGCAATCAGTGCATTAACAGATTAAATATGTTTATTTAATCGTAGAGTTGAGAGCCAGTGCCCAAAACTGGGGAAACCCTAAATATCCTGATTATATATATATATTTAAACAGCAGGAACAGAGCCATTGCCCTAAACTGAACAGACACTAAATCTCCTGGTTATAGCTATTTGTTTAACCAGCCAGCCCAGAGTCAGTATCGCAAACTGAGGAGACTCTATCCCTCCTGGCTATATACATTTAACCTGCCAGCACAGAGTCAGTGCCCTAAATTGAACAGAATTTAAATCTCCTGGTGACATGCATATATTTAACCAGCCAGCACAGAGTCAGTGACCTAAAGTGAGGATTCTCTACATCTCCTGGTTATGTATATTGACCCAGCCAGCCCAGAGTCAGTGCTCGAACCTGAGGAAACATTAAATATCCTGGATACATGTATTTAAACAGGCAGCAAAGAGGCAGTGCCCGAAACCGAGGAGACTCGAAATCTCCCGGCTCTCTCTCTCTCTCTCTCTCTCTCTGTATATATATATATATATATATATATACACATATATATATATATATAAATCCATCCAGCACACAGTCTGAACCCTAAACAGGGGAGACTGTAAATCTCCTAGTTATATGTATTTATTTAAGCCACCAACCCACAGTCAGTGCCATAAACTGAGGAGACTCTAAATCTCCTGGATATATATATATATTTATTTAATCAGCCAGACCTGAGGGAGTGCCCAAAACTGAGGAGAAGCTAAATATACTGGTTTTATATATTTAACCAGAAGGCACAGTGTCAGTGTCCTAAACTGGACAGGTTCTAAATCTCCTGGTTATATGTATTCATTTAACCAGCCAGCCCAGAGTCAGTGCCCCAAACTGTAGAAACTGTAAATATCCTGTTTATAAAAGTTTTAACCAGCCACCACACAGTCAGAGCCTTAAAATGAGGAGTCTCTACATCTCCAGGTTATATTTAATTAACCATCTCCCACAAAGTCGGGGCCTGAAAATGAGCTCCTGTGAGGAGGTTGAGCAATTCATCAACTTCACCAAAACATTCCACCCTGGCCTTAAATTTACCTGGGCCACCTCTGACACCTCCCTCCCCTTCCTGGACCTCTCCATCTCCATTAATGACGACCGACTTGACACTGGCATCTTTTACAAACCCACCGACTCCCATAGCTACCTGGATTACATCTCTTCCCACCCTACCTCTTGCAAAAATGCCATCCCGTATTCCCAATTCCTCCACCTCCGCTGTATCTGCTCCCAGAAGGACCAGTTCCACCATAGAACACACCAGATGGTCTCCTTCTTTAGAGACCGCAATTTCCCTTCCCTCGTGGTTAAAGATGCCCTCCAACGCATCTCGTCCACATCCCTCACCTCCTCCCTCAGACCCCACCCCTCCAACCGTAACAAGGACAGAACACCCCTGGTGTTCACCTTCCACCCTACCAACCTTCACATAAACCAAATCATCCGCCGACATTTCAGCCAACTCCAAAAAGACCCCACCACCAAGGATATATTTCCCTCACCACCCCTTTCCGCCTTCGGCAAAGACCGTTCCCTCCGTGACTACCTGGTCAGCTCCACGCCCCCCTCCCATCCTGGCACCTCCCCTGCCACCGCAAGAACTGTAAAACCTGCGCCCACACCTCCTCCCTCACCTCTATCCAAGCCCCTAAAGGAGCCTTCCACATCCACCAAAGTTTTACTTGCACTTCCACTAATATCATTTATTGTATCCGTTGCTCCCGATGTGGTCTCCTCTACATTTGGGAGACTGGGCGCCTCCTAGCAGAGCGCTTTATGGAACATCTCCGGGACACCCGTACCAATCAACCAACCGCCCTGTGGCCCAACATTTCAACTCCCCCTCCCTCTCTGCCGAGGGCATGGAGGTCCTGGGCCTCCTTCACCGCACCTCCCTCACCACCAGACGCCTGGAGGAAGAACGCCTCATCTTCCGCCTCGGAACACTTCAACCCCAGGGCATCAATGTGGACTTCAAACAGTTTCCTCATTTCCCCTTCCCCCACCTCACCCTAGTTCCACACTTCCAGCTCAGCACTGTCCCCATGAGTTGTCCGGACTTGTCCTACCTGCCTATCTCTTTTTCCACCTATCCACTCCACCCTCTCCTCCCTGACCTATCACCTTCATCCCCTCCCGCACTCACCCATTGTACTCTATGCTACTTTCTCCCCACCCCCACCCTCCCCTAGTTTATCTCTCCACTCTTCAGTCTCACTGCCTTTAATCGCGATGAAGGGTTTTTGCCCGAAACGTCGATTTTGCTGCTCCTTCGATGCTGCCTGAACTGCTGTGCTCTTCCAGCACCGCTGATCCAGAATCCACCCCTGTGTTCTCTGTCTATACCATGATGTTTAGATTGATTCTAATCTAAAAAGTGAGATAATGGAGTTTTACATAAATTCATGCGGCAAGACGTGTCTGATTGTGGACATGGATCCCACTATTACGCATTGGATCACCTCCCACCTTTTGCCTGGCAGGTGCTCATGTGACTCAGCCAACTTTGTCTATCTTATACGTTGCAGGCAAGAATGCCCGGAGGCATGGTACATTGGGGAAACCGAGCAAAGGCTACGACAACAGATGAATGGGCACCGCACAACAGGAGGGTTCCCTCCCAGTTGGGGAACACTTTAGCGGTCCAGGACATTCAGCCTCGGACCTTCGGGTGACCATCCTCCAAGGTGGACTTCGGGACAGGCAGAAGAGAAAGGTGGCCGAGCAGAGGCTGATAGCTAAGTTCGGTACCCATAGGGAGGGCCTCAACCGGGACCTTGGGTTCATGTCACTTACAGGTGATCACCATTGCACTACACACACACACACAGAGATATTCCTACGCGCACACGCACACGGACACAGGGACATACAGGCACGCACACAGACACCCATGCACAGCTTTATAGACACGCACACTCCCACACTCACACATGCACCCCCTCACAGACTTAAGACACTCTGCACTCACTACACACACAGACACACACACACTTTCTCACACTCACAACCCCCACCCCAGACAGACACACCCACACAGACAGACAAAGACCCACATGCACACATATATTTTGTGGGTGAATTTGTACTTGCATGCAGTTTTTGTACTTTGCTCAAAAACTGCATTCATTCATGTAGAAATCTTGAGCTCAAAAACTGTATGAATTTATGTAAAAAATACTCCCTGACTCTTTTCTCTGACCGTCTGCCTCATGACTTTTTAAAATTCTGGAAGGCCATTCCTCAGCCCTGAAGCCCCAGGGAAAACTGTCGAAGCCTATTCAGCTTCGTGCTATTGTCCAAACAGTGCAAACCTTGCAACCCCTTTCAAATACTTTCTAAATTGCACCACGTTCGTTACTGAATGCACGATCTGTTAGTGCTGAAGTGAAGCGACGCTGAAACATTAGTAATGACAATTTTAAGCGCTCTCTGCCTGTAGGGTAGCGTGGCCGAGTGGTCTAAGGCGCTGGATTTAAGCTCCAGTCTCTATCAAGTCGTGGGTTCGAATCCCAACGCTACCAAGATCGCGGCTGTTCTTCTGCAGGCAGCGAAACTTAGCAGGCCCTGTACATTTTCGTTGTTGTGTTTGCAGCCGGTCAGGCCTCGAATCCAGACTGACGCTGAAAACAGTGGAACCCCGTCATCTGCACTGCTTTACGATGAATATGTGGAAACTTTGGTGCCAGTTTCTGTGTCTCAAATAGTCAGCACGTTTGGTTGCAAGTTTGGTGGTTCGAGCCTGCCCTTCGCACCGAGCCTCAATGATTTCAGTTCAAGCATTGAGACCGACACTGCAACCACGAGAACTCAGCAGAGCCCGCCGCTAGATGTGGCCCCAATCTCTCCAAGGCCCCGCTGCCAACAGAAAGCGGCTATTGCAGCTTCAATCACCGGCTTCCTGCTCAGCCCTGGGACACAGTACATGGAAAATCCTTCCCCAGGAACGGCTCTTCCCGTGTCAGAGGGACAACAATTCCACTTTAAATTGAGAACGGCTTCAGAAGATTGTTCCTGTCCTTGGAGTGTTTCATAAACAAAACTCCTGTCTCGCAAATAAGAAGTGGGGAAAGTTGTTGGCAGGAAGGATAGAGAAAGTGCTGACTGTGAGGACTCTGTCTCGGCAGCAGGTGGGATTCCTTCCACCCGAAACAGGAGTGATTGCGTTTCCTTAGGGAATTTCCCAATTGATTTAACGTCTGCCAGAGTGATTGGGAATCATTCCGGCCACCTAAAGATGAGGATAAAAAGATGAAAATATTTATATTGAATCTTAAATCCAGAGACAAGTGCTAAATAGATAATAATGTTCTGAACGAATACTAGCTGAGAAATGGAAAGTGTGGATGATGACATTTGTGATTGGGAGGAATGAACTGGATCCTTGCAAATTACAATGCCAGGTGAAATATGCTCAGTATGAAATGACACACTAATTAATCGTGAGCCAGGCCCAGCTACTTTAGTCGGTACAGCATGAGAAGCTTAATCTCAGGACCGTAGGTTCAAGCCTCACGATGGGCCCTTTCAGTCCTTTAAAGAAATCCAGCCCTCTGCTCCACTTGAGGGATTGCAACCCAGTGCAGGGGTCGTTTTTGACACGTGGATCCGACTGTGTTTGATCACACATCGGTTTCTGAGTGAAAGCTGTCTCCACTTTCCTGGAAGTGCCAGAGACAAGTTTATCAGTGCGGCCGAATATACGATGAATTGTGTCTCTTTCAAAACGTCAGGTTCCACTCCAAACGTCCACCAAACAGAGTGCTCAGAGACACAGAACGCAAATGTCTACTTGTTGGGGGGACGGGGTCTGACAGTGACTGCTCAATGTCAAATGGTCCTGAACCAAAATGAAGTGATTCAGACCGTTCTGACGGAAACCGAGGGGAACTCGCCTGAACGTTTCACAATTCACACGGAAAATGATCTTGTGTGCTCATGGTGGTTCACGTAATGGACAGTTTATTGTCAGTAACAGGGGTGGGGGTGGGGCAGAATTGTGAGGTTTCACAGTGGGACAGAAGTGATCTGTGTGAACGGGTAAGTCTCACATCCCCAGAGCATGGAAGAGCTGATTGGTCCAGGATCACTCCCATCTTCTGTTTCGGAACCAACAAATGAAATTGCTGAAAATCTCAGCAGGTCTGCTCGCATTTTGGAAAGGAAAAGTGTTAAGACTTCGGGACTCGTGACATTTCTTTTTGCATACCCATCTCCCTCTGGATTTGTACAGTCTTCCTTTTTATTGACTATCTTCTGGCTTCCAACTTTATTCTCTTGTATTTTATTTTCCTCTCCAACCGTTTTCCCAGCTTTTAAATTTGTATCAGATCTGTCCCATCTCTCACTTTGCCCATTTATGACCGAAGAACTTGGAAATGAACAATTAACTCTGTTTCTATTTCCTTAGATACCAGATGCCCAGAGACCGGAATGTATAGGATGACGGTTAGCCCATAGTCTGCTCTGCCATTCGATCATGGCGAATATCGCTCTCAATCCCATTCTCCAGTCTTCTCCCTGTAACACTCATTCCCCCTGAATTTAGGACCCAGTCTTTTTTCCCAGACTGGGTCTTCATCCGCCCCAAACCCCTTCACATCTGCTGGCGGCTATTACACCGTGTCTCTCGGTGATCGCGCTGAGTTTCAGTCCCGCACGGCAAACCCAATCTGTTCTGAACAACGCAATCACCGCTGCGGGACAGCTCGATCAGGTCTCTGGCCCCACTGTGTTTGTGCAGGGGAGCAGTTATCACCTTCACCTCCCATGGGAAGGATCGGTCCTTCAAATATCCGGGCAGTAAAAACGATTGGCTTGTGTGTGAACATAGATGAAGGTAATTGCTTTCTGACCTGGTCAGTAAACCTTACTCTGTATGTCCCTGCCCATTCCTGCCGTTGTCGTGAAAGGGAATGCAAGTCCAATTAATTGCCGTGTACGGTTTTATTCGATACACATTCTTCATTGTTCAGAATATAGGTGGATGTTTCCAGCACAGATAATCACTATTTTCAAGAATGCAGTCGGCGGGCCCTGATACCTTTCTGGAGAGTAGAAGCATCAGTTTCTGCAGAAAGTGGCCTCGTTCAGAGCTGAGCAGAAATATTGTTGTTCCCGCTTTAAGGGCGACAGTTTTCCAGATGGTGATCGATGGGGCTTTATTGCAGCCTCATCAGCAAACCTTGTTTTGCATTTACTCGCCCATCACTACTCTAGTGGTGGAAAGAAGTATCATACCAAATAACTGCTGCGTGAATTTCTTTTCAAATGTCACTGCGCTGTGGCTGTGAATATGTGGCGATGTCTACAGCCCTGCTGGCGATCCTTTTTAAGAGTGCAGTTATGAACATTCCTCTGTCTCGGCGCTACAAGGAAAATTGCTCGCGCCTATTCAGCCTCGCCCTACATTCCAAACTCGGCAAACCTGGCAACCTGTTTGTCAGTATTTCCTGAGCATTTTCACGTGATATCCTTTTTTTTCAATCATGCCAATAACCCTGGCCAACATTGGTCTATTCGGAACGGAAATGTCAGTGTTGGATAAAGAGCAGCTGGCTCGGTGGCTCGGTTGTGACCTCGTTGTTCCATTTGGGTCACACCCGAAACATCTCTAGTTCAAACCAGGCAGGAGCTACTTTGTTCCCTTGGGACAGGTGGATTGGTGGGAATGGAGCGTTCCTGCTGGTTGTTCTCATCAGCAACCCTGGCTTTGAATTTGCGAGCCCACATCTGCTGCCGTGGTGAAAAGGAATACCATTACGATTAATTGCTGTGTCAAACTTCGTTCAGTTTCTCTCCTCGGATAAAGTGAGGGCTGGAGATGATGAAACGCTCCGAAAACAAACGGCGGTTCTCCTGCTGCTCGGATGCTGCCTGACCGGATGTGCTTTTCCAGCACCACACTCTCAACTAAGTTTCTCTCCTCCTGGGTCGACGATATGAGTCGAATTGTAGATCTTCTCCCGCCGTCCATTTTAAGGGTACAGTTACCAGCACTGATCCTTTCTGCACCAAAACTATCGCATTTGCTTTACATGTGAAGGCATCCTGGTTCAGTGACAAGGTAAGCTCTCATTTGCTCGGGTCACAGCGAACATTGGTTACCTGATGTCATCTCTGTCAAATGTATCCCAAAGTAGGCTCTGAAACGCCTCATTTGGACCCGAGCATTTCTAAACCTGCGTGAACCAAAACCAGAAAATCTCAGTCATGATTTGGAGCAGTTCACATATTCGAGTGTCCAAGCAGAAGGCATGGTTACCGCTCATTCAGTCAACAACAGGAATGAGAAGATTTACATCCTCAGATGAACTGCTTGACTCATGCTCTCATACAGTCACTAATTCAGTTTTCTGCATAAATGTAAGGGCGTCTTCTGCCTTCCCTTGTAGTCTAGTAGCCAGCATTTGGCGTTCTCGCCGCCGTGACACGGGTTCTATTCCCGGTCAAGGAATGCGTGCTTTGTTCTGCACACACATCGTGGTAAGAATATTTCTGACCACTTTTCCAAAGTTGGCAGAACATCGGTTTTAAAGTTGAACAGAAAACCAAGAGATGCAGATGTTGGAAATCTGAACCAAAAACAAGAATTGACGTGCAAACTGAATAATCCTGGCAACATCTGTGGAGAGAAATAGAGACAATGATACACAACGACAGAACCAGATTAGTTCTTCATTTCTAGACCACAATGCCGGGATAATGGTCAGTTTTATCTGTCGAATGAGGATTGTTATCAAAATCTTTTATTTTTTGCCAGTTAGCAGCCATGTCGACCAGAGATCTGATTCGTTCAGTGTCTACCTCCAGATGGGCCTCTAATTTCCTGTCTCTATCTCTGTGTATCTACCTCACCCTTTTTCATATTCTTTGACCCTTTTTTTGCCAATATCCCTCATTTCCCATTCCTACTCTATGAAAAGCCTGACGTTCGGGGATAGTTTGAGAATGGAGCTGCTGACAGGTTTTCTGGAACCTGGCAGGAGACTGCACAACATGGCTCACTTTTTACGGATAATACGTCTGGCACTTGGATGTGATACAAGGGGCCATTTCTTCCTCAAAACATTGTAACCCTTTTGAAATTAAAGTTGCATTTCTTATCCAAAGGAAAATAAACTAACTATAGGAGAACGTGGAAACATTAATGATGCTGTAAAATGAATGAATGTCGACAGCAGAGAATGAGGGTGATCCACTCGTGGTTTCTGTGCCATGACCACAACATTCCACGGCCTTTCTGCAGTGTCTCCTGCCTCACCTCGTTATTCCCACCAAACTTGGAATGAAGGAGGGAGAATAAAAGTGGAGGAAAAGAAGGAGTGCTTTTGGAACAGCAGTAAGAAACTCTAGGTTGGCGTATTGGTTAGGAAGGACAACATGCACTGCTGGAACTAAACCAGGAAAAAGGGGTGGGTTTGCCAAACCATAACAGGCTCGAACTCAGGCAGGATGCTGAGTCGCTTCATCAGCAACACGATACTTTATAAAAGGTGAACCTCCGAGCTTTCAATACAACAAGCGGGCGCAACTGCGATTGGACCCTATGGTCAGCTGCTTACCAAGGAGGGGTTTTAAATAACTAAGCAACGTCCATATGTGCAGTTCATTAACCACATGACCACAGTAACTCGGAAATACATTTCTGTATCAATATTACTCAGTGTGATTTGCAATCAAACCCCTCTTCTGCAAAACCAGACATTTCACGATTGATCGTTCTTCAATGCAAAGGCACATAAAAGGGCAATCTTCTCTTGCATTGGTTTCAAACAGATATTTGTATCTGTTTAAGCTGACAGGCCAAAGGGAACATTTTTCATCCTCTTGGGGCGTATTGACGGCTTTAATACACACAGAGGGAATTTCACACGAAGAGGAACAGTGTCATTGCCATGAATTGACCAGGAATCGTGTGTGAGCCAATGTAAACAGTTTGCAGTAAAGGCTAACCCATTAGCAGTGACACTGAGCCTTGCACCACCAGATGCAGACTCCCTTCCTGCCTCATGCCTCCCAGTCTTCATTGTCATTCACGTCAATTTCACTTCCCTGCTCCACTTCCAAACTTACTACCTATTGGAACCTACCACATTTAGGAACGCATTCCTGGAATAAAGATATCACTCAATGGAATAGGACTCGCTGTCCATCCCTAAATCCCCCAGAGATGGAGGAGATGAGTTGCTTTTGTGAACCATTGAACTCCTTCACACGGAGGTACAGTCATTATGCTGCAAGCGCGGGAGTTCCTGGATTTACACCCAGAGACACTGAAGGAACACAACATATTTCCAACTCAGGAAGGTGAGATGATTGGAGGGAGATTTGAAGGCGTCACTATCGTATCTGTCCGCTGTCATTGTCCTTCTACATGGTTCAAGCAATCACTGGGCTGATTCTGGAGGGATCCCGGTAGGTCTGCTGTGTGAAACGAGGAATGCGTTTTCAGTCAGACAATTCACATGAAGAGAATTAAACCTTCATTCCCTTAATTGGAACTATATCCATGTCTGGACGATACAAACTTTGACTCCTCAGCACGGGCCCCCGGTAATGCTGACAGTATCCAAAGCGACCTGAATTGTACACACCCTTGTGCCTGTCCATCCCTTCATAACCACCTTCGGCAACAAATTTTCTCTCTTCAATTTTGCAAACGCTTCATATGATCGCCTTGGGTTTCAAAGTAAAGAAAGTGGAGCTGTGGTGATCTGATGTTGGTCAGTCGGTGCAATGCAGGAATGTACAGAACAGGTTTTGAGGCGTGAGATTGCACTGAAGGGATTCCACCACTAAAAGGCGCTGTTCATCTCGTCTGATTCTCCATCGCGGGATTCAAACCAACAGAGGTTTCTCTCTGGACTGGCTCAGGGTCTTGACTGGAAAAGGTCATGATGCAAGGTATGAAAAGATATTTCACTGGAGTGAATCAAAAAATCGCGGACTGACTGTGAATAAAACGATGGCAACTTCCAGCATAGGCTCAGGCGACCCGGAAGCAGGTACCTGAGGGCAAATATGTTTCCTTGGCTATTGAAAGACATTGCTTCACGAAGTGGGATATCCGATGTGAAACAGTGACGATAATTATTTTTACTGATTGTTCACCTTGTGAATACTGTTTACCCCGATGTCCATGTTTCAATTTCATATCGACTACCTGTCGTACCTCCAGCTGCCGTTGGGCCAGTGACGTAATGGATAATGCTTCTGACTTTTGGTGGTTCGAATCCTTCCTGATTTGTGTGCAATGTACTGCAGGGATTGGATCAGTGGGTCTCGAATTTGGTAGTAATGCACCTCAATGTGCGACAGATTTTCAGGAGCTGCAGACTTTGGATCAGTGTGTTTTCAAATTTGAAAGTTGCATGTGAGGCAATTGTCCATTTTAAATTCCAGCTCAACGCAACGTCTCTCATTGTCTGTAAAACTGACTTTAGTTGCGCCTAAAGCTGCCTTTTGTCGGAGAAACTTCTGTGTGTGTGTGTGTGTGTGTGTGTGTATGGGTGGGGTGTAGGGGGCAGGGTGGGGCTTGGTCTTAAATCGATGGAGAGCAGTACTGAAGCACAAGGAGCTGGTATAATCCCGAAACCTCTGCCCTCCTCCCCCCACCTCCGGGCACGTGTGTCTGTGACTCACTCTATGGATGAAAATGTGAACGGGTTGCTCGAGGGGATTTTACTTCAGTATGACGGTATATAACTCACTCCCATTGTTGTCTCGTTTAAGATCGCAGGGATAATCTTTTTCTGAATTTTGCGTTGAAAACAACAGAACACACAAAGTATCCTGTCAAAGCTGGACACTGGATCGAAAACAGATGGCTATCTGATGAGCCATACTGCACGATAGGCCGAATGGTATTTTCCTATTGTGTTAAAAAAACCTCGAAGACAACGAGAAACTAATGTGCAGCGAAAATGAACCAAAATGAAATGCATAAGTGGTTTCATTGAGAATAAATGCGTCAGCTTCTGTTGCCTTCCCTTTTAATCTCACAGTTAGGAGTTGGTGCATTTTCTGAGGGGGAAAGGATGATTCCTGGTCAGGGAATGGGCGATGCGTTCTGCAAAGATATCTTGCTAACAGTATTTCTGACCGATTTTCTGAAGCCGTCAGGTCATTGGTTTTGTCTCAAACGTTGTTAAGAATAACATGAAACAAAGGACTGCAGATGTTTGAAATCGGAACCAAAACCAAGGTTTGATAGAAAAACTTAGTACGACAGTGGAGAGAAACAGAGTTAATGCTTCATATCGGCGGAGCGAGGTTACTTAGACATTTCTGTATTATATTTTTGGTAAAATGATCAGTTTTCCCTGTCAGGATATTTACCAAAATCTTTCATTAGCTTACAACCATCAATGTTGAAAATTCAAAATGACTTTGTTGGCTGTAAGAATCCTTCCGTTGCTCGGAGATGGTGAAAGGCTGTGCTTAATAGTTACCTTTTTTTATTATTTGTTTCTGTCAGTCAGCAGCCATGTCGATTGGAGAATTGGTTCTTTCAGTATCTCCCTCAATATGCGTCTCCCTATTTCTTTCTTTCTCTGTGCATGCACCTGACCCTCTTTCACATTCTCGAACTCTCGGTCTGCCCATATTCCTCATTTCCCATTTCTGCTCTTTGAAAAGTCTGACATTCGGAGACAAATTGAGAGTGGACCAGCTAACAGGCTTTCTGCCCTCTCGGTAGCATGTGTGGGATTAGGCTCACATTCTCCGAATAAAGTTCCCTAAACTTATGCCTGAGTTGAGGAGTCATTCCTTCCTCCAAATATTATGATCCTTTCGAGTTCTAAATAGAATTCATAATCCACAAGGAAAGAAACCGCACTCACAGTGCGAACCACAACGACAGGAGTGCAATGAAGTATTTCCTGTTGGTGTGGAATGAATGAATGTTGACAGCAGAGAATTAGGGTGAACAGCTATTGGTGTCTGCGCCATCACTGCAACATTCCCCGGCAAGCCTGCCATGTCTCCTGGCCCACCTCGTTATTCCCAACAAACTGGAAATGAACGAGGCGTAATAAAGGAGGAGTACAAGCAGAAGTTCTTGTCAAACGCAGGAAGGAAACTCCAGATTGAATTAATAGTTCGGAAGAAACAATATCCACTGGAGGAACTAAACCAGGGAACAGACGAGGGTCGAATCTGAAAATGTGTTGCTGGAAAAGCGCAGCAGGTCAGGCAGCATCCAAGGAGCAGGAGAATCGACGTTTCGGGCATGAGCCCTTCTTCAGGCCCTTCTTATTCCTGAAGAAGGGCTCATGCCCGAAACGTCGATTCTCCTGGTCCTTGGATGCTGCCTGACCTGTTGCGCTTTTCCAGCAACACATTTTCAGCTCTGATCTCCAGCATCTGCAGTACTCACTTTCTCCTATCAGACGAGGGTCACCAAAACAGGCTGAGGCTCAAACAGGACGCATGGTTGACTGACGGGCAACACTGACTTGGGAGATTTTGAAACAACCAAGCATTTGGTAAAATACACAGGCACCACTACGATGTGAAATCTTGGTGGGCTGTTTATGATGTCGGCAAGTGAACAAACTGAGTCACGGCACCACACCACAAGTGGGTTTTTTTTCATCCCAGTTCCTTAACCAATTGATACCAGTAACTCGGAATTGTGTTTGCTATATTAATGTTGCTCAGTGAGAATTGCATTCAACCCCCACTTTTGCGAGGACAGTTTATGGCTGAACTTTCTGCACTGAAATTGTACAGAAAAATACAATCTCCTCTTCCACTGGCTTCAAACTGATATGTTCAACTGTTTAAACTGAGAGGATAAGGAGAATGTTCTCATCATCTCGGGGTCCATTAACTCTGTTAATATACGCAGGGAACCTCACAACAAGAGGAACAGGGTCATTGTGCTAAACTGACCTGAACTGCGTGTGAGTTAGTGTAAACAATATGTAATAAAGATTTGGAGTTGCCAGTGTTAGACTGGGGTGGACAAATTTAAATAATCACACAACATCAGGTTATAGTCCAACAGGCTTATTTGATAGTACTAGCTTTTGGAGCGCTGTACCTTCATCAGGTGGTTGTGGAGCCTAACATCATACGACACAGAATTTATAGCAAAAGATTACAGGGTGATGCCACTGAAATGACATATTTAAAAATAAAAGTGCATTGTCTGTTCAGTCTGTATACTTTTAGAAATACCATGTTAGATTTTATTCTTTCATATGTAAACAGTATGTAAAAATAGCTAAATTCTCAGGTAAATCTTTAACAATAGATGCCACCACAGCTCAGATTCAGCCTTGAAGGTGTGAGGTTGAAATCTGCCTGTGTCCCAATGTTCTGTCGTGGCAGAAGCTGGGGGTACCCTGCCTCATGGCTTTCAAGATGCATTTGACATCGGCAGTGAGGTTCCCACATCGGATCCCATTGCCTAATATGATGGGACATCCTGGTGTGTTGGCTTTGTGTATTTTCGGAAGGCAGTAGAAGTGCCTTCAAGTGCATGGTATGAGGTTGATGGAACTCTGAAAGAGTGCATTTCAGAGCTTAAATCAGAGTGTTGCTGGAAAAGCACAGCAGGTCAGGTAGCATCCGAGGAGCAGGAAAATCGACGTTTCGGGCAAAAGTCCTTCATCAGGATTTCGGAGGTGCTGAGCACAGAAACAGACCCTCCATTCCAGCTCGTCCCTGCTGACCAGATAACTGAAATTAATCTAGTTATATTTGCCAACATTTGACCCTAACCCCTTCAAACCCTCCCTGTCTGCATCCCATCCAGATGCCTTTTAAATAGAGTCATCGAGATTTACAGCATGGAAACAGACCCTGACATTACAAAGGGATATTGACAGACTGGGTAAATGGGCAAAGTTGTTCAGGTTAGATCAGTGAGCGATACAAACCTCCATGCCGAATAGATGTCCCAACCCAATCTTCCCCCACCTGCCAGTATCTGGCCCATATCCCACCGAACCCTTCCTATTCATATACCCATCCAAATGCCTCTTAAATGTTGCAATTGTATCAGCCTCCACCATTTCCTCTGGCAGCTCATTACGTACCACCCCCTGGGTGAAATTGTTGCCCCTTAGGTCTCTTTTATATCTTTCCTCTCTCACCCTAAACCCATGCCCGCTAGTTCTGGACACTCCGACCCCAAGGAAAAGACTTTATCTATTTATCCTCCTCATAATTTTGTCAACCTCTATAAGGTCACCCCTCAGCCTCCGACGCTCCAGGGAAAACAGCCCCAGCCTGTTCAGCCTCTCCCCTTACCTTAAACTCTCCAAACCTGGCAACAATGTTGTGACTATACCAGACTTTGGCAAATTATTCCGCACACCCATAACCTTCTGTGCATAAAAATTGTGTCTCAGATTCCTTTGTGTGTACCTGTACCTGCCTCCGGCTGAAACTCTCATTCCTCTATCTTGTCTGCTGTCACTGAGCCAATGGTGTCTTCATTCTGTTACTGACCCTTCAGTCCCAAGGGCATGAATTTTTCTCACAATTCCAATTGGAGACCTTCTCTCATCCACGTGAAGGAATTGAACCCTGATAATTTCATTTACGCTGTCTCCCATCAATCTTCATAGGATCCATATCGCAGAGGTTAAACAGTGTTCCCAGCAAACTGTCCCGGGCAGCGGGAGTACAGGGTTCAGACAAAGTAAAACATTATTTAAACTGTACCCATTTAAATCTCCAGGTCAGGTAGAGAATACAATTAGATGAGAGTAAACCTCCCTGTACACTGCAACTTTTCACATTCCCAGGCCATGTTCAGTGTGGCGACAGGTACTGATCAAATCTCCCACTTCCCCCATCCTGTTCACATCAAACACACTCAGGGCAGTTCCATCACTGGGTTAGATACAGACTATGTGTTCAGCGGCAATTTCTCCGCCTGAATCTCCCAGAGTCTGGGGAGAATGGGGTTCGATACAGAGTCAAGATCTGTCCATATTATCCACATCGGACACTCCCAGCACAGGGACAACATGGGGCTATATACAGAGTAAAGATCCATCTGCACTGTACCTCCCACACACACACAGGATAGGGACAGCACGGGGTGAGGTACAAAGTTAGGCAGCATTGTAGACAGTGCAGATGGTACCTTAACATTACAAAGGGATATTGATAGACTGGGTAAATGGGCAAAGCTGCATCACTTGTTCAGGTTAAATCAGTGAGAGATACATTTTTGTTCAGTGAGGGATATGGGCCAAAGGAAGGAATGTGGAGTTAGGCCACACATCAACCATGATGCCATTGACTGATGGAACAGGGTCGAGGGGCTGAATGGCCTCCTCCTTTTCCTATGCTACAAACTGTCCCCATCAAACACTCTCAGGGCAGGGAAAGGATGGGGTTAGATACACAATGAAGCTGCCTTTACTGTATCCCCATCAACCCCTCCAAGGGCAGGGCCAGCACAGGATTAGATACTGAGTCAAGCTCTCTCTCTCTCTCTCCACACTGTCCCAATCAACCACTCCCGGGATTGTTTAACAGAGCTTTAATATTTGAAAATGCTCATTTTCCTCTGTTATCCCTTGCCCCTCAGTAACTCTGTATGGGTGTGTGTGTGTTTATGTGTGTGGGAGAGGGAGACAGAGAGAGAGAGGGAGAGGGAATGACCGGGGCCCTGCATTCGTGGGTCATGTCCTCTTGTACTCCAGTATTACACATTATTTTCTGGATCCGTGTACAGAAATCACAGAATGCTAACGTAATGGTGTCATCAAATATTCGGATGATTTGCCAATTATTACCAGGACATGGGACTATGGAAGTGAGGAAGCCTTGCTGTGTCTGCAGACTCAGTCTGCAGGGGTAGTGAGTGTTCAGAAAGGGAAAGGGATTGTTGTTTTCATTCGTTCATGGGATGTGAGCATCACTGGCTGGGCCCAGCATTTATCCCCCCATTCCCATCTGCCCTTGAGAAGGTGGGAGGGAGCTGCCTTATTGAACCGCTGCACTCCATCAAATTAATGTTTCTGGAGAAACAGAATGTAGCGGAAATTAAACTCCAGCTTTCTCTGTTCCTGCTCCCAATTTAATATTCACCCGTTCAGTTTATACTGAGTTAGAGACTGGAATTTCATCGATGGTCTCAGCGAGTCTATGTATTTCAGAACACAACAGAGAGTGAGTTTCAGTCTGAAATCCATCTGAGGGATTTGGGCTACTTTCTCGACAGAGTCGCAGGTGCCAGTGAGTGAGTTACAGATCGGGGTATAGTCGAATGTGTGGCTCACATATTGACTAACCAATACTGGGAACGAATCTAATTGAGGAGTTTGAGCTTTTTATATATCGAATCACAGATACTTGAGAGTGAGACTCAGGCTGGAATATGTGGAAGGATTCAAGGAGGTTTATACATAGAATAACAAATACCCAGGAGTGAGTTACTGACTGGAAACTTATAGAGATGATCGGGGTGATTCATATTTAGAATAACAGATGATTGAAAGTTAGTTGCACATTGGAATTTTATCGTGGGTTTTGGGGTGTTCATTTATAGAAGAACAGATACTCATGAATGGTGCACAGACTGGAATGTAATCAAGGGGATTGGGGTGCTTTACATGTGGACTAACTGAGAACCCAATACTCGCTCTCTCATGCACAATCTCACTATTTTTCTTTCTCATGCAGAATCTCATCATCTGTCTCATACATTATACCAGTTTCTCACCCTCTCTCATACACAGTCTCACCATGTTTCCCTCTCATACAGAAACTATTTCTGTCTCACATGCACAGTCTCACTGTCCCTCTCTGTCACAATGTCACTCTTCCTCATCCTCAATCTTGCCAACTCTCTCATAGACAATCTCACTCTCTCCCATACTCAATCTCACTATCACTTTCTCCCATACACAATCTATACCAGTATGTTCCCGGCAGACAAGTCATGTAAGCACAGCACTAGCATGGACGTTACAAAGAGGGAAAAGCAAGTGAGACGAGCAACATCAGTACAGTTTGTGATTATTGAACATTGGTCCCCCACTAACATGTAAGATTCTATGACACCCGCCCCCCAACCCGACACAGAGGACTGGGCAGATCGTGGGTTTATTAGCTGAGGCTTTGTCTCAGAATATTCTTGCTGCTAGTGTGACTCCCAGATATAACTCTCCATGTCCATCTTCTATTTCTATATTTCCATCAAATGTGCCTATTTCTGTGTGTGTGTGTGTGTGTGTGTGTGTGTATGTGTGTGTGTGTGTGTGTGTCCATCTGAGTGAAAGGTTTGAGTGTCAATGATTTTATGGTGGAACTCCTAACTCTCTCACACATACAGACACAATCTCACACATGAGCTGACACCTATACATGCACTAACACATACGTAAACAAACAGTAACACATAAACACTCACACATACATGCTCATACACTCACACGCTACCATACTCACACGTTTTCACACACCCACACACATGCACACTTACGTTCTCTCACTCGTTCTCACTCGCTCTTCCACTCAGTGTAGGTTCAGGAGGTCTATGTATCAAATAACAGATACCCAGGAGTGAATTACAGCATGGAACCTAATTGAGGGTTCCATGTGGACTTACACAGAGAGTAACAGGTACCGGGGGTTGAGTGCAGACAGGAATCTAATTGAGTTCGGGACGATTTATATATGGAATAACATAGAGTTCAGAAGAGAGTTACAGACAAGAATCTAATCGGTGTTGGGGTGGGGAGTGGGGGATGGGGTGATGTGGGGTTCGGGAGTAGTCATTGTAAACATAATGACAGATACCGGGGAGTGAGTTACAGTTTTGAATATAATCGAGCTTTGGGGGTTGATTCATCCATCCAGTAACTGATGCCTGGGAATGAGTTGTAAGTGTATCGGGATGCTTTATACACAGCGTGTCAGGTACCCAGGACTGTGTTACAGACTGGAATCGAACTGAATAGTTCAATGTGGTTTTTATACAGAGTAACAGTTATTCAGGAGTGAGTTATCGAGATGATAGAAATTATAGAGTCATACAGCACGGAAACAGGTCCTTCGATTCAACTGGTCCCTGCTGACCCGTTTTCCTGCACTGTGCTTACCCCCATTTGCACCATTTTGGGGTGTTTCAGAAAAGGAAGCACAGACTTATGGAAGTGAGTTACACATTGGAATCGAATCGATTGCGTTCATGGTAGTTTTTCTACAGAATAAAACATACCGAGCCATGAATTGCAGATCAAAGTCTGACTGAGGTTTTGAGGTGGTTTATGTAGAGAGCCATGGATAAATTGAAATCAGTTACAGATTGGAATTTTATCAAGGGATGCGGGGTGGTTTATATGTAGAATAACAGATCCCCAGGAGTGTGTTACAGACTGGAATCTAATCAAAGGTTTTGGGGTGGTTTATATTTAGAATAACCGATAAACAAGTGTGAGTTACAGAATGGAATCGAATTGATGGATCAGGAGATTTATTTATAAAAAGAACAGATTATCAACTGTGAGTTGCAAACTGGAATCTACTTGTGGGCTTTGAGGAGGGTTATATGTAGAATAACTGATACCCAGGAGTGACTTACAGGCCGGAATCTATTCAAGGGGTTTGAGATGGTCTACATAAATTGCCACAGATACATGGGAGTGAGTTACATACTGGAATCCTATTGAGGAATTCAGGATGGTGTGTATATCGAACAACGGAATGCCATGATTGAGTCACAGTTTGGAATTTAACTGAGGGTTTTGTGGTGATTTGTGCATAAAAAAACAGAGACCCGAGAGTGAGTTACAGACTGGAAGTAGTCAAAGTGGTCGGGCTGGTTTATACACAGAATACTAGAAACGCGAGAGTGTGTTATAGACTGGAATAGAATTGAGGGGAGTGGATTATTTATATACAGAACAACCGGATATGAGAGGAGAGAAATCAAGGGAGAAAGTACCCACCATAGACCAACTTAACAATGAGCTGAGCCAGACAGGATTCAACTCCTGTATGTGGAGGTTTCCATGTGTTCTGAAAGATGGGAGAGAAACAGGCAGACCCTCACACAGTGAGCACCAGGCAGGAAGGGACAGAAGGAGATTCGAATTTCCAAATGGCATCAGATCAGGACAGTGTTAGATTTAAACATTGACTCGGCAGAGATAACTTGGAAAGGGAATTGGAGAGAGGTTAAATCACAGGAAGTTAGCCTGCTCGTTCTACCAACAAATGATGTGTTCCCTATTATACCAGGAATCCGTGTGGGACAGTGAGGAAAAGGTATCAGATTATTGTTAGTCTGCACTGAGACATTTTAATTGATCTGTGATCAGTTTCCTTTTATAGTCATAGAGTCATAGAGATGTACAGCATGGAAACAGACCATTCAGTCCAACCCGTCCATGCCGACCATTACATCTTGAAGTCATAAACTTCACTACTTCAGGTGACTCCCCATTTGCCTACTTTGAACACCGTTCCCCTCTGTTTTCCCCATTCACTGAAGATATTAATATCCTTTTATAATGGGGCGGAAGTGAGAACTGCAGATGCTGGAGATTGAAGTCGAGAGATTCATGATGAAGGGCTTTTGCCCGAAACGTCGATTTTCCTGCTCCTCGGATACTGCCTGAGCTGCTGTGTTTTTCCAGCACCACAATCTCGACTCCTTTTATATTGGCACTATCCCAATGCTGGTTACAGTGCTGTCTATCTCGCACTCTCTTATTTATCTTCAATCCTGTATAACTACAATGACACCAACAAACACACAACGTTACATCCTACAGCTTTGTTTATTTGCAGATGCATTATTTTCTTTTATTTGTAGACAACACACAATTTGAACTCCCAGCAGGTCAGAGTGGGATTTGATAAACACTTGATTTAGGGATGGGGTAGAACCACACAGGATTCAGACATAGAAATGGCTATTGACACCCCCTCTCTCCCTTGCTGACAGAATTCCATAGCCAAATGTGTCAGGCAGACATGTTAGGTGTGTTCCCGGCAGCCAGTTTGTGTTAGCACAGCACTGACGTTGACTTTATAAGCCTGGAAAAGCAAGAGAGACTGACAATATCATTACAGTTTGAAAATATTGAACATTGGTCCCACACTATCATGTCAGATTCTCTGGGTTTTTAAAATTCATTTGTGGGACTTGGCCATCTCTGGCTTGGCCAGCCTTGATAGCCCATCCATATTTGCTCTTGAGAAGGTGGTGCTGAGCTGCCTTCTTGAATCGCTGCAGCCCACTTGCTGTGAGTTCACCCACAGTGTCGATAGGGAGGGATTTCCAGGATTTTGATCCAACAACTGTAAAGGAATACCGGTATATTTCCAAGTGAGGGTGGTGAGTGTCTTGGAGGGCAACTTGAAGCTAGTGGTGTTCCTAAGTAGCTGCTGCCCTTGCCATAGAGTCATAGAGATGTACAGCACGAAAATAGACCCTTCGGTCCAACCTGTCCATGCTGACCATATATCCCAAAAATAACATAGAATACTTTGTGAGGAGCTAAAATGATCTGTCTGAGCCTGGTTTGGAACTAGATTATACCAGAACGGGATTGCATCAGCAACTGGGAAAAGTAAATCCATGCCACGGCAGGAGGGTGACAATGAGGGGACCTGAATTTCTCCAACACAGAGATTTGCATCCTGATGTAATATTAAGTGTTATACCGACTCCCGAGTTGAAATATCGTGCAGTTAAATTATACATTTTAAAACTTCTGATGTTTCATTGTTTTACATGATTACGCTGAGTAAAATGTTTCGAACTCCTGAATTGCATCTTAGACTGGAGGCTATCTTGAGGAAAGGAATGATGTGAAATGTCAGCAAGTATAGAATTGCAATGGATCGTGGTCAGTCAGTGCAGTGGATCTCATAAACCCAGTGTTCTCACATTCCTGAGTGTATCTGTGTTTTTGCAGTTGTATTGATAGCAGCGCATTTCCTCCTTCCTACTTTAGGGAGTAAAAGGGTTTTGAACTGGTTAATCTCCTTTACACCGTGTGGGTTTCAGATTCTGTTAGCTCTGACTGTTGAATGTCCAGAATCCGTTGTTGGCTTGGGTAACTGTTGAGGAGCACGGATTGATTTTTCCAATTAGAGGAGTGATGAAGATTTGAGGAATATTTGTCTTCTTATGAAATCATGCAGCACAGAAACGGCACCTTTGTCAACTCCTCAATACTGACCAGGTATATAAAATTAACCTCGTTCCATTTGCCAGCGTTTGGCCCATATCCTTCTAAATCCTTCCTGTTTATATACCCATCCCTTTTAAACGTTTTAATCTTATCCACCATCTCTCAGCTCGTTCCATCCATGTCTCGGTTCAAAGCTGTAATCTGCAGTGGGGTCTGCTGTTTGTGGATGGGGGGGAGGTGTCCCTATGAGGACAGATAGGTGCAACGGTCAGGTGTACATTCTCGGATTCCAAAGTATAGGATCTATTTAGAATTAAAAATAAATACCAGTTCCTTCGGACATGGTAAACATCGGATTTGTTATTACATTCTTCATTCCGCTTTCTGTGTCCCACCTGCATGTAGTTTTTGTTTTTTCTGAATGAGTACAGAGCAACACACTGAGGATGACTTTCCTTTCTGACCGTGGTTATCAACTCGACTGCAAAATATACAACAAACCTGAGCATTCCTTAAACCCACATGACCCATTCTCACTGAGACAGCAAATCATTTTCTGCCAAATGACCCTCGACGATTTCCAATAACTTCCCCCCGAATGTTCAGGTTGGATAATATTTATTAGATTTCAGTTCTCCGCCATTCTGATTGGTATAGCTCCCCCACCCCATAATCCGTCTCTGATCCTGGGTGTTCCTGCTTCTCCTCTGATTCTGGAACATTTGGCAGCTGTTGTAACCGCTTATTCTTCTGTTGTTTTCTGCTGGATAAACTGGAGGGTGTTTAAATCTCTCTTTCCTACAACACAGTTCATAGCTTCACCTGGACAATCCCAGACTATTCCTTTACCTTCCCCCACTTTGACAGTGATCCTGGATTTACTTTTCGGTAAATAAGATGGGCTGACGTCTCAGTGAGGTAGGCAGTAATCATAACTCAAGATTATCATGGAAAAAGACAAGGATGAGGGGGAAATCAAAGTTCTAAACCGAGGGAATAAGATCAGGTGTGATTGGACAAAGAGCAGAAACTTTTAACTAAATCCATGTCAGAGCAGTGGGGTGCATTGAAGGCGGAAACTGGGAAATTACAGGGTCACAATGTTCAATGAAAGATAAAACTTGATACTTGGAAATGCTGTGAACTCTGCATATCAGGGGATTTCCAGGATAAGTTCACTGGTCATGCAAAACTTGTTGGAAATTGGAATTCAATCCATGAATGAGAGCTGATGCACTTGGAGGGACACAAAACCCAAGGGGTACCTTATGAATGGTAGAAACCTGGGAAACACTGAATCAGGGGGATCTTGGTGCACATGAAGACCTTAAAGTCGGAGGACAGGTCGATGAAATGGTTGAGAAGGTATTGGGCTTTTTTGGCTTTTAAATGCAAGACATAGAGTTTAGGAGCAGCGACAATATGTATAAAATATTGGCTAGGCTACAGCTAGAATGTTGGAGTACTTTGATTGTCTTAAAGAAGGTGGAGACTTTCCAGGAAGACTCTAAGGTAGTAAAGTTTTGGGTATGAAGGGAGATTGGATGGACTAGGATTGTTTTCCTTGGAGCAGGGGAGATTGATAGGCGGCATCATTTAAAAGTATATTGTTATAAGGAGCATAGACAGCACAGAAGCAATTATGTTTTCCCCTTTGTGATCATCAATTACCAGGGGCATAGATACAGAGAGGCAGGGGTTTGAGTATTCCACCAATAGTATTGTGACAATGTGGAACTTACTTCCTGTAAGGGTAGTAGAAGCAGATCCCCGATAGCATAGAACTCTTTAAATGTGCACTTGTAATGCCCGGGTTATGGACTTAATGCTGGAAAACTGGATGAGAATTCTGAGGCAATTGTTTCATGGATTCTATCGGGCAAAGTGCATTTTTATTTTCTGTGCTGTAAGTCTCTATGTCTCCAAACCTTCTCCATCTCCCAGCTGGACCATTGTATTTTCAACCAGTACTTCCCCCAGAGCCATTGACTCCAACAATGATACTGACTGCCATTATCCCAAAT
This sequence comes from Chiloscyllium plagiosum, assembly GCF_037043375.1. Lineage (NCBI taxonomy): Eukaryota > Metazoa > Chordata > Chondrichthyes > Orectolobiformes > Hemiscylliidae > Chiloscyllium > Chiloscyllium plagiosum. The sequence goes on from NW_028270156.1 coordinate 106,037,093, forward strand.
TATGTTACTGTTCGGGGTATCTTTCATTGTTGCAGCATCTCTGCCAGTTCAGCAACTTTCCCAGTGATGCAGCATTCCATGCTAGTCCCTTTGAAATTGCAGCAGCCCCTCCAACATTGAGTAAGCCATCCTCAGGCATTTCACACTGTTCAGCTATAGACACCATGTAATATATCTTGCCTCTCAAGGTATTCGACTGGCTCTGCTGATAGACAGGGTTCCTCTTCCATCATCTCTGTCATTTACCATTTTTAATAAACCCTGATTTGATTTAATTTATTATTATATTGTCACGTTTACCTTTGTATTGTGGGAAAGAAACTTGTTTTGCTTGCAGTGCAGTGAATCTTCAGTGCAAAGACACAAATGCCACCGGGTGATTGAACAGAGTGAGGGATACAGAGGGACAGCTACAAGGAAGGTGCACAAGAAGCAAGATCAACATTAGGTTTAAAATTTGAGGTCCATTCAGAATTCAAATAGCAGTGGGGAAGAAGCTAGTCTTGAACATGTTGTTCTGTGTGTTTATGGTTTTGTATCTCCTGACTGACAGAAGAGGTTGGAGGAGAGTTTAACCGGGGTGGGAGGGTCTTTAATAGTGTTGGCTGACTTTCTGCGGCAACAAGAAATGTACATTCAGTCAATGGGTGGAAGGTTGGGCTTGTGTATGATCTGCCCTGTGTTCACAACTCACTGTAGTTTCTTACAGTACTGGGCACAGCAGTAGCAGAGCACTTGGCACATTTCTGTTTGATCACGAGTTTCATTCCCTCTTATTTCCTTTCATCTACACTTGTAGGACTACACAGACATATGTAGGTGAGACTGAAACTAATGTTCACTTCTTTCAATGTAGATAACTGTCCACAAGAAATCTTCTGTAACACTGAAGTTACAGTGTATGCCTGGACAGTTTATTTTGCTGAAGGTGCACTGGGGATCTGCCCCAGCATCTCCCCAACACCCAGTTTACCTCGACTTTCTGCCTTTGCATATGTCACCTACATATTTACATTTTAAACGGAACCATGAACAGCATATTATTAATTTTCAAAAACTTGCAGGAATCCAATTGAAAGTAAAGAATCCAGTATCAAATCACTGCAAATATCTTCTTGGATTTTATGTTTTGATAATTGAGGAGCATTAATGCAGCTTTGCTGGAGTTGGCAATTTTCTTTTACTGTCACCTCGACGTCCGTGCATCCACAATGTTGATTCAACCGACAGGATCTGCCCCTCATTCTCCATCATATTTACAGATGATTGGGGTAAGCGCTTGACCAGATTTACAATGATCCCACCTCCCTCATCTTTAATTGTGCTTCGAGAGTAAGCATTTGTCACATTTTTACACCATGTATTCTCACTGCCTCGGATCATTATCACTTTGCAGTTGAACTGCATCTGCCCTCAAACTGATCATTAAAAAAAACTTTCTCTACCTTTCTGCATCCCCTTTTTCTCTTTCATAACAATCGATTTATATATGCCCTTTTTTGATATTTAACAGCTGTGATGTCTTTTATTCCCCCTCATAAATTATTACTAGAATTCACTGTAGAGATTTACTTCGCTTTTCAGAAGTTAGGGAATGGCCTCAGACACACACACGCACACAGACACGCACACACACAGAGTCTCAGAGAGAGGGGCATACACACACACACAGATACACACGCACACAGACACACTCACACACACACATAGAGTCTCAGAGAGAGGGGCACACACACACACACAGTCTCAGAGAGGGACACACACACACACACACACACATAGGGAATACGAAATGAAAAAAAGAGTGGTTAAACTTTTAGTACTTCCCTATTGTGTGGAGCCATCCAATTCTCTCACCATATTATCCAGCTGTATTGATACTTAGTGGGGGAAGCATGGCTACGTGTGGTGTAAATTCATCCTGCTAAATATTACATGTTTGGGTGGGTACCTTTATGACTGGTATCCTAGATTCCAACTGCTGTTCACCGGCTGCCTGTTTCTATTCAAGCTAGAAATTGGCAAGTTACACATTTACAGTTTACATCACAATTCTTTTAATTCTGGGTGATCGCATATCCCCGTCATAGCACGTATACAGATTGACATTAAATTTATGCAGAAAAGAGTGTTCATTAACATGAAATCATTTTTCCATTATCCTTCTGACAGTGAATTTCGTGGCTATTATGATCCTCTCCCAGGGAAAGTGTGGCCTCGCTATCTGCACAACACGCTATCTGGTGGCCATGCCAGCAGCAGATCTACTGGTCATTATCAGTGAGGTCATACTGAGGCAAATACATTTTTATTATTTCCCGGTATGTTTCCTGGACATCACTCCTGTGTGCAGTGTTATCAATGTCCTGACCTGTGCATCCATAGACTGTTCTGTCTGGTTCACCGTCGCATTTACCTTTGATCGGTTCGTCAGCTTTTGTTGCCACAAACTGAAAACTAAATATTGTGCTGTGAAAAACGCATCTGCAATTCTCTCAATAACCGGTATTCTGTTATGTTTAAAAAATGTTCCTCGGTACTTTAGATTTGAGCCCAGAAAGATAATCAGAAACATACCATTTTACTGCAGGAATAAGCGAAGCTACTTCACTGACTCTCGCTGGATTGGATTCCACTCATTTGCTGTGGCTCTAACCCCATTGGTGCCATTCTATTTCATTGTGTTCCTCAATGTCCTGACAATCACACGCATTTTATTTAAATCAAGTCAAGTCCGTAATGGACCGAGGGGTCAGAGTAAGGAAGGGAAGCAGGTTGACCCCGAAATGAAGGGTAGAATTAAGGTAGTCATTTTACTCTTCACCATATCCGGAAACTTTTTCCTTCTCTGGCTGGTATATGTTTTATATATCCTTGATGTCCCAGATCATTTAAATGATTATGACTATGAAATCTTTGAACTTGTTGGGTACATGCTGCACGATGTAAGTTGCTGCACGAACACCTTATTTATATGGCAGCTCTGCCCACGTTCAGAGCTCAGTTCAATAGAGCGGTGAAATATCCAGTTTCCACGCTTGTTGAACTAATTACTGCATAAATCTGACAAAAGCTCAAAGTCCCATGGGTAATGGGCAAGAAATGGTCATGGAGGACCAAAGGGAACCCTTCTAGAGATGAAAATCTGTCAGAGAGATCAGAGAAGATTGAATATTTAGCAGACATCAAGAGAACCTAAAGAAGATGGAGATAAGGACACAGGTTTCCCATTCAGGGAGCAGAGGTAATATTTCTGTACTGGAAGAGGGTCACTGGACACGAAACATTCACTCTGATTACTCTCCCACAGATGCTGCCAAACCTGCCGAGTCTTTGCAACAATTCCTGTTTTGCTTTGTTTAAAGTTTTGCGGGCCAGTGAGAATGAGCTAGAGACACTGCATAGACCAAAGGTCAGTGGAGCAAGGGAAAGAGTCATGATTTTTCCAAGATAACCAGGAGGGAAGTAGCAGGAGCAGGGTCTCTGCTTCCTCCTGTATCAGAGGAAGTGATCCAGGGTGTCCGCTCCAACTTTGCTGCTTCGGTTTTCAGCTCTTTCCATCCAAGAAAATAAACAACGTTTCTGTTTTCAAAATGAAAATCCTTGTCGATGCTGGACTGTTTCTTATGCTTCAATAAAATCATCCCAATTATTCATGTCATTCTGATTCTCCCACCAGTTGCTGGTACTGGGGGTATTCTATTCTCCAGCTGCCTAGTGAGAGTGCTCGGGTGATTGGGAGGTGAAGGAGATGAGGTGTGGAGTGGGGATAATCTAGACAGATCATATCCATAAACATGATGATTGCGAACATTAAGTATCTCAGTCCAAGGAACCTGTCTAAAGGATTGGGAGAAAATCTGGAGACAGTTCCAGGAACTGAGTCTACATTCAGCACAGGGGTCAATGTCATCGCCTGACAGCAGATCACACACTCCATACCTTCCCGGGTATTATCTCAGACAGTTCCCAATCTCAGTTTTAAATCCGAGCTTTTGGCTAACTTCGAACCAGGTCTCAGCATCAAGTGTGTTTGTTTGTGTTTAATTACTGCATCAATTCACATGCTGTTTAAATCTTCCTACACCCTGTTCTTACATCATTACTGGAAATTTCAGACTCAGACTTGACATGTTAACCATGATTTTATTGTCAGTAGGCTTCATGTCGCTGAAGTGCCTGCTATCCATTAGGTAACTCCATGTGGTTTCCATCTGAACTGCGCTGTCTCCAGCAACATCAAATTTGTTTCAAATTGGTCTTGACTTCAAATCTGTATTTTAAAGTTATCTTGCTATCAGATATGTCAATGATTTCACCCAGCCTGAAGCATCTATGAGTGTGCACGGCCTCTATCTCTGTAAGTACCTCCAACCCGGAAACGTTCCCTGTTTCAGGAATCCATCCCAATCAGCAGCATTGGTCTTTACAGTCACCTAGCAACTCACTCAGAGTGGAAGAGATCATCCTCAATGTGAGAGACCCCAGTGATGCTGTGTGTAGAATGTGTTACAGAGCGATTTTGTGACTAAGGATCCAAAGGGATATTCATATCTTCAATGAAAGGGAAAATCTGGCCGAGAGAGTTTCACAGCAGACTACCTGTGGGCTGCGCGGTGGCACAGGTGGGCTGCGCGGTGGCACAGTGGTTAGCACTGCTGCCTCACAGCGCCAGAGACCCGGGTTCAATTCCCGACTCAGGCGACTGACTGTATGGAGTTTGCACATTCTCCCCGTGTCTGCGTGGGTTTCCTCCGGGTGCTCCGGTTTCCTCCCACACTCCAAAAATGTGCAGATTAGATGAATTGGCCACGCTAAAAATGCCTATAGTGTTAGGTTCAGGGGTCAATGTAGGGAAATGGGTCTGGGTGGGTGCGCTTCGGCGGATCGGTGTGGACTTGTTGGGCCGAAGGGCCTGTTTCCACACTGTAAAGTAATCTAATCTAATCTACCTCCCTGTCCTTATCCGGTCTGCTGGAAATAGCTGACAATGTATCATGTGTCCTCCTCCTCCTCATTGACTCCACTATCAGTTACATTTCTGAGACCATAAATCCCTCTGGATAATGATATTAAATAACTTCTCACTATTTTCATCCGAGTCATTCTGTTTTTTATATTTCTGTTCCTCCTCCACCACTTCCTCTGACAGCTCATTAGCTTCACTCAGCAAGTCCCGGGGATGACAGGACTGTCCCATGAGAGGGTGGTTTATCTGGGCATATATTCAGGACAATGAGAGGGGGATCTGATGGAAATGTATCCAATTCTAACGGTTGGACAGACTAGATACAGGGGGTGGGCTGCATCCCCTTGGCAGGTGTTCTCATAACAAGCATCACAGTTTCAGGGCATGGGCTCACCCATTTCTAATAGAGAGGAAGAGAATTATCTTCACACAGAGTGATCAACCTGAGGGATTCTCTCCCACAGAAGGCTGTGGAGCATAGGTTACTGAGTATATTCAGGAAAGATATTGATAATGTATTTTTACTGGTTAATGCCATCATGGGGTTTGGAGAGAAATTGGGAATATAGCAATGAGACAGAGAGTCAGACATGACAACACTGAATGGGAGAGCAGGCTACAAGGGCAGAATGGCCTCTTCTGGTTTCTGTGTTTCTGTCAGTTTAATGTCCTCCTGAAAATCTCGCCCTGAAAAGTATCAGTGATTCAATCGGGGAAGCACATCAGTAGCTGTTTTCGTTCAAACGTTCCTGCATCTTGGAAATGTGATTTTCTTTGCAGAGACGATGAACAGTCAGTCTGAGGATCAAAGTGGGCCACAGGGCTCCTGATGCTGTCTCAGTGAAACAGTCACAGGAAGGCTTCCTTACTGTCGATGGCCGATCGCCTGCAATAAAGACCGACACTTCATGGAACTTCCGGATTGTTCACGGTCCCTGGGTGTGAATGTTCTGTGTGATTTTCGGGCAATATAAATGTAGCAGAAATACACTGAGTATCCTCATTTAAACGGAGGAGTGGGCAGTTATACAGCACTTTCTGTTTTATATCTTAAGGGTATCCCAAAATGTTTTACAGGTAATCGAACTTTTCTGGAATTTATCTGGCATTGTAGGGAATGGAGGGAATTTTAGAAACAGGGCGACTTACAGACACTAATAAAGAGCCAGAGCCACAGGTACAGGATGAGGTTGTCCTGGAGATGTTTCCGAGCTCAATCTGTGACCCACACAAGACCGGGACACCAGTGGATGGGAGACAATCAGGTTTTGGTCATATGGAGAAAGTGTTTTATGGTCTCTGTGATTGTTATGGATCTAGACTACCAAAAGGCCTGTGATAAGGTGCCTCGTGGGAGGCTGCTGAGTAAGGTGAAGGCCCATACTGTTCGAGGTGAGCCACTGGCATGGATTCAGGTTTGGCTGAAGGCAGAGAGGTGGGATAAAAGGTTCTTCTTCAGAATGGCAGTGAGTGAGAAGTGGTGTCCCGCAGGGTTCAGTGTTGGGGCTGCAGCTGTTCACTTTATATATTAATGATCTGGATGAAGGGACTGGGGGCATTCTGGCGACGTTTGCCGATAAGACGAAGTTAGGTGGACAGGAGGTAATACTAAGGATGTTTGAGGCTGCAGAAAGATTAAGACAGTTCAGCAGGGTAGTCCAGGAAATGGCTAATGAAATTCAATGTGCAGAAATGCGAGGTCTAAGAATCTAAGAGCAGCAAGGAGGGAACATGAAAGGTCCTTAGTTGGTAGGATTAGGGAAAATCCTAAGGCTTTCTATAGGTATGTCAGGAATAAAAGAATGACTAGGGTAGGAATAGGTCCAGTCAAGGATAGTCGTGGGAAGTTGCGTGAGGAGGCTGAAGAGATTGGGGAGACATTGAATGAATACTTTTCGTCAGTATTCACTCAGGAACAGGACATTGTTGTCGATGTGAATACTGAGTCACAATTAAGTAGAATGGATGGCTTTGAGGTATGTAGAGAAGAGATGTTGGAAATTCTGGAAAGGGTGAAAAATGATAAGTCCCCTGGGCCTGATGGCATTTATCCTAGGATTCTCTGGGACGCAAGGGAGGAGATTGCAGAGCCATTGGCCTTGATTTTTTTGTCCTCGTTGTCTACAGGAGTAGTGGCAGAAGATTGGAGGCTAGCAAATGTGGTTCCCTTGTTCAAGAAGGGGAGTAGAGATAACCCTAGTAACTATAGGCCGGTGAGTCAAATCTTAGAGAGAATGGTAAGGGATAGGATTTATGAACATCTGGATAGGAATAATGTGATCAAGGATAGTCAGCATGGTTTTGTGAAGGGCAGGTCGTGCCTCACAAACCTTATTGAATTCTTTGAGAAGGTGACTAAGGAGGTGGACGAGGGGAAAGCGGTAGATGTGGTGTATATGGATTTTAGTAAGGCGTTTGATAAGGTTCCCCATGGTAGACTACTGCAAAAAATACGGAGGTATGGCATTGAGGGTGAGTTGGAGGTTTGGATTAGGAGTTGCTGGCTGGAAGAAGACAGACGGTAGTAGTTGATGGCAAAGGTTCATCTTGGAGTGCCATCACTAGCGGTGCACCGCAAGGATCTGTTTTGGGACCATTGCTGTTTGTCATTTTTATAAATGACCTGGAGGAGGGGTTAGAAGGTTGGGTGAGCAAGTTTGCGGATGATACGAAAGTCGGAGGAGTTGTAGACAGTGAGGAAGGATGTGGCAGGTTACAGCGGGATATAGATAAGCTGCAGAGCTGGGCAGAAAGGTGGCAAATGGAGTTCAATGTAACTAAGTGTGAGGTGATTCACTTTGGTAAGAGTAACAAAAAGATGGGGTACTGGGCTAATTATCGGATACTTGGTAGTGTGGATGAGCAGAGGGATCTTGGTGTCCATGTACACAGATCTTTGAGAGTTGCCATCCTGGAAAATAGTGCGGTGAAGAAGGCATATGGCGTACTGGCTTTTATCGGTGGAGGAATTGAGTTCTAGAGTACTGAGGTCATGTTGCAGTTGTATAAGACTCTGGTGCGGCCACATCTGGAGTACTGTGTGCAGTTTTTGTCGCCATACTATAGGAAGGATGTGGAGGCACTGGAACGGGTGCAGAGGAGGTTTACCAGGATGTTGCCTGGTATGGTAGGAAGATCGTATGAAGTAAGGCTGAGGCACTTGGGGTTGTTTTCATTGGAGAAAAGAAGTTGTAGGGGTGACTTGATAGAGGTGTACAAGATGATTAGGGGTTTAGATAAGGTCGACAGTGAGAATCTTTTTCCACGTATGGAGTCAGCTATTACAAGGGGGCATAGCTTTAAATTAAGCGGGGGTAGGTATAGGACAGATGTTAGGGGTAGGTTCTTTACTCAGCGAGTCGTGAGTTCATGGAATGCCCTGCTAGTAGCAGTGGTGGACTCTCCCTCATTATGGGCATTTAAGCGGGCATTGGATAGGCATATGGAGGATAGTGGGCTAGTGTAGGTTAGGTGGGCTTGGATCGGCGCAACATCGAGGGCCGAAGGGCCTGTACTGCGCTGTATTCTTCTATGTTCTATGTCTTGCACTTTGGAAAACAAAATACAGGCATAGACTATTTTTAAACCGAGAGAAAAGTCCTGAAACTAAAGTACAAAGGGATCTGGGAGTGTTTTTCCAGGATTCTCTGAAGGTTGACTTGTAGGTTGAATCTGTGGTTAAGGAAACAAAATGCAATGTTGTCATTTATCTCAAGGGGGTTGGAATGTAAAGCAGCGATGTGCTTCTGAGACTTTATAAAGCTTGGTTAGGCCCCATTTAGAATATTGTGTCCAATTTTGAGCCCCACACCTCAGGAACGACATACTGACACTGGAGTATGTCCAGCGGAGATTCACACGGATGATCCCTGGAATGGTAGGCCTAACATACGAATGGCTGAGGATCCTGGGATTGTATTCACTAGAATTTAGAAGTTTGAGGGGAGATCTGATAGAAACTTACAAGATGGCTTAGAAAGCCATCTAAGCTTAGATGGCTTAGAAAGGGTGGATGCTGGGAAGTTGTTTCTGTTAGGCGGGGAGACTGGGACCCGTGGGCACAGCTTTAAAATTAGAGGGAGTCAATTTGGAATGGAAATGAGAAGACATGGAAAGGATCTCGCGGGGAATTAAGGCCTACAGGGAGAGTGTGGGTAAGTGGAATTGAAACGCCCATCAGCCATGATTAAATGGCGGAATGGACTCAATGGGCTGAATGGCCTTGCTTCCACTCCGAAGTCTTATTTTATGGTCTTATGGTCCTTGTCCTGAAAGGGTTTCATGGGCGAGATGTAAAGGGAGTTTTGCTCCTCACCTAACTCCATACTATACCTGTCCTGGGATTGGTTGATGGGGACAGTGTAGAGGAAGCTATACTCTGTACCTTATCCCATGCAGACCCTTTTTTCTGTGGGAGTTTGTTGGGGACAGTATCGGATGATTTAAACAAAACCTAACCTCACGCTGAACATGGCCTGAGTTTCCAAAGGGTTCCAGTCTATTATTAGGTTACTAGACAATGAGCCTCCAGAAGCAAATAAAATATTTTCTTCCTATCTAACCCAGCTGTTTTTGTCACTCCCTCTCAAACTTATATCATTTTAGATTTTCTAAATTCTCGTGACACCATCCTGGGCTTGTGTCATTTCCCTGGACATTGAACCCGTGCTGTCCAGCTATAGTTCTGTGAATCTACGCTGCATTCACTTGCACATGGACTCCCAAGTCCCCACTCGTTCTTGCCTTTCCCTGTTTATAAAGTCACTGTCAGTGCTGTGCTAACATGAAATGGCTGCTTTGAACAAACCTAAAATGGCTAACTGACTGACACTTCTGAAAACATTTGTTCTGCTTTGCAAATTAAAACACACCTTACACTTTGTACATTACCATCTCTCGGCCTCCTGCAGATGAAATAAAGCGAGATGTGAACCGATGTATTTTGGATGTTAGAGAAGGGACAATCTATACTAAATGGTACAATGTTAATCAGGGTGCAGGAACAGAGAAGGCTTCAGTTTGAGTTTGGAATTCAGTCAGCACAGGAGAGGGGCAAATGAATGAAAAGCCTTTTCCATTCATACATTCCAGCATTGTAGAATTGTTAATTTACAAATTAAACTGCAAAAGCAGGATATGGAGAACTATGTTACAAAGTTTCAATTGCTTAAGATGTGGATTCAAGAATCTGTTTAAAGTCAGTGCCCTGAGATAATTAAAAATGTCAGCAGTCTGTCTGACTTTCCAAACTTCAACCATTAAAAACGATAGGAATACACAAAAGGTAACGTGACAGGACTGCTACTGAATTGTAGGTACGTGGCCTTGTTCAGAATCTGTCAGAGTTTTGGCGTGAAATTAAGCGCACCTTATCCAGAAAACAGGCATTTACCAAGTGTCCCACTGACGCACTTTGTGTATTTGAATCTTCATTGACTGCCAGGGCCATTCGTTAACATGTCTCCCTCTGTGCTGTAAGGAACAAACAAACACAAGAAAAAGGAGCTGAAGTCAGGAATTCGGCCTATCGGGTCTGCTCCGATATTTAATACAGTCATGGCTGAACTCATCTATGAAGTGCTTTGAGAGGTTAGGAATTGCACACATTAACTCCAGCCTCCCAGAATGCCTTGGTCCACTATAATGCACCTCCCATTGCAATAGATCCATACAGATGCCATCTTCCTCCCCTTCACTCATCCCTGGAACGTCTGGATAACAAGGACACCGACGTCAGACTCCGAGATATTGACTTTAGCTCTGCCTTGATCACATTAATGCCATCGACACAGTCTGAGCCCTGGGACTCTTTCCTCACCTCTGCAACTGGATCCTCAACTTTCTGACCTGCAGATCAGAATCAGTAAGGATGGTTGAGAACACCTCCTCTATGATAATCCGCAATACTGGTGCACTGCAAGGCTGTGTACGCAGCCCCCTTCTATATTTCTTACCCTCTCATGACTGTATGGCCAGATTAAGCTTCAACTCCATTCACAGATTAGCTCATGACACCACCATAGTGGGTAGGATCTCAAGCAACGGTGAGACAGAGTACAGGAAAGAGAGCTCAGTGGCATGGTGTAAAGACAACAGTCTCCCTCAACGTCAGCAAGACAAAGGAACTGGTCATTGACTTCAGGAAGTGGACTGAAGGACATACCTTCAGTCTCTGTCATTGGTGCTGAGGTGGAGGTGATTGAGAGCTTCAAGTTCTGAGCAATTAATATTACCAGCAATCAGTCTATCCATGTCAACTCGACAGCCAAGAAAGCTCATCAATGCCCCTACTTCCTCAGAAGGTGAAGGAAATTTAGCATTTCAGCAATGATTCTGACCAATTTTTATATTGCACTGTAGAAAGTATCCTATGCAGATGGTATGGTACCTGCTCTGTCCGTACTGCAAGAAATTACAGAGCGGCATGAACCCAACCCAGTCCATAATCCAAAATCACATTTCCTTTCTTCTGACTCGGTCTCGACTTCCCACTGCTTCAGGAAAGCAGCAATCAAAATCAAAGGCCCCTCCCACTCCTGCAATACTCTCTTCCACCCTCTTCCATTGGACAGAAGGTACAAAAGTTTGTGAGCATGTACCAATAGGTTCAGGTGCCGTTTCTTCCCTGCTGTTATCAGACGTATGACTGGGCCTGCCATATATTAGAGTTCATCCTTCTTTACACATGTTCTATGGACACAACACTATATGAACCCGATGTCCCTATATAAGGCATGATTTGTACTGGATATCACGCTCAACAATACTTTTCACTGTGTCTCGGTATATGTCATAATCAATTATCAAGTAAAATCAAAGCTCCTCACCAATAGGTTTGGGTCTGGTCTAGTCTATAACACCTTAAACCCATGTCTCCTGTAGCCTGGGTAAAATACTTCGACTATCCATTATATCCATGCCTGTCAGAAGTTGGTAAGGAGCTATTAGATCACCCTCTGTCTCGACATTCAAGTGAAAACAATGATTTATGAAATTGTCCCCCATCATTCAGGATGGGATGTGGCAGGACTGCAGAGCTTATGCCTGATCCATGGGTGCAGGAGTCACTTAGCCTTGTCTATCTGTTGCTGTTCATGGTTTCTGGCATACAATAATTTCTGCTTTGAGCCTTCACCAGTTGACAACTTACTTTTAGATTTACCCAGTGAATGCGCTCCTGCACTCTTCATTTAACAAGGTTTGATAACTGGCTCCATGTCATAACCTTCCCATTCATCTGTTTCCCCAGCCCCGCCATTTCTTCGTTGTCACATCTTTTGAATGTACTTCTTTTAGAGCTTTTCTAAATTTATGCACTGCATATTTTGGGCTCTCATTGATTTAAAAGAGGCAGAAGAACTGGTTAATACTTACAGACAGTCCCTAACACACTTATTAAAAGGCAGAGCTCATAGGAACAGCTGAAACAAAAATAAACTAGGTTTCTTCAGGATTAAACTGTCTTTTTACTGCAGAGAACAGAGAGCGCTCTTGAGCAGCTGAAGACTTCTCTGTATCTTGTTCAGGGTCCCAAGCTGTTTAGCTGCCTGAGAACCAATCACATCACTGTTGGCAGGCAGGCAGCCTTTGTCATTGGTGAACTAGTGGCCAATTATCAATTTGCATTTTGTTTCAAACCAAAGTTCCATCTGTGAATAACTCCGTTCATCTCCAACCAGACTTCAATCAATGGGTCACTCTCAGGTGAATTGCTGTCAAACCGTGCAGCAATCTTCCAATAATCGGCTGTTTGTAAGGTCACTGTTTTCACATTTTTGTCCAAATTAAACCGAAGACTTTTGAAAAAAAATTCTTTGATTTGCAGTCGCCCTGAGAAAACTAAAAAGCCATTTCGAAAACGCATTTACTTGCAAAATACATAATGCACAAAATTTACAAAAACTGCAATCTATTTATTCTTTCTCCTTTCTTACAATGTTATGCAATCATAGCATTCCTTAAATCTTTCACATATTCCAACATCTCCTCTTGGGACAATCCATCTGAATTCCCATTAAGTTATCCAGTAATGTGTATGACGTTTTCATAAAATGGTGACAACAAAAGATTCGATCGGAACAGTCTTGAATTGTTTATTTGAACCTTTGTAAAGAAGGCCAGTAGATTACAATCTGTGTAATTTAGTATTTCATTGTTCTTTGTTGGATAGACTTCAAAGTCCTGAAGAGCCAACAGTCATCCCAAAGCCCCCTTTCCTATGGGAGAGTACTTTTCCAATGCCTGGTATTGTTTCTAATAGCAGCATCCTCCAGTTTTCACAATTCCTAACTCATCATCCTGGAACAAGACAGCACTTCGCCCCAATTCACCAGCATCAGCGGCCATTTTGATAAGACTGGAAAACTCAGGGATGGCCAAAAGTGGTTCATTGATTCACATTGCTTTCACCTTTCAAAGGTAACCTCGCACTCTGGTAACTACGCCACTTTTTCTTATTTCCATCACAAATTTGTTAAAGGCACAGCCATCCAACTAAAATCATGGACAACTTTCGAGTAAAATCAAATAATCCTTAAAAATCTATTAATTTTTCATTTAGTTTTAGGAACAAGGAATTCTCTTAGTGTCTTCACTTTTGCTGTCTCCATCAATATCTGTCTGTGTGTGTATGCCTGTGAGATTGTATTTGTATGTGTGTCTCTCTATGTGCTGCTGTATGTTTTTCTGCACATCTCTGTGTATGTGTCTCTGAGTATCTATATGTATTGGCATCTGTCACACACACACACAGACACACACAAACACGCATCAACGTGACCATAAGCATTGTGTCACTTTAAACATAAGAGAAATAGACAGAGATACAGATTGAGGCGAGTTGAAGCCCCATTTCAATACATAAAGTTCCCAAAACAACAGGGAACCCGCTGCACAGAGATACAGACACAGAGATACATAAAAATGGAGACACTCACGAATACACACAATGAGACACACACATAATCAAAAAGACACAGATAGTCAAACAGAGATAGATGGGTAGACACAGATGGAAACGCAGAGACAGAAACACACACGATCATGCGCACACACATTCAGAGAGACACGTGCAAAAAGACAGACAGAATCGGTGTGCAGTGAGTTAGAGTGCCATGAGCATTACCATCTGTAACACAGTCTGTGCCCCATCAGCTCATTCCTAGCTTTTACAGATGGAATGTCCATGAGAAAGTGCAACAGTCGCGGGATGTCCCTCAGCCCATTGTCAGGGAAGAGGGGAATCTATTTACAATCTCATGGTCATTTGTACAATAAATGGACTGGTAAAACAGATCCGTGTAATCACTGGGTGTCCGTCTGTGAAATGGATTGATGATGATGGAGAGTAGTTGTGTTCTCCATAATTAGGTGGAATAAATTTTCAGTGCAGCTTGCTCAGCACCACAGCCACAAACAACCCCTGTCTCCACCACTGACACTCAGTGGCAGCAGTGTGTACCATAGACAAGATGTACTGGAGAAATTCCCCAAGGTTCCTTCCAGAGCAGCTTCCAGACCCACGGCACAATCATGTGGAATGCTGAACACAGCAGATACACGGGAACACCACCAGTTGACAATTTCACATCAAGCCACTCCCCACCCTGTTTGGGAAATACATCTCAGTCCCACAAGTGCCATTGGTTGGAAATCCTGGAACTCCCTCCCTTACATCATTGTGGGTTTATCTGCAGCAAATGAATGGCAGCAGTTCAAGGCAATACCTCACCGTCACCTTCACCAGAGCAATTATATCTGAGCAATCCGTGGTGACCCAGCGGCAATGAACCAAACACATTAATGAATCACAAAATAAAGCTCAGTATTTGGGACCCGTGTGCTCCAGTGTTGAGCTTCTGAATAAATTGGGTCTATATTCTAGAAAATTGAAAGGCGATTACATTTGAATGTATCAGATTGTGATGAGGCGTGAGAGAGGAGATGCTGAGAAATTAATCCTGTGGGTCTGGGAATCTAAAATGCAAGAACACAGTCTCAGGAGTTGCTGGAAAAGCTCAGCAGGTCAGGCAGCATCTGTGCAGAGAAATCAGCGTTCATGTTACAGCATCCGCTGTTCATTCGGGTTTGATTGACCCTCTCTCAGGGTAAGGGGCAGGTTATTTGGAACTGAGCTGAGGACAAAGCGCTTCACTCTAAGGCATCTGAGTCTATAATATTCTCTCTCGCTGAGGACTGTGGATGCCCCCTCACTAAGTACATTTCAGATTGGAATAGACAGATTGCCGGTGTCTCAGGGAGTCACAGGATTTGGGGTGTGGATAGGAAACAGGATTTGAAATCTCAAACCAGCTCTGATTGGATTGACTGCCAGAACAGACTGAACAGTTTAAACAGGCTGTATAGTCTCCTCCTGCTAAATTTTCCTGAGCTCTTAGATGTTTACTGAACCAACTCCCAATCCCATTAGATTTGGTTCCATGAAACTGTTTATCATTAAACCTCTGCAGCATCCACCCTATTACAAACTATCTCATTCTTTCTTCAGCGTTACCCCCATTCCAATTGCTCAGAAATAATTACTTTTCTAACTTCCTTCCGCTCTGCTGAATCCCCTCACCCTCATAACACACGGGTTAAACTTTCCCTTCTCCCTACAGATGCTGCCTGACCTTATCAGATTTCTCAGCATGGCCTGTGTTTATATCAGAGGGAATGACATCTCCCTGTTCCTGTTTCTGTGAGAGGATACATTCCCCAATCCGACTCCTTGATGTTCCGTTTGTTTACAGAGAAAAGAGGGATCGCTCTGTCCAAATTCATAACATGCACATAAGGGCATTAATATATTGTGAGGGTATTAACAATAAAATATCTTAAACCAAATGAAATCCATGAAGAAATGGAATGTTGCAATGGGGTCTGTAAGGGACAGGAATTCAATCCGCCCTCCCCCTGTTGTTATTGGGCATGATGCTCCTGACCCACTAATACACAGTTTCTGATTGAATGCACAAACAACCACTCTCCATCCATTTCATTCAGAGTAAGATCAATAACAGGACGGATTAAAACAAAATACAAACTGTGGTGAATGCTGCATGTAGGGAGTCATGTTACTGTAGAGTTTTTAACAGCACTGAGATCAGGCTGTTCGGCCCATCATTCACATACCAGTCTAACCGTCTGGACTCCCTATCGAAACCTCTCCAATTACCCAGATCCCTATCTGATTGAAGACTGTCGGTGTGGGGTTTGCACATTCTCCCGTGTCTGTGTGGGTTTCCACCGGGTGCTCAGGTTTCCTCCCACATTCCAATGATGTGCAGGTTAGGGTGGGTTGGCCATGCTAAATTGTCCATAGTGTCCATGGTTGTGTAGATTAGGTGGATTCGCCATGGGAAATGCGGGGTTACAGGGAGAGGGTAGCGGGGGTGAGTCCTGGTGGGATGCATGATGGGCCGAATGGCCGGTTTCCACACTGTAGGGATTCTATGATTCCATGCTCCTTCCCATCTGCCTCTATGGATGAGGGAGACTATCACCTGACCAAATATCCCCTTCGGTGGCTCAACGTTTGCTTGGTTTCCAACAAAGAACTGCAGATGCTGCAGATCTGAGAGACAGCACAGAAATTGCTGGTGAAAGTCAGCAGGTCTGGCAGCATCTGTGGGGAGGGAACCTTTCGGATCCGGTGATTGTTCTGCAGAAATGAAGGCTTCTGATTCTGGTGCTGTCAGACCTGCTGGGCTTCCCCAGCAATGTCTTGTTTGGATTTCAGCCCCAATCCAGTTGGTAATGATCACGGCCTTGTTAAGTGTGTTTGGGAATGGGGAGGGAGATGCTAGCAGGGTGATGGTGGGGATAGTGGTGAGCATAGCTGCCTTCCAAGCAGTTGACCCGGGTTCGATTCTGCTTCTGGTGATGGTCTGCATTCAGTGAGAAGGAGCGCCGTGGGTTGGAAAGAGCTTGTCATTGTGCTTCGGGTTGGCTGCTCAGTCAAATCTACAATCGGGAACTCAATCCACACAGAGTAATATAAGCTCAGAAACAAATCATTCAGTCCAACGCATCCATGCCAAACTGATATCCGATGTCAATCTCATCCTATTTGTCAGAATTTGGCCCATGTTCCTCTGAACCCTTTTTAATTCATACACCCACCCAGATGCCTTTTAAATGTTGTAATTGTACCAGCCTCCACTACGTCCTCTGGCAGCTCATGCACACAGTGCCCTCTGCGTGAAAAATGTTCACCTTCGGTCCCTTTTAGTTTCCCCTCTCAACTTTAACATATGCCATCTGCTTCTGGACTCCCCCACCACATGGAAATCACCTTGCCTTTTCACCCTATTGAGTTCCTTCATGATTTTGTGAACCTCTGTGAGGTTAACACTCAGCCACTGATGCTCCAGGGATAATAGCCTCAACCTATACAGTCTTACCTTTCAGCACAAACGCTCCAACCTTGGCAACATCCTTGTAAATGTTTTCTGAACCCTCTCAAGATTCACGACACCCTTCTTATAGGAGGGAGTTCAGAATTACACACTATATCCCAAAAGTGGTCAACCAATACCTCAACATGACCTCCCAACACCATTCCACAATTAACTGAGCAATAAAGACAAAAATGACAAACGCCTTCTTCAGTATCCTATTGAAATGTTAGTTCACCTTCAACGATCTATGAAGCTGCACTCCAGGTCTATTTGTTTAGCAACATCCCTAGTACCTTGTCAATCAGTGTATATATCCTGCTCTCTTTTGCCTTTCCAAAATGCAGCACCTCACATTTATCGAAATTAATCTCCATCTGCCACTCCTCAGTCCATTGGCCCATCTGATCAAGATCCCGTTGTCCTCTGCGGTAACCATCTTCACTGTCCTCCACACCTCCAATTTTACTGTCATCTGCAAACTTACTATCCATTCGTCCTATGGTCACATTCAAATCATTGATATAAATGACAAAACAACAATGGACCCAGCACCGATCCTTGTGGCACATCGCTGGTCACAGGCCTCCAGTCTGAAAAGCAACCCTCCCCCACCACCCTCTGTCTTCTACCTTCGAGCCAGTTCTCTACCCAAATGGTAATTCTACTGCCCCAACATACAAATTTGAAATTATGACACCAGTCGCAAAAGTACAACAAGAATCTATTCCTGATTACAAAAGTTTGGCACTGGTGCTGTTTACACTTGGAATATACCTGGAGCAGAGCAAGAATAGATAATTCTGTCAGCGGACGACTAAATGGGAGAATTGTTGCAGGGAAATACTGAATGGAAGAACTAGTGCACAGTGGAGCTAAATTAGAGAATCGGCTAGGACATCAGTAAATGGAAGAATTAGTACAGGGGGATGAATAAGTGGGAGATTTGGTGGGAAAAAACAAATGCGAGATTAGGTGCACAGTGCCATTACATTGGAAAACTGGTGTGAGTTTCAATATATAAGAAACGTGGAGCACAGCATGTCTAAATTGGGGAATAGGGGCCAGGGAATCAATCAAAAAAAGAAATATTGCAAGCATCGGTAAATTGGAGATTCAGTTCAGTGCATCACTAAATGAAAACAATTCAGCAGGTCACCCGTACGTGGAAGAAATGTTTCAGGGAACAATTAAATGGAAGGAATTGAGGCAGGGCAACAATAATTGGAAAATTCATGCAGGTGCCCTTAAACTGGGCAGGATAATACTCAATGGGAGAGTTGGTTCAGTTTCAGGATTTGAGCAGGATTGGTAAATGGGAGAAATGGTGCAGAGCAGCGGAGCCATAAACAGTCAAACAATCACAGAGATGTACAACATGGAAACAGACAATTCAGTCCAACTTGTCTATGACTCAGTTTTAGAATTCTGGCAGTGCTCCACGAAATTGGAGAATCATTTCAAGGAACTACTAAATGGAAGAATTGGACAAGGGCTAATCGAAATAAGAGAATTTGGAACAGGGCATCGGATAATGGCAAATTGGTGCAGTTAGCAACAAATGGGACAATTTCAGTTCAGCAGTAAATGGGAGAATTGGTGCAGTGTAGACTAAATGGGAGAATTGGGGCAGGAGAATACTTGATGTGGGAATGAGAGTCGGGCACCCCTAAATTGGGCGAGGGCAATATGAGGATTGGTGTAAGGCAAAACTGAATGGAGAACTTGTTCAGGACGTCAGTAATTGGGGGAAATGGTGCTATGTAACGATGAATTGGAGAATTGGTGCGGGCCATCAGTAAATGAGAGACCTGGAGTACTGTGGAGCTATATTAAAGAATTGGTGCATGGCAACAGTAAATGGGAGAATTAAAGTAGCGCACCCTTAATTGGTAGAATCGGGCTCGGGCATCAGTAAATGGAAGAATTAGTACAGGGATATGAGTAAATGGGTGATTTGGTGTAAACAATAAATGGGAGATCTGGTGCACAGTGCAGTTACATTAGAAAATTGGTGGGAGTGCCAATATATTGGCAAAGTGGAGCAGAGCATGTCTAAATTGGGGAATAGGGGCCAGGGAATCAATAAAAAGAAGAAATGTTGCAAGCATTGATAAATTGGAGATTCAGTTCAGTGCATCACTAAATGAAAATAATTCAGCAGAGCACCCGTACGTGGAAGATGTGTGTCAGGGAACAATTAAATGGAAGGAATTGATGCAGGGAAACAATAATTGGAGAATTCATGTCGGTGCCATTAAATTCTAAGTGGGAGGACTGAGGCAGGATAACCTCAATGGGAGAGTTAGTGAAATTCCCGAATTAGTGCAGGATTGGTAAATGGGAGAATTGGTGCAGGGAAGCGGAGCACTAATTACAGCCTTAGAGATGTACAGGACGGAAACAGACCCTTTCGTCCAACTTGTCCACGCCTAAATTTAAGAATTCTGGCAGTTCTCCACTAAACTGGAGAATCATTGCAAGAAACTACGAAATGCAAAAATTGTAAAAGGGCTTATTAAAATGTGAGAATTTTAGGGCAGCAGGGCATCAGATAATGGGTGCATTAGTGCCGTTCAGCACTAAATGGGTGAGTTATGCTGTGTTGCACTAAATGGGGCAGGACATTACCTTTTGGGAGATTTAGAGTAGGGCTCCCTTAAATTGGGCGAGGGCATCAGTCAATCTGAGGACTGGTGTAAGGCACAACTGAGTGGAGAACTCATTCAGGACATCAGTAATTGGGGGGAAATGGTGTTAAGCAACACTGATTTGGAGAATTGGTGTGGGGTATCAGTAAATGAGAGACCTGGTGCACAGTGGAGCTATATTGGTGCATGACAACAGAGAATTGGTGCATGACAACAGTGAATGGGAGAATTAGAGTAGCGCACCCTTAAATGGTAGAATCAGCATATTGAAGAATTAGTACAGGGATATGAATAAATGGGAGATTTGGTGAAATTTGGGCGAAGGCATCAGTCAATATGAGAATTGGTGAAAGGCAAAACTGAGTGGAGAACTTGTTCAGGACGTCAGTAATTGGGGGAAATGGTGCTAAGCAACACTGAATTGGAGAATTGGTGCGGGCCATCAGTAAATGAGAGACCTGGTGCACAGTGGAGCTAAATTAGAGAATTAGTGCGTGACAACAGCAAATGGGAGAATTGGAGTAGCGCACCCTTAAATGGTAGAATCGGGCTCGGGCATCAGTAAATGGAAGAATTAGTACAGGGTATGAGTAAATGGGAGATTTGGTGGGAATCAATAAATGGGAGATTCGGTGCACAGTGCCATTAATTAGAAAATTGGTGGGAGTGCCAATATATTGGAAAATTGGAGCAGAGCATGTCTAAATTGGGGAATACGGGCCAGGGATTCAATAAAAAGAAGAAATGTCGCAAGTATTAGTAAATTGGAGACTCAATTCAGTGCATTACTGAATGAAAACCAAATCTGCAGTGCATGCGTACGTTGAAGATGTGTGTCAGGGAACAACTAAATGGAAGGAATTGGTGCAGGGCAACAATAATTGGAGAATTCATTAAATTCTAAGTGGGAGGACTGGGGCAGGATAACCTCAATGGGTGAGTTGGTGCAGTTCCCGGATTTGTACGGGATTGGTAAATGGGAGAATTGGTACAGGGAAGCAGAGCCCTAAATAGAGCCGCAGAGATGTACAGTTGCTTTAGCTCCCACAACAGTGACTGCACCGCACAAGGACTTCAGTTGCCATGAAGCACATTCAGAAATCCTGAATGTGTGAAAATACATTTATAAATACAAATCAAGCCTTTGCAATGAATAAAAGATCCCAAAACAGGGCAGGAAATTGATATCTATCGATCTCATCTCACCGGAGAGAAATCAGGGGGTAAAAACTGTGTTTTTGATGTGATTGATACCTGAACAATTAAACACCAGTTCAGTTAAAGAGATAATTCACATCCAATGAAGTAAACTATTACTGACCAAATAAACATAGTCCAGTTCTGGATGCAATAACAGCAGAATACGATCACGTTACCCCACTGGAATGTGTGTGTCACCATAGTCTTACCAGACCACAGGGGCTGCTTTCTTCATTACAGAGAGAAGCAACTCATGATGATTTGACCAGAGGGCCCAGACCTCAGATAAAGGAAGAATTTGAGAAGAAGAGTCCTTCATGGTAACCTCAAACTGGTAATGGGAATTGAACCCACGCTGTTTGCATCACACCCCTTTGTAAACCAACAATACAGCCAACTTAGCTAAACTGATTCCCCCTAACTGGAGTGTCACATGCGGGGATGAATAATTGAATCCCTTGCTACATACAGTGCAGGTTAACAGCCTCTTCCCACAATGTGTTTGTTGATGTTTCGTCAAATCATTGGTACTCATAAAGCTCTTCTCACAGTCAGAGCATTTACATGTTCTCTCATTGATGTGAACAAAGCCATAGCTGCTGAAGTTGGAGAACCGAGTGAACCGCTTCCCACACAAGGAGCAGGTAAAAGGTGTGAATGTGCTGGTGCTCACTGAGTACAGATGACTAAATGAATCCCTTCCTACATTCAGTGCAGGCGTACAGTCTCTCTCTCTCTCTCTCTCTCTCTCTCTCTCTCTCTCTCTCCAGTATGGCCACGCTCATGTATTTGAAGTTTTGCTGATTTAATAAATCCCTTCTCACACACAGAGCAGATGATTGGTCTCTCTCCAGTGTCAACTCAACGGTTGACATTAGGCTGAACTGGGAAGTTTATTCCTTCCCAAACATAGCAGACAACACTTCTCTCCCGATGATGAAGACGTTTGTCTGACATTAGGCTGGATCCCCAAGTTAATACCTTCCCACACATGGAACAGCTGAATACCTTCTCCCCCATGGGAACAGGTTGATGTTAAATTATGGCTGAAACATTTGTTGCTGGAAAAGCGCAGCAGGTCAGGCAGCATCAAAGGAAAAGGAGAATCGACGTTTCGGTCATAAGCCCTTCTTCAGGAATGAGGAGGGTGTGCCAAGCAGGCTAAGATAAAAGGTAGGGAGGAGGGACTTGGGGGAGGGACGTTGGGAATGCGATAAGTGGAAGGAGGTTAAGGTGAGGGTGTTAGGCCGGAGAGGGGGTGGGGCGGAGAGGTTGGGAAGAAGATTGCAGGTCAAGAAGGCGGTGCTGAGTCTGAGGGTTGGGACTGAGATAAGGCCGGGGGAGGGGAAATGAAGAAGCTGGAGAAATCTGCATTCATCCCTTGTGGTTGGAGGGTTCCTAGGCGGAAGATGAGGCGTTCTTCCTCCAGGCGTGGTGTTGCTGATTGAGGACGTGGCTGAAGAGCTTCAGGGCAGAGGAGATGATCTGGGGGGTGCAGTTAGAGAGGGACTTACTGAGATCCTTGTAGAGGGAGGAGGAGAGCTTCTTCAAGGAAGGCATCCTTGCAAGAGGATTCGCAGTAGGTTAAAATCAACGAGCAGAAAGTGAGGACTGCAGATGCCGGAGTTCAGAGCTGAAAAATGTGTTGCTGGAAAAGCGCAGCAGGTCAGGCAGCATCAAAGGAACAGGAGAATCGACGTTTCGGTCATAAGACCTTCTTCAGGAAGGAGGATGGTGTGCCAAGCAGGCTAAGATAAAAGGGAGGGAGGAGGGACTTGGGGGAGGGGCGTTGGGAATGCAATAGGTGGAAGGAGGTTAAGGTGTGAAATTATGATCATTGAATTTAAGACCTTTACACATCTTACAGGTTTTTGCCCCCCACAGTCGGGGAAAGGTCTCTTGTCAGTGTGAACCCACTGGTGTTACATGAAGCTGGATGACAGAATAAATCCCTTCCCACACATAGAACAGGAGAACTGTCTCTCCCCAGAATGTCTGTGTCGGTGAGTCTCCAGCTGGTCTGGGGATTTGCAATCCTTCTCACAATCCAGACATTTCCATGGTGCTGATCTCCTCACATATCTCCAAGTTGGATAATCTGTTGAATCCTTTCCCATAAACACAACATATTTATGGCTTCTCTGTCTGTGGACTTTTAAAGAATGTTAACTGGATAATGATAAATAATTTCTGCAGTCTGTTCAGTGGAACACACACTGTTGTGTGTGTGTGTGTGTGTGTGTCTCTGTGTGCATCTCTGTCAGTGTGTCTGTGTGTTTGTGTCTGGGTTGGCACTTTACCACTCACAATGTTTTTTTGAAATCTTAGCTTCCAGACATACCAGATAAACACGTTCACTTTATATCCAAATGAATTAAGTGACTCTGTTGGATCTTTATGTCATGTTTGATTTGACTCACTTATCTTCAATTCTTTCAGTCTATTTCTCTGTGAAATGATTTTCAAATATTATCGTGGTGCATACAGGGTAAAATCTCAGAACAAACAAATCCAATTTCAGAAAGACATCCTCCCTCTACTCTATACCTCCTCCCAAACAAATGATCCAATCATATTAAAAGATGGAAAAAGCCCCATCTAAAGCAAAAAGGAACCTTCCTGAATTAAATCAGGTTGTTGTTCCAACATACATGAGACAATGTGTGTCCTGAGGTGCACACCTGTTGTGGGATGTACCTTGCCAACTGGTGGACAGCACTGTCCCCTATCCAGAAGGATGTTACACACGAGATGATCCCCTTTGCTGCTACTGTACAGCAATGGGGAAGAAAGGCAATGATGAAGGTTATTGGCAATTAAGAGTGCTGTTTTGTCCCACATGTTGACAAGGTTCTTGTGTCGCTGAAGCAGCATTCAACCAGGCAAGTGGAGAGGATTCTGTATCACACCTGACTTACGTCTTGTAAGGTGGGCAGTCAGGAGGTGAGTTGAGCGCTGCAAGACATTTTGCAT
Source organism: Chiloscyllium plagiosum (assembly GCF_037043375.1). Lineage (NCBI taxonomy): Eukaryota > Metazoa > Chordata > Chondrichthyes > Orectolobiformes > Hemiscylliidae > Chiloscyllium > Chiloscyllium plagiosum. The sequence continues at coordinate 106,061,284 of NW_028270156.1, forward strand.
CTGCCCTGATCTTGTATCAACTCTGGTTATATGGTTAGTCCTGTTCAGTTTCTGGTCAATATTACACCACCAGAATGCTGCTCATGGAGGATTCAACAATGATATTGTTGTGGATTGTCAACAAGGGATACTCGGATATTCTCTTGTTGAAGATAGGCTTTGCCAGGCACGGATGTGATACGGCTGGTACAGATTTTAGATCCTGGCCTGGTCTTGCTACATATGGATATGCGGTTTTTTAGCTACGTTGAGGTTCAGGTTGTAAGATTGTTCTCAATTACAACAAACCTACCATCTCAGCGAGCAAACTGACAACCTGAACATATGGATATGCGCTACATCAGTATCTGAGCAGTTGAAAATGATGCTGAATATTGTCCAATTGTCAACCAACAACCATGCTTCTGAAGGGAAATTTATTGACAAAGCAGCTGAAGTTGGTTGACCCTGAGACTCCACCCTGAGGAACTCCCCTCGAACTAACAAGGCCTGGCTTCTCAAGGCCCACCTACTTCACAAGTGGGACAGGACACGTCTGAACAGGTTGGTTAAAAATGTCACCTGCAGAAAAATCCAGGGATTCAAGTAGACTGCTTTTGTTTCAAAGATCACCTGAGGGTGAAGCTGTTATAAAGCTATCACCCAGGACACTGCACCACCCGGGCAATGGGTTCTGAAGGAGATGCACACAGGACTGGAATGGTGCACTCTGTTTCTCTGTCCACATCTCCTGCCAGACCTGCTGACTTCCTCCAGCACTTTCTGATTTGATTTGGATGTGAGCATAAGAGGTACAGTTAGTAAGATTGCAGATGACACCAAAATTGGAGGTGTAGTGGACAGAGAAGAAAGTTACCTCAGATTACAACAGGATCTTGACCAGATGGGCCAATGGGCTGAGAAATAGCAGATGGAGTTTAATTCAGAAAAATGCAAGGTTCTGGATTTTGGGAAAACAAATCTTAGATGGACTTATACACTTAATGGTAAGGTCCAAGGGAGTGTTGATGAACAAAGAGACCTTGGAGTGCAGGTTCATAGCTCCTTGAAAGTGGAGTCGCAGGTCAATAGGATAGTGAAGAAGGCGTTTGGTATGCTTTCCTTTATTGGAAGGAGTATTGAGTACAGGAGTTGGGAGGTCATGTTGCAGCTGAAGATGACATCAGTTAGGCGACTGTTGGAATATTGTGTGCAATTCTGGTCTCTTCCTATTGGAAAGATGTTGCGAAACTTGAACGGGTTTAGAAAAGATTTACAAAGATGTTGCCAGGATTGGAGGATTTGAGCTATATGGAGAAGCTGAACAGGCTGGGGCTGTTTTCCCTGGAGTGACGGAGGTTGAGGGGCGACCTTACAGAGGTTTTCCAAAATCATTAGGGGCATGGAAAGTTCTGGACTGCCCCTGGGGTGGGGCAGTCCAGAACTAGAGGGCAGAGGTTTAGGGTGAGAGGGCAAATATATAAAAGAGACCCAAGGGGCAATTCTTTCACGCACAGAGTGGTACATGTATGGAATGAGCTGCCAGAGGAAGTGGTGGAGGCTGGTACAATTGCAACATTTAAAAGACATTTGGATGGGTATATGAATAGGAAGGGTTTGGAGGGATATGGGCCGGTTGCTGGCAGGTGGAACTAGATTGGGTTGGGATATCTGGTCGGTATGAATGGGCTGGACCGAAGGCTCTGTTTCCATGCTGTACATCTCTGACTCTCGTCTCAGATTTTCAGCATCTGCATGAATCTCCCTTAGGCCCCGCCCAGTGACGTCACGAATCCCTCTGCGCATGCGTCCACATTTCCGGCCAAGATGGCGGCTGTTCACCTCGGAACTGTAAAACACTTAGCCACAAGTTATTTTTCAAGGTGCTCGCTTCTCGCTGGAAGGGTTTATTCTCGGTCTGAACCCCTCTCTCCAGCTCCTGCAGCCTTACCGTCTGGAAAAGCGCGTCTCGCCATTTCACACGGAGACAAACACAGCACTGCGGATGCACCGCCGTCTCTGTAGTGAGTATAGAGAGTATGCATCCCCGCGGAGAATGCTGGGTAGTTACTCCGCCATTGAGGAGATTCACACAGAAGATTGAATCTGTTCATTAATAATTTTCTCTTTCCTGAATTCCAATCTTCTGCTATCCAAATAATCTTTGGAAGAACAAAATTGGCGGTTAGAAAAACATCTTAAAATTGGATGCATCTCTCAAATCATCTCTACAACATAATCTTGTCATTAAAATACTAGATCTTTCAAATCATTTTGTAAATTCCCGTCCTGAACTGATGGTGGTCGATTTTGGAAACACCTTTAACAGGTGGATGTTTAATACTCAAGCCAAGAGATACATTTGTTTATTCTGAATGTCTCTCAACATGTTTCTTTTGTCATCTCATTTTGCAGAGTAGTGGAAGGAATGAAAACTGAAGCGTTTCTCTGATGCAAGTTCTGTGCTAACTTCTCAGCTCCAAGCTCCGGCTAGAGAGTTTACATTGAAGTACAACGACATTGATTCAGAGGTGAATATTTTTGAGCTTTCATCTATAATTCAGTAGTTAACTTGCTTTGCTGTGGTTCATTGGTTAGGCCCTGGTGTGATCTCTTCACTGTGGATCTGAATCCATGTCCTCCATGACAATCTCTTTGCCAATGTCCAACCTGCGCTACCTTTAATAATGAGTATTTTAACTCTCTGTGACAGTTTATTGTTATTTCTTCTAGTTATGGTCAAATGAGAGCTTCGTCACTGCAGGTCCCTGAGGTATGTGCTGTTAATTTATTCCACTCGTATGTGTGGCCTCCCTCACAAACATCACTCAGACCCTGCTATGCTCTATTTTTGCTTTCATTCTTCATGCTCCCTCTTACACACACTATTCCCTTCCCTGCTCGTACACACCCATGCTTACCCCGCTATCACCTTCCCCCTCCCGTCGCCTTCCCTCGCCGTCACACTTCTCCCCCCGTCACCCTTCTCCCCCCGTCACCCTTCTACCGCCCGATACCCTTCTACCCCCCGTCACCCTTCTCCCCCCCGTCACCCTTCTCCCCCCCGTCACCCTTCTCCCCCCGTCACCCTTATCCCCCGTCACTCTCCTCCCCCACCCCCGTCACCCTCCTCCCCCACCCCCGTCACCCTCCTCCCCCACCCCCGTCACCCTCCTCCCCCACCCCCGTCACCCTCCTCCCCATTGCCTTCCCACCCTCCTCCCCATTGCCTTCCCACCCTCCTCCCCATTGCCTTCCCAACCCCCATTGCCTTCCCACACCCCATCGCCTTCCCACCCCCATTGCCTTCTACCCCATTGCCTTCTAACCCATTGCCTTCTACCCCATTGCCTACCCACCCCCATCGCTTTCCCACCCCCCAATCGCCTTCTCCCCCATTGCCCTTCCCTAACCCATCGCCCTTCCCACCCCCATCGCCCTTCCCACCCCCATCGCCCTTCCCACTCGCGCCTTCTCCCCCATCGCCTTCCCACCCCATCGCCTTCCCACCCCATCGCCTTCCCACCCCATCGCCTTCCCACCCCATCGCCTTCCCACCCCCAACATGGCACGGAGTCCAAGTCACCCTCTGGGACAGGTGGAGAGGGAGGGGGGGGGGAGAAGAGAGAGAGAGCGTGAGGGACAGGTTGCGGTGAAGGGGGGATGGTGGTGAGAATAAAACCCAGTGAGAGAACAAGACAAAGAGAATGAAAGACCGAAAGCAGAATAAACAAATACCTGGTGGGAGGGAGACAGAAGGACAGAGAGAGAGAGAGAACTGACAGGGAGAGAGAGAAAAACGACAGGCGGAGGGAGAGAGAAAAAGCCCAGGGAGAGCGAGAGAGAAATTGGGAAAGGCTGAACGATTAAATAATTGCAGTAAATTAAACGATTAAACAGTGAGGAGGCAGAGAGTTGTAGGAAGGGAATCTCCAGGGGAACGTGAACAGGATGGAGATGGGAAGGATGGAGAGAGATGGGGATTGAAGGAAAGATGTAGGAAAGGGAGAGAGGGAACACGGGAATGAAGATGAAAGCTGCAGTGAGTGACAGAGGCAGTATCATCTGTGGGATCAGACTGTGCAGCAACTCCCTCTCTTCCCCTTTCTTCCCCTTTGTCTCCCCCACCCCCTCCAGCCCAGAGCTCGCCCCTTATGGTAAAAATCACAGAGATAGCCTGAACCCCACAATTCTTTTCCATATGTGTGTGTGTGTGTGTGTGTCTGTGTCTGTGTGTAAATGAACAACAAGGAGACAGGACGGTTTCTGATTATTCTCTCTCTCTGGTTCCAGCTCTTGTCTGATGATTCCTCACGGCAGAATGCTTGGATTCTGTCTGTCTCTTCATCGTCCGAGTTTCAACTCCCAAATCAAGTCTCCTCCTAGGGGGGAGAGACTGTTGTACCGTAGGGCACTCTGCAGGTAATTTGAGACACAGCAAGATCCCACAAGTAGTATTACTCTGATATTAGAACAAGTCTTTGGACAGAGTTTCTCATTTAAGGTTTTAATTCCTTCCTTGGGAAGTCCTGTCTGTCAGACACTCACTGGGGATTGATGTGTTTGTGTCAAATCCCAGGCCCCGGTTATTTTTACCCCAGGTTCAAATCTGTTTTTAAAATGACAGGGCCGCAATCTGACAGGAGCCAGTTAACCAGAGGCCCCTAAAACTCAGTGTCCCCAGAAGGTTAAACCTTGGGGTAAATAAACACACAACTCACGTGGGCCCCCACGGGGAGTAGCCTGTCGACCAGGCCCTCAGGACCGTGTCCCCTCTGGAGAAAGCTTTTGCTCAAAGGCCTCCTGAACCCAAAGTTTCACTCTTTGAATCTTCAAGCGGGCAGCAAGATCCCTTGGAAGGAAAGAAACAACATTAGTTGAAAGGCAAAGGAGAGGGGGCGAAGGCGTGGGGGAAGGGATTGAAGGGGGAAAGGAGAAGGAGGGAAGGAGAATTGGAGGCGGGGATGGAATGCAAGGAGTACGGAATGGCGGGGGGAAGGATTGGAGGGGAAGGAGAGTTGGCGAAAGGACAGGGGGATGGAGAGGGGTTAAGAGGGGGAAGGACGGAGTGGAGGGGGAAGGAGACGGGGAAGGAGGGGCGAATGGAGAGTGGAAGGGGAGGGAAGGAGATAAGGAAGGAGAACAGGGATGGAATGAGAAAAGGAGAGCAGGGATGGAAGGAGTGAAGGAAAGAGGAGAAGGGGGCAGAGTAGGGGGGAAGCAATTGGCAGGATCGGAGAAGGGAGAATGTAAGGGGAATGGAGGGGAGAGGCAGAGAGAGAGAAAGAGAGTGTGGGAGTGGAGGAAAGGGGAAAGGAGAAGATGAGTGGGTGGGAAGGAGTGGGGGAAGGGGGAAGGGTGAAGTAGAGGGTGGGAAGGAGAGGGGGAAAGGAGAGGATGGAAAAGGAGGGGGGAAGGAGAAAAGGGTGGCAAGGAGAGGAGGAATTGTGGGGACGGAGGGAGTGGGTAGGAGAGAAAGGGGAAGGAGAGGAGGGGGAAGGAGAGGAGGAGGAGAGTGGGCGAAGGATGGGAAGGAAGGAGGGAGAAGTGGAGAGGGGAGGATAGGAGGGGGGACAGAGAGAGGGGGAGGGGAGGAGGAAGAGTAGGGGAGTGGAAGAAGGGGAGTGTGTGTGAAGGAGGTGAGGGGTTGGAGAGGAGTGCAAGGAGGGGAGGAAGAACGGGGAGGAAGGAGAGGAGGGTGAAAGAGATGGGGAAGGAGAGGAGGGTGAAAATGGTGGGGAAGGAGAGGAGGGTGAAGGAGGTGGGGAAGGAGAGGGTGAAGGAGAGGAGGGTGAAGGATTTGGGGAAGGAGAGGAGGGAAAGGAGAGGGGAGGAAGGAGGGGGTGAAGGAGAGGAGGGGCAAGGAGAGGGGGGGCAAAGGACAGGGGAGAAGGAAAGGTGGGGGAAGGAACGGTGAAGGAGAAATGGGGTGAAGGAGAAGTGGGGTGAGGAGAAGGGCGGGAGGGGGTTGGAATGGGGAGGAGATGGGGGAACAAGAGGGGAAGAAGGAGAGGAGGGGAAAGGAGAGGGGACGGGAAGGAGAGGGGGCAGAGGGAGGTGGGAGTTTGGAAAGAGTGAGGAGTAGGGGAGGAGAGGTGGAGAGAAAGGGGAAGGGGGAATGGGGGTGAGGTGGAGAGGGGAGGAAGGAGGGGGTAGGGGTGTGGTGGAGAGAGGACTGGAAGGAGATGGGCAGGAGAGGGGGAAGTTTAGAGGGGAGGAGATTGGTTGGAAGGAAGTGTGTAAAGGAGGGGGAAGGAAAGGGAGTGAAGGAGGGCGGGGTCAACTCTGCCACTGTCCCCAATCAGTCCCCACCTGTCCCCAATCAGTCCCCACCTGTCCACAATCATTCCGCACCTGTCCCCAATCAGTCCCCACCTGTCCCCAATCAGTTCCCACCTGTCCCCAATCAGTCCCCACCTGTCCCCCGCCAATCCCCGACCGTCCCCACTTATACCCATCGGTCCCCAGTCAGTCCCTGCCCAGCCCCGTGTGGCCCCATCTGTCCCGATCAAATCCTGAGAGTTCTCCCTGAATATAACTGGAGTAAACCGAACCCTGAGATAACAACCAGGACCAGGCGAATGGGGAGGATTCTGCAGTGAGTATCTCCCTCGACCCTGTACCAATGTCAAAACAGTCCCATGGTCACCCCACCACCCCGCCCCGATTAGCGTTATAATCCAGGACCAGAGCTTGGAATGAATGGGACCATTTGTTTTGGGATCAGGAACTTGCTTTCCCACCAAGACCACCTTCCCCTTCCCCCCCTCTCTGCCTTCCACAAGGACCATTCCCTTCGACACTCCATGGGTTTGTTCCACTCTCACCCTCCAAACCCCCAGGTACGTTCCCCTGCCACCGGAAAAGATGCAAAACCTGCTGTTACACCCCCATCCCCCTCACCTCCAGGGCCCCCAAACCCTCCTTCCAGGGGAGACAGAGGTTCACCTGCCTCTCCTCCAACCGTGTTTCCAGTATCAGGTGCTCCCGATGTGGGCTTCTCTACATCAGGGAGACCCAACGGAAACTTAGGGAACGGTTCTCCGAGCATCACAGCCGGGCCCCAGGGACTGACCAGATCTCCCAGTCACCGCCCAGTTCAATTCCTCCCAACCACTCCCTTTCCAACATTACCATCCTCGACCTCCTGCATTGCCACAATGAACCACACCACAAATTGGAGAAACATCTCATCCTCCGCCTGGGCAACCTACAGCCTGGAGGACTCAACACTGAGTTCTCCAATTTCAAATAACCTCCCTCGCCATCCCCTGACTCCCTTCCACTGCTCTCTCTCACTAATTGGATTCATTCCTCCCATTGACCAACCAAGTGGGACCCTCTACCTGTACTCACCCCTTCGCTCTCGTTTCCCCCCACCCTGGCCTGTTCCACTCCTTCGTCCTCCCTCACCCTCCCTTCCCCTCCCACCCCATCCTCCCTCCCCAAACCCTCACACCCAATCGCCCTCCCACCCCATCCTCCCTCCCCATCCGTTACCCCTCCCCTATGCCCTCCCACCCCATCCTCTCTCCCACTTTGTCCTCCTTTGTCCTCCCTCCCTCCCCCTTAGTCTTCCCTCCCCTCACTCTCCCTCCCTCCCCACTGCCTCCTTCTCCCCTTCCTCCCTCTCCCTCTGTCGATCCCTCTCTCCGTTGTTCCACCTCCCTTTCCATTCCGTTTTATCACCCATCCGTCTTTTTTCTGCCCCCGCACCCTTCTGTCGACTAGGCCTCAGACCTCAGAACCTGTCCCCCTCTGGAGCTTGGCCAAGGTTTTCCTCGGCCTGAACATTTTGGATCTTCATGTTGCAGCTTTCCCAACAAAAGTTCATCCGGATCAAAGAGAGAACAGATTACTTGAAAGGGAGAGCGAAAGCATTTTGAAGGCAAGTTACACAGCAAGGTCCCATATTTAAAAGCACCTCTGCCCATTGCCAATGTATTAATGTATCTAACACAGTCAGCAGTTAGGAAGGAACATGGTGTGGGAGCAGATCTTACCAGGGATTGGAGGAGGATAGTGAGGGAAAGGCATCAGTTTATTACACTCTGCAGTGACCTGGGATCAATCGCCTTTTACTGAAAACAGTTCCCAACTTGTACGTGCCTGTAGCTCCCTCCAGTCTGAAACCCTCATTCCCCTCTCTCCTGTCTCTGAGCCAATGGTGTCTTCATTCCCAGGATATAGACAACACGGGGCTAGATACAGAGTAAATCTCCCTCCATACTGTCTGCATCAAAAATACTCCCAGGACATGTGCAGTATGGGGTTCGATACAAGTATAAATCCCTCTGCACTGTTCCTATCAAACACACACAGGATAGGGACAGCATGGGGTCAGGTACAAAGTTAGGCAGCATTGTAGACAGTGCAGATGGTACCTTAACATTACAAAGGATTATTGATAGACTGGGTGAATGGGCAAAGCTGTGTTAGATGGAGTTTAGTGCAAGCAAGTGTGTGGGTATCAGGTTGGAGTACAGAGAGGGAGCACAAAGGAGGTTTACAAGAATGATCCTGAACCTCAGGGGTTACGTTCTGAGGGACACTCGACAAATGAGACCGTTTTCCTCCAGAATTGAGAAAGTTAAGGGGTGATCTGATCAAAGCTTTCAAGGATAAAACAGGATAAGAAAAGTTAGATCAAGATCAACGATTCCCACTGGTTAGAGATTCTAGACTGAGAGGGAGCAGAGTCAGAGAATGAGGGCCCAGAGCGTTCAGGAGAGATGGTGGGAAGCACTTTGACACACAAATGCTGGGAGAGGTTTGGGACTCTCTTCCACAAACAGCAGTGGATGCTGGATCAATCGTTCAGGTTAAATCGGAGAGAGATACATTTTTGTTCAGTGAAGATATTGAGGGATATAGGCCAAAGAAAGGAATGTGGAGTTAGGCCACAGATCAGTCATGATGCCATTAAATGATGGAACAGGCTCGAGGGGCTGAATGGCCTCCTCCTGTTCCTATGTTCCAAAATAACGATCTCCCTGCACTGTCCCTATCAACCCCTCCCAGGGCATGGACAGGATGGGGTTAGATAAAAAGTAAAGCTCCTTTTACTATATCCCCATCAACCCTTCCCAAGGCAGGGTCAGAACAGGATTAGATACAGAGTAAAGCTCCCTCTACACTGTCCCCATCAACACATCCCAGGATTGTTTAACGGAGCTTTGATATTTGAAAATGGTTCTTTTATTCTGTCATTCATTGTCCCTCAGTAACTCTGTGTGTGTGCATGCGTGCATATGTGAGAGACTGAGAGAGACAGAGACAGAGACCAGGGCCCTGCATTACTGGGTCAGGTACTATTGCGGAGAAAATATACAGAACCACCAGGGGACGCCGAGAGTTCTTCAAGAAATAGGTCTTTTATTTGTAAACAAAAAACCGTGACACTGAGAAAGCAGATTCTCGAATGCCGCCAAACCTCAGGGTCCGTGGATTTTTATATCATTTTTATCATGTTTCTGTGAGCTTATCAGCATGTCCAACTATATTAATCAACTCACCTCACTCCAGCTGCACAATAAACCAGTGATGTTAGTTCCCATTACCTCTTTAGTTGTACATTCTAATGTCATGATTAGATATATATTGCTAACTCTGCTGCAGTGATCTTTCATTGCAGACTAACCTGTCCTGATAGATATTTAGCTATTCCATCTATTACAATTGTCTCCTGTCTCAAGCTGACTCTACTAACTATTAATTAGATATTTTAATGTTATGTCCCAAATATTTACGGTCCCAATCCTGTCATAATAACACTTAACAGAGAAACTTGCTTTATTACTTGTGTTATCTCATCTGGCCATAGTGACCTTACTCTGCTAATTGGTGTAAGAATGTTCCACTATGGTTATCCCATCCTGCCCCTGCCTTCCACAGACCACAGATTCCCAGTGGTCTTCATGCTTTAACCCTTCCCATGCTTTCATGGTCTTTATTTTCCATCGACCTCACTCCAACAACAATACCATTTGTTAGTTAAACAGGATGGAAGACAGCACCAACTATAAGGAAGTGTTTTACGGTTTCTGTTTTTGCTAAAACGCTTGGGCGGTGTGCTGGATCAGTCAGGAGATTGTCTGTGTGGAGTTTTCACATTCACCCCGTGTCTGCGTGAGTTTCCTCCCACAGCCCAAAGATGTGCAGGTGAGGTGAATTGGCCGTGCAAACTTGCCCAGAGTTGTTCAGGGATGTGTAAATTACGTGCATTAGACAGCGGAAAAATGAAGAGTAATGGGGTAGGAGAATGGGTCTGGGTGGGTTGCTCTTTGGAGGTTCGGTGTGGACTTGTTGGGCCGAAGGGCCTGTTTCCACACTGGATTGATTCTATGATTTTTTAAAGGAAATAATAGATTATCCGGTCACAACCACAGATAGTATTGGAATTTCTTGCGTTTAAAGTTGCTATCTAATGGCAGGTCTGTCTCTGCTATTGTGAAAGACAGCACTTGAAAGGATTTGCTCCGTGTGCAAACCAGTGTGCTAATGTTGCCCACTTATCTCTGAGTTGGATACCAGAATGTTGCACATTCTCCGTGTTTCTGAATGGGTTTCCTCTGGGTGGTCCGGTTTCCTCCCACAGTCCAATAATGTGTAGGTCAGGTGGATTGGCCATGCTCAATTGTCCACAGTGTTAGGTGCATTAGTCAGAGGGAAATTGGCCTGGGTGGGTTACTCTTCGGAGCGTCGGAGTGGACTGGTTGGGTCAAATGCCCTGTTTCCACACTGTAGGGAATCTAATCTATTTATGACATAACATAATACATAGTAATCTGAGATTGACCATATTCTGAATTTATTGTTACAATATTTAGAGACTGTCACCTATACGTCCATCTCTCGTCAACTGGTCTGTTGAATTTCACTCATGTTTTGTGAGATATACCAACTGGGAAGTTGCTCAGTGACATCTTAATTAGGTTACTCCGAAGTCCAAGCCCTCAAACAATAAAGTTTTCCTTTGACATTGAATTTAAAGGTGTTTCTCTGCAAATGGCCAGACTCAAAATGATCTCAGCAGATTCAGCCTTCACTTCACAGCAAAGTATCATCTACCTTTAAATGGGAATATACATCATCTTAAAAGCTAAGGAAATAATTGTGACTTTCAATAATTACTTCCAGTAACTAACATAATCCAATAAATAATGCATACCTTTTCATAATTTTTACTGGAACTGTTAAGCTAAGACTATTATAAAGTTGTTTAAAACTTAGGGAACTGCAACTACATTAACATTGCAATGACTAATATTATGGATTAGGCTAGACCACTCACAACATTCTTAAGCAGGCAGCCCAGAGCATAACTTTGCAATTTACTTCGTTAAGTGGACAGTGAAAATTACCTGGAGTAAGATAGCTAGGTTGATGACTAGATTTTAAACAGACAAAAACATTATTCACAAAATTACACAAAGAACAAAGAAACCCTACAGAACACAACCTATCCAGCTACACTTAATTATGCTGTTCCGAGTACAACAGTTCCAATGTTAAAAATCAGTATCAGTATGTGAGAAACAAAACTCCCTCACTTCAATAATTTCAGTCTGAGACAAGATCTGAAGCAATCAGTCTGTTTATTATCCGCTTACAAGCGTGGTGCCTGAAGTAAGGCACCCAGAGTTTAGCAAGTACGTATCTTATATAGGATTCACTTATCCAACCCGGTGCCCATTACTATTGTTTATCTCTTGCGTTATCCGGCCTTATGCATAACAAAGTACAAGTTTTACTTGGCCTTTTCACCACATCCTGCTGTGGTCCATTGTTAGGTATATCCTTCTTCACTATTATGTACTTCCTCCGCCTGTGCCATTTCCTCCCTTTCCCCAACCATATTGATCGTTATGACCTTTTAATTGGGGTTTGCTTTTGTTTTTGCAGAAATGGGAAACAGATGCTTATAACTACTGTTTGTAAAAGCATATCTGGCTTAGCCTACACCCTCACAGCACCTTATCTATTTGTCTGTAACATCTACCATTGTTTGCAGGCACGTTTCATTCTTGAATGCACATTTTAGCTAATACAAAAACAATTATATATTTCTTTCACATAGTTTTCATTCTTGTTGACTCAGCTCTTGGTTGAAACAATTATACACTGGTGTGAGTTCATTTACCTTGCATAATTGATCATGATTGCAGAAGTAACACTATTTTTCCCGTATCCCACAATTTTCCCCTTTTTCTTTAATTACCATTTGTTATCTTCTGCATTTTTCTTTTAAGCATCGCCCCCAAAATTCGCAAGCATCATTCCGGAGATTTCACCCATCTTGGTCTCACTCATCCCCTCATTATTTAGTCGATAAAGTTCCTCTGCCTGATTCCCTTTTAGGGGCATCTGTTTCATTAAGGCTGTTTCAATCAGTCTTTGGGTGAGCCCTCGTATACAGGGTGTGATACAACAGCCAATGGCCACCAATACCCCGACTACTACTATCAGGGAAGTAAGGATGGAAACCACCACCCTCTTCCATTTTCCAAACCATGATTCAAGCCATCCCGTGAGAGATGTGTCTACTCCTGAACTCTCAGCCAGTTCCTCTGCTAAGGTAGTCAATCCCCTTAAGGCCCGAGTGATTGAACCATCAGGCACAGTGTTATTAGGAATAAAGGTACAACAACTTCCTCCTAACATCATAGACACACACCCTTTTTCTGCTAAAATTGTACCAAGGACCATTCTGTTTTCCCTTGCCATCCTACTTGTCACATCAAGCTGTTCTGATATTCCTTTAACCGCATCTCTTGTATAATTTATAAATCGCTGTTGATTATAGAAAGTGGAATTTATACAATCTACATTTTCATTAATTGTTACCCACCAAAAGAGAGCTGACTCAAAGCCTGCTGCAATCTGGTTACGAGCCTTGAATTCATCAGGTACTCCCTTAGGGACTCCGACCGAATCAAGATAAATCTTGTCATCGAAAGAAGTGTCTAACAGTGGTCTCTTACTCCTTTCCTTTTTCCCTACTATCTTTTCCTTCTCAAATGCCAGGGTAAATGGAATTGCCAATTGTACAATTGCACATATCCCTCTCCAATCCGGAGGGAGGGTGGGTCTCAGTATTTTGCCTCCACAGTACCACCACAGATCCGCTCGGGGAAACTTTAGTGCTGAGTAGTTCCCTCCCTTCTCCGTTTCGGTAACATTCTTAATCTCTGTCCATAATTTCAGCTCCCCCAAATCTCTGGACCGACTTGTACCTTGTCTCCGCACACATGACGTGTGATTTCCGACTGCAGCTGAAAACGTAGGGGGGGGGGGGGGGCTTTTGAATCCTCTTTCTCCAAGGGAGGGAACATCAGAGATAGGGAGGTTTCATGCCCTTCCTGTCTCGCTTCCACCCGAGCGGAAAGGGAACCATCTGGGCCACTGGCCTACCGGAGGCACATACATAGCAATTTCTCTTATTCAGACTTTTTACAGTATACTTTACCCATTCAACCCAGGCATTTACAACCCCATACTCAGTTTCTATTTCAATGGTCTGTTTTAAGGCCTTTACCTCTGTAATTTTTACTACTTTAGGGTCATCGGGAGGGGTGAAAGGTTGTACCTTATTATCCAATAGTTCTACCCGTTTTCCCTGTCCTACGCTATTTCGAAAACAACAGCCTGAGAAATCATTCCCGTTTGTTTTCATTTCTATCCCAAATGTTTCATTTAATTGTATCTCATAGATGCCCCCACCCCCCCTCCCCCAGCCCAGAATTGCTTCGTGCCAATTTTCTTTATTGTTAGGTATATTGGGTTACACTTTTTTATCGGGACATTCGCGAGCTGGTCGGAAGGGGGCCCGGTGTACTGTAACGAGACCATTATACCAAGTACCATCCCCGAGGCCATCCCCATAGGACTTAAGATGTATCTCAGAGCTGCGGTACTGTCTCTGATTATCTACATCCCCACAATTTACTAAGCTGCATGCATCAGCGTCTATTACTTGTGGATTATCAGACTCAGGAACCATTAATAATATATATGAAAATGGTATTTGACAAAATCCCAATACTAAGAGGGCGAGCATCATAACTTTAAGCATTCCCAGTATTCTAAACATCATGCTGAAGCACAAAAAGACATAATATACAATGTTACAGAAATAATCCCACGCTCGCGTCGCCACTGTATAATCAGTTACTCAAAGTCTCTTTAGTCTGAGTTTCAGCGGGTGTTGCCTTGATTCGGCTGTACAGACTTCTTCCTCAACTGGAGGGTCCACTGGCCCTTTGATCCGACTGTAATGAGTCCAGACTTTCTCCGCCATCCTTATTGCCGTCTCGGTAGTCAAAAGAGCCTGGTACGGACCTTCCCAGTCCTGCTGCAATTTAGTTTCTGTCCATGATTTTACTAACATCCTATCACCCGGCTGGATGGGATGAACGTTGAATTCAAGGGGTGGAGTCTGTGCCAATAAACCTTGTTCCCTGAGGAAAGACGGAGAGGAAGACAATCCCAGTATATACTTCTTTAAAAACAAATCTTTAGTTTCGGGAATTGGCAATTCTCCATTCGTTCCCAGATAAGGTAATCCAAATAAGATTTCATAGGGGGATAGTCCTAAATCTTTCCTCCGCGAAGGGACAAGCCCAAAAGGCAGCCTTAAAATCTATCACACTAAACCATTTGTGGCCATGAGGGATCTTACTTAATCTCTAATCAGTCCCTCAATTACTGGTTGCAGTCCTCGTGTACCTTCTATGGAAATGGGATATTGTCGCTCACAGACCATGTCCCCTTTCCTTTTAAAATTTATTAGAAGGGGAGGGATCTGTAGTTTTCCATGATCCCCTTCCCTAGCCCATAAAATAGGGTCTATCTCTCTCTCCACATCCTCTGTCAACATTGTCATTTGTACAACTAATTCTTTTTCCTGAATTCCAATCTCCAGTCCTAAGAGGATAATTAAGTCTCTCCCTCGTAAGTTACTTCTTATATCAGGGATATACAACAATTCCACTGTGACCCTATCCTTAGGACCTTCTATCATCATAGGTTCAAATACTGGAACAGTAAATCCTTCCCCTTTTACCCCTGAAACAGTAATTGACCGTGTCGACATTTCTACTTTCTTTAGTTTAAAATTCAGCGGTGACCGTGCTGCCCCCGTATCTACTAGGAAGACAACCTCTTCCCTATAGGGTCCCACTCTCAGGTTTATCAAGGGTTCCTGGTGGGCCCCCCCGCCGAGGGCAGTAACCCCAGACACCCCTATTATTCATCAAAATTCATTAGCGGAATTGCCCTTTCTTCCTTTTTAGATCAGGACATTCCCGCTTAAAATGCCCTATCTTTCCACAATAATAGCATCCTGCCTGTGGAGACCTCCATCTCTGCCCCTGTCGCTCAAACCCTCTATCAAATGCTCCCCCTTGTCCTCTCCCTCTCCCTCTTCCTCTCTGTCCTACATGCTGCCACCTGCCACTCCGGTTGCTTACTATTGGTTCCATTCTTTTCTTAACTACCTCATCAACCGTAGCTACCATCATTTTCACCTTCTGTTTTTGTCTCTCATCCTCTCTCTTTACAAACACTTTCTGTGCCTCTCTTAACAATTCATCTAATGGTTTTTCACTCCTCCCTTCTATCTTCTGTATCTTTCTCTGTATGTCTGGCCATGCTCTTGTCACAAAATGTACTTTCAAACGACCCTGTGCCACTGGGTCCTCAGGGTTCATTCCAGAATATTTCCGCATTGAGTCTCTTAATCTCTGCAAGAAAGCTGAAGGCGTCTCATCTTTCTCCTGTCTAACTTCAAAGGCTTTAGTCAAATTCTGTGACTTCGGAACTGCCTCTCTTATTCCTTTTAGAACCAGGTCTTTCAATTCCCTCATTTCTTCTCTATGCTCCGGGTTTTGGTTTTCCCACTGGGGGTCTCTGAGGGAAAACTTCACCTCTCCCTGTCCAGCATCCCCATCTCCAATCGGGTGTCCATGTCCCATATTTTAATGGCGGCTCCTCGTATAAGTCCCCTTTCATCCCCAGTAAATAGTATATTCAAAATAGGCATTAACTCCGCCCAGGTATACAGGCTTGGCCCCAAAAATTGATCAATTTGTTCAGACAACCCCACCGGACCCTCAACCAGGACTTTCATTCCCTTTTTAAATGCACTGATCTCCCCACTGGTGAGGGGGGCACTTACAAACCCAATCTCTTTGTCCCCTATTTGTACCTCCCGAAGGGGATAAGTCGTTACGTTCTTCCACTTTTTCTTTTTTAAAGAAATATTGCAATATTTCTAGCTCCCTATAACTTCAAATACCAATTCATCAATTCATGCTGGACTAACTTTAAAGCCTGTACCTAACTTGTAAATATATTTATAGATTTACGTTCATTTATTCAGTATTTAATATTTAAAATGTAAAATGCATACAGTTCCCAATTTTGAAATCCACTGTAATCACCCAGTTTTAGTCCCTTAATTTAAATCCAAAATTAGTTTTCTTAAGTAGTCCTGACCAATCGTTGCTCAATTACAATACTATAGGTCGTAAAATAATCAGAGCTGCCTTAAAAGAATTTGTCTATTCAAGTTTAAAAAAAAAACTTCTAATGCATGAACAATGGCTGAATCCCACGTCACAGATATTAACCATAGAATTTTGTTTTTACGACAATCTAATTTGAACTGAAACTTCAACTGTCCTCCATAAATCGCTTTTATGTAAAGATAAAAGAGATTAGTTAGAAACTGACATTAAGGCAGTCATGACCTGTAAAAAGAACAGGAGTTATCATTCTTTTTTTTCATAATCTCTATAGAATCCTTAACCTTAAAAGAAATCATGTTAAGTTTCCATAATAAAAGTCAGATTCAAAACAGTCCTGGAACTCAAGCTCCAGGGAATAAAATGCAAACATTCAATCACCAACAAACAAATGTTCATTCAAACCAAATCACAAAGGGTTAAACTTTCTACCAGCTGTACAGCTCTTTTCATTCTCTCTCTCTCACACATTGACATATAAATTCAATTATTTACAAACCCAGTCTTCGTCCGACCTGTACTTTGGCCAGAAGACGGCGGGACGAAGAATGGATTCCTTAGTCCATACAAAGAAACAATATTTAATCATCTGTCTCCCTTGTACAAGTATTATTTTGCCAATTCCACAACATCCTGCCCAAAGGACTTTCTGGAGGTATGTTGTAAGGGACCCCGCCTCCATTTCTATTGCCATTTTCTTCTTTTGTTTTCCCGGAGGCTTTTTCCTTACCCTCGGCACAACCCATATTGAGTTCCTTCGTTAGTCCCTTATTAACTACTAAAACTCAATCCCGGCCACCAAGGCAGTACTTAAAGGTCAGTTTTCTTACCATGGTCTGTGCACAGAGTTGCCTGGTCCCTTTTCGCTGTATTTTCTATCGACCTCCTATCACTGTCTGATTCAGATGTCACTCTTGTGGGATCCGTACCAGTCGCCCAAGGGAGCGGACCAAACCGGGACACGAGACCGCTGCTCAATGGGGAACGGGACGCGTCTTTCCAGTGTCCAAGGCCAGCCACTCCCCCCGGCGATGGAAGAAAATCCCGGACAGCCCCCAATTGTAAGAAACAAAGCTCACACACTTCAATAATTGCAGTCCGAGACAAAATCTGAATCAGTAGTATCCTTTATTTTTACACTTGCAAGTGGGTGCGATGTCCAGTGCCAAGCAAGGCAGAGGACAAAACACACCAAATTCAACAAACTCTTGATATTTATATAATTTGGTTCTTACATTTTTTTTCTTATTTCATTGTTTTTTCCCCCTGTTTACATCCTCCATTTCCCTTAGACTGGTCCCCCCACTCCTGCTTATCTCTTATCTTATCTGGCATTGTCTGTGACAAAATGCTAAAATCTGACCTCACAAGGCCGTTTGACCTTATCCCACTGCAGGTCATTGTTCGGCATATTCTTTCTTCATCAATATCTACTCTTTCCATCTGGGCTTCTGCCGAGACCACTCTGATCTCTATGGCCTCTTTAATTAGAGTTTGTTCCTGTGTCTCTGTAAAAGTGGGAAACCTACTGTTTGTACAGGCTTTTTAGCTTGACCGCATCCCCTCACAGCATCTTATCTATTTGCCCATAATATCTACCATTGTTTTGCAATCACGTTTCATGCTGACATATAATATTAGCTAATACAAAAACAATTATGTATTTCCTCCACGTAGTTTCCATTCTTGTTGACTCAGCTCTTGGCTGAAACAATTACACACTGATGTGAGTTCATTTACTCTGTATCAGAAATTATAATTGCAGAAATAACATTAATTTACCTATATCCCACACTATCAAAAACATTACAGAAAAGCATTTAGACTGAGATGTGCAGTTAGCTAGTTTTAGGAATTAACTTCAAGGTATGATGTTGACTGCCCATTAATTATAAAGTCCTGACAGGAAGAGTAGCTGTATAATTTTACACAATGTAACGAACTTTATAACACAAGTCATATTGCTAATCTTATAGCAAGTAAGTTAAAACTAACTGTATTTTGTATTTCTTTGTACATATATAATTAGGACAGTGAACAACATGAGGAGTAATTGACGTTGATAAAATAAAATATAATGAATAGCAGAATTCAAAACGTTCCAACTGATAAGGCATCCTGAGAGGCCAGAGGGAGTGCAGGAATAACTTTGGAATCTGAATTAATAAGATGCGTGGAAAGATCCCAAAGCCTGGAGATTATAGTACCTGTTAAACAACATGAGATGAAAGGAATTTGGGAATGTCCATTAGAATGTCCATCTGCGATTATGTGTTTGAATTGGGTCTCTGGATGAGGAGGAGATGGTTGTAACCACATTGCACGTGGCCATTGTGATGCAGAAAGTCCATAAAAATGCTGATTTTTATTGTACATGTTACAGTGTGTCATGGATCTCCCTTCCGAGATTGGCCTCGGGGGATGATCCCTTTGTTAACTGATTGCTGCATGAGTAAGCATCTTCTACATGCCTGAGCTCAGCCTGCCTCCTGAGTCCTCATTCCCTGTCGGGTGAAAACACTTCTACAGCTATGATGACATTTCAATTCAATAAATACATTTATTGAGTGTGAAATGATTAAATTCAGAGCGATATAATTTTCATGATAAAATTACTTTACATTTGCCTTTTTTTGGTGTACAAGAAAACAATTTGATTATATCAATTTGTTCTTTAGTTCAACCAACAATACGTTTTAAATTATTGTGAAGATCACAATGGGGGAAACGGAAACTAGTCTTCAGCTCAAATGTCACATGATGTGATTGTTTCTTTTCTTCAAACCATGTGCCCTCCAAAATTATTTTTATTTTCATTTCATTATAAGAAAACAATTGCTTGGAAATGTTGACAATTTTCCTTTTCCTTCCATGTTAGGTGTCAGTGAATAATAATCACACAATTATGAGAATTCCTTTCCGTACCAAATGTCATTAACACTATACTTTGTTCACAATAATAGTCACTTTCATGGCCTAATTCTGAAATAAATATCGAAACATTTATTGTGATAAAAATTACATTAATAAAATTGACATGACGCTTCAAGAAAACTATTGGAAGCATATAACTCTTGCATTGCCTTCATTTTTGAACGAAATCATTTTTTTTCAATTGTTGCTGAATGATTTTTTTCACATTATACAGGTAAGTTTTATGCTTTAATTTTCAGTTTCTTAATTGTAATGAATATCTAATCAAAACCAGAGCAAAGTGCTTTCAAAGTATTAAGTCTATTTATCTGTCAGGATTATAAAGGCATTTATCAAATACAATAATTACACAACAGTTTTACTTAGACTTTGTAAAAATGCAGTGATTTTTAAAATTTCTTTCATTATTTCTTATTGTCAATGCTACGATATTAATACCTATTTGTTCAGGCCAATCCAAAAATAAAACGACCAATAATATCCCTTGCAAAATTCTTTGTAAATATATGATTTTTGCTCATTTGAAAGATAACAATTATCTTATCCTTTCAAATTCAGAGAGCTCCAAATATCTTTCCCTGCAATATTACTCTTCATTTCTAGATATTACTCAGTCTAATATCAAGTTGAGATATCTCATTATTCTCAAATTCATGAATATGATTTTTAAAATCCCTTTGTTGCTAATAGATCTTATTTAAAATAATTTTGCAATCCATTAAGGGATACAAATGTAGAATTATGCTTCCGTACTGCAAGGACATTGCAAAGTACAATCTCTCAATCATTGTGAATATTGTATTTATTTTAAACATGGAAAAATTTTAAATTGATTTGATTATAACTTACTTCGATGCTGACAATTACTGTATATCCAATCACAATATCAGTAGATTATATGGACGTATCATCGTTTAGTCCAATAATCACAGTATCTGCTATATACTTTCTTCTGGACACTAATTCCATTCAATCAATATTCCTCGGAAAATATTTGAGAATGTTGCAGTCATAAAGCTGGAATATACAAAGTCATGATAGTCACTAATTTTCTCTTGTTCTGTAGATCTTAGTTAAAACAACACATAGAATGTTATGTTCCAGTGATATAAATATGAGAAAAGATCAATTACTTCTTTAGTAAAATAAACAAATGCCACTTGATATTATTTATCATTTTCTAAATTACTGGTCAGTTTATGAATTGTGTGAGATTTGATTTTAGCTTTCCAGTCATCTATTTATATTGAATGTGACATTGAAATGGTGTGAAAATATCAGGTTGTGTTCATTTGAAAATTGGATTTGCAAACTCTCACTTATCCCATTGATTGCATGATGGTTTAAGAAAGTTTCACTCAGCAATCCTAGTAAATATAAAAAACTGTCTGATTTTAAATAATTTCATTCACACCCAATTATCAATCTGTTCCTAATTCATGTAAATATCTCAATTTTATCGAAACCAGTGTTCATGCTAAACAGTACACATAGAGCTACACAAAGACTTTCATCACCATCTGATTATTGTTCAGTAGAATAACCAGAGTATGATCCTTTTTGCTCCTGAAACCAATGACAAGCGTTTGTTTACTATTCCACGCAACAAGAGCAATTGATATCTTCTATTTCAGTTCAGTAGTTAAAGATGACTTATGTTGCTTAAAACAATGCTTCTACTTTATCACAGATATTGACTGTAATACAATCATGTAAACAACAAACGTTTTGTCATTCTAAAAATCTTTAAGTGTACTTATTTTAACTTTGTGTGATATTTCAAGAGATATTTCAAATTACAACCATTTTTGTTGCATAATTCAGCAAACCTAAATTTTGAATTTGTGGAAGTATTCGTTTTTTGCAAAATGGAAGTAGTCTTCAGTTTATATAACACATAAAATGACTGTTTTATTTTCAAATCATGCTCTCTGCAAAATGATTATTGGTTTCATTTCATTGTAAGGAAAGAACTGATTTGAACATGTTGTTTTTTTGTCTTTTCTATTCATCATTGTACAATAATGACACAATTATTAGAATTTCTTTATATACCAAATGTCATTGCATCATTTGTTCACTTTCATGCTCACTTTCATTATCTATCAATTTTCTTCCAAATTTAAATGCCTGAACTCTGATCATAATATTAATCATCTAAATTAAAATAACATGACTCTATCACGAAACCATTTGATGGAAATTCATATTTCTTGTGTTATCTGTATTCTTTAGTAAAGAAAGAAAACATTGTTCTATAATCACTGAATGGCTCACTTTTTCTTCAATTCATAAAGCTAGTTACTATATTTTATTCCACAATTTACCAATTTTAATAAATATCCAATCAACATCACAGCAAAGTGTTTTTGAAATGTTGAATCATTTTAATTGCTCATAAGACCATAAGACATAGGAGCGGAAGTAAGGCCATTCAGCCCATTGAGTCCAGTCCGCCATTCAATCATGGCTGATGGGCATTTCAACTCCACTTACCCGCATTCTCCCCGTAGCCCTTAATTCCTTGTGACATCAAGAATTTATCAATTTCTGCCTTGAAGACATTTAGCATTCCAGCCAATATTACAACATTAATTATTAAGTCACTGTCATGACAATAATTGAGCAATTATTTAAGAAAGTCTTTTGAACAAGTAAAATGAGATTCACATTTTAATTTAACCAATTGTTTCTGAGTACCAACACTGCAATATGAAACTTTTTTTTCAGGTCAAGTATCCCACAATGGATCCAAGGACTTCCCATCCAACATTAATTGTAAATGTCTAATTGTTGCTTACCTGAATGATCCCCATAATCACAGTCTTTAAATTCACAGACCAGCAATTACTTTTCACTGCAATAATTCCTGTTTGTTTGCACATATTCCTCAGTCACATAGCAAAACGAGATTACTCATTATTTCTAAATTCATTGATCGAATTTTATAATCCAGTTGTTGCTCATACGTAACAATTATTCGATCCAGTACGTGCCGTACATGTGGAATTTCGGCTCTTTATATGAATAACTAAATATATTGTAGTGTACAATCTCTCAATCATTGTTAATATTAATTCTTATTTTACCCGCGGAAACATAGTTGAATTCATTTCAATACACTTCACTTCGATGCGAACACTGATTGTATTTTTAATTACAATAAGATTTAAGTATTTTTCATGCAACAAAATCATGTAAAATTCCTGAGTTTTGTTAAGTCAAATGAAAAAGAATTAACATATCTGTATTGTTTCATTAAACAATGACAATGCATTTTAAATTTTTCAAAGTTGAGCATTTTTGCAAAGAATTGATGTTGTCTTCAGCTGAATAATTGCATTGAATGACTAATTCACAGAATCTGCTGTTTATTCTCTTCGAGTTCCCAAGAAACCAAATTAACTAATTCTGCAGGTTCTAAATTCCTGGAAAGTATTTGAGAGTGTTGCAGTCTTAAAGATGAAGCAGTCTATGTGAACGTACTGTTTTTTTTTATTGGAACGAGCGTAATTCAAACATTTTAGACACATAAATCGCTATTCTGTAGTGTTACTAAGATGGAAAGCAAGTCTATATCTTCATCAGTAAAATAAACAAATGCCAATTCCCGTTATTCATTAGTTAGCTATTTCCCAAATTTGTTGTTAAACAATGCAATTCACCTGAATATTGTTGTGTCTTTTGACTATCATAATTTTATAATTATTGTTCATTCATGATTTGTCAGGGAGTTTTTTTTTTTTGTTTTCCATTCACCTATTCATATTGAATGTAAGATTAAGACGCTTTGGCAATATCAGAGATTATTCATTTGGAATTTGACTTTGCACGTCTCTCACTTATCTCACTTGTTGCATGGGGGCTGGGGGTTGAGAACAGATGATCAGTGGTTAGCAGTCCTGTCTTACAGCGTTGTGCATTGGGATTCAATGCTATCTTCGGTCACATGTCTGTGTGGAGTTTGCAATGTTCTGGTTTTCTCCCACAAACCAAAGATGAGCAGGTTAGGTAAATTGGCTATGTTCTGTTCAGGGATGTGTAGGTTAGGTGCATTAGTCAGGGGTAAATGTCCAGTAATTTGAGAGCAGAATGGTTCTAAGTGGATTATGCTTTGAAAGGTCATCATAGACTTGTTGGGCCAATGGCCTGCTTCCACACAGTCGGGATTCCGTAAACTTAGAATTGTGTTTCGTTAAACAAAACTGACATTTTTTAAAAAATGTTACCTTTAAAACTTATCTTTAACTGTCAATTGTCAATCTTGTAAACTATCTCAATGTTATTGAAATCAATGTTCAAACAAAACACTGCACAGAAAGCCACACAAAGATCTTCATGACCATCTAATTACTGTTCAGTGGAATAATCACAGTAAATATCTTATTGTTGCTGTGGTTCTGTTCGCCGAGCTGGAAGTTTTTGTTGCAAACGTTTCGTCCCCTGTCTAGGTGACATCCTCAGTGATTGGGAGCCTCCTGTGAAGCGCTTCTGTGGTGTTTCCTCTTGCATGACATTCTTGTATCTTGAGTATTCATGAAAAATGTGCAACATGTCCTTGGATGTAGAGTGTGTTTCATATTGTCTGTAGGAACTTGCAGAAGGATGTTAGTGAATTGTCTTTGAATCAAGTTCTAAGCCAACCGAATGAGAAGCCCTGTGATAGCGATACTGTAACATTTTCTGTAAACAACGCAGCGAACCACGGAAACCCAGTTTTCAATCAAGTCTATTTTGCACAACATTTTTCTCTGTCCCATTAAATCAGTGAGTATTAAAAGGACTCAGTCCCGGTCCTGGTCATTGTGACCAAATGTTCAAGGCAATAAATGGCAATGATAATGATGCTTGACATTGACAGGTCTATTTCTACTCACTAGTCACATTGTATTACAGATCACGTGAGCAGAGGATAGGATGATCCTTCTGGCACCCTGAGACAGTGCGACAATTAATCCCACATTGTTTGTCTCACTCCATACCATACACCATTTCGCCAGCGGACTGAGATAACCGGCTTCCATTTAATGCAAAGCTAAAACAAACAGCTCAGCACATTAACAATCTATAGTAGTTCATGGAGAACCAGCTGCTACACCTTTCAACACCACTAGCTCTTCTTACACTTAACATGTTCAGTTGCAGGTATTATGCTATTTCTTTCTGATGAACGTTAACTAATTCGCGAGTGTGTCACATTTGCCTTCTCATCCAGGCACTCCAGAATCCTTGTCCCTGTTAAATTGGCTCCTTGTGTGTCTGCACGTGTCCTGTCAAAACGCTGGAATCATCTTCTGAAATGTTTTTTTTTCTTCCTGATAAATCATCTCCAATTTCAATAACTGGCAGAATAAAAATTACCTGCTGTCAACGTCTTTGTCGCTCCTTGCTGGTTTTGAAGCTCTAACGTCATACACTCACCTGAACGAGGGAAGTTCCCTCCTAGTTACCCTTAGCAACCTCACACCCGCTGGAAAACCTCCATTAGGACACAACTCAGTTATTCCCGATTTGTGTTGCGTGATTCTTCATCTATTCCCCCATCCCTTTAAACCCCTTCTTTTATTTTCTCGTGGCTTTATCTCCCAGGAAATCTCATTTCCGTCATCTCTAACGATTTTATATCGAGGGAACTCTGATCATATCCTTCCTAATCATATTCCACCCCCCAAACCACGTGTACTTCATCATGTCTTTATATACCATTAAATTTCGTCCTGAGGAATGATGCTGGGTCCAATTCAACTCATGAAAACTTACCACTATGCTATGCAATCTGATTACCTGTACAATAAAGATGAGGGCGATTTCATTTCCAGCTGAATCGGTTGGCTGCAGCAACATTGGCTCAAATCGCAGTCACATAGGTGATTGTTGTTCTTATTTTTATTTCTTCTGAACGTGTGCTGAAGTAACACAGTGAGGAATCAATTAATATTGTCAGACATACATAAGCGGTGTGTTAAATCTGAGATTATGAGAATAGTGCAGTTTTGATGAACATACCAGAGATTGTTCAAATCTCAGGCACATGAGATTGACAGAGAGCGATGTTGAGCGACATAGATTGTCTTGGCAAATGCCAGTGTTATGAAGTTGTAAGTGTAATGTACTTTTAATGGCGCTGAAATGTCTGGCTAGCACAAGGAGTCCAGAACAAGGTAACAACATAACATTTGGTCGAAACAACTAAGAGCTGTGTTACATGGATACAAAAAAAATACGAATTTGACCAATCAGTTTAAATTATGCCCCAATCAAGTTACAATTTGGTATTTTTTCAATGTTAAAACCAATGAAACGATCCAACGTTTTGTGGGACAAATATCGGACATTTTTAACAGTTACCCAGGGCGGCAAAGAACAGCAAAGAGAGCAGTTGAAAGACCAACAGTTGTAGGGTGTTAGTAAAATCTTCAAGAGGTGCCCATCTGGAAAAATAGATTGCATAGAAGAAATGCATCAACACCGACCTGGAGAAATAAATCTACAGAGTAAGATACAAAGAAAAGATTCGCCAACTGACTGGTTTTGAATTGTAATTTTTTTGTAAATGTTAATGAAATCTGGTTTGGGGAAGGTATTGTAGAGGAGAAGGTTAAATACCAGTTTAGAGAAAGGCGTTGAAAGTAACTGTAAGTTGATTATTCTGTTTCAAATATCAAAATATAATGTTATTTTTATCTTTAAATAATGATTTTTTGGACAATTCTTTGCCTATTGAATTTTAACAGAAGACAGCACGGACGAATCCTTTCTGTTTTGATGGTTTTCATCAGCAGAGGGGGTTTACCCCGTCACGCAACGCCAGTTTCTGTTGTTGCTTTGTAGTTTCGCTCATTTGTGCATTTTGCCTCATTAACGATCTTGAAGTTGTCCCCTCCACACAAAAGGTCCGTGCTTTTGCGCCATTGCACAAAATGTGCAGTGTGTCAAAGCGACAGGGCTCCGTACAATAACAATCGACGCTGTTTCAATCTATCTATCCTGATATTGACCCATGGAAACACCTCTACGTACTCTCCTCCAGTCTGGAAAACAATCCCTTCACAGAAAATGTTATATCCCTCTCTCAAGGGGCTTTTCATTCCATGGCATTCAATTCCTCACAGAATCGGTTTCAACAGATTTTGTCACTCAGTCATTCCTTTGTTTGTGCTCAAATCCTCTGAGCAGAGCGTCACAGTTGGAGCATGATGAGCCCATAACCCAGAGGGCTGACCATACTCTGTGAACTATAGTCTCCTCTTCATCTTTTGACTAACAGCAGGTAGATGTATCTATGCTCTGCAAAATTTTCACGCCTGTTTTAAGAAGCGAGATAAACAGTTCCTGGTTCCTGCTTTTGTTGTCACACAGACCAAGATTGTAAATGTTGCGAACATGCACTGGTCAAGACTGTCTGCTCTGAGGGGTGTTAAGAGGATGGTCAGAAACGGTATCTTCTGTTCCCTGTCACTCTGTGATGATTTGAGCTGTGAAATTTATTCTCTGAGCTTGTGGTAACGTGATAAAGTTTATACATTTCAGGTGCAGTGTGCCTGAGCGACAGGATATGCAGCAGTAACATTCCATGCTGATTCAGACAGCAGAGGCCTTGCTGTAACTTTGAGGAGGACACAGACACCGTTCCCGATGACTGGGAGAGATACTCTCTTTCCCTGTAATTCTGCTTCAGAAGGTTTCATCTATTTCAGATGGCGTTATTTGCACAAGGTTCCCAAAAGAAAATGGGTTCCTGTGCATCGCGAACTCCCTTTTGTACAGCTTTCCACAATTTGCATAACTCCTACTCCTTCTTGCCGCCTCCCCCGATCCCCAAACCTGTTTTTAATATGGAGCTGAAGAGCACGTTCACAATTCTCTCCCACGACACTGATTGCCATGCCACACGCCAAACGAAAAGCTGAAGATTGTGGGAAACTGCTGTGGTCAGCGCTAACAGAGCGGCCCAGCGGGAGCCTATTGGGCTCATAACCCGGAAATTAATGGATTGAAAACATCCTCTGCTCGTTGACAATTCCAGGTGTCAGTGTGTGTACTGTCCCCGTTCGTGTTCCTCGATAACATAGCTCCATTCTACGTATTGCATGTTGTTTCACTTTCCGCTTCCTTTCACTCAATGTATCTGAAATGAATGTTTCGTTATGATACACCCGCCAAATTTACACCGGTGAGGAAATACACTTGTGAAGGTCTGGACGCTCTTTTCCTGTTGTCTGTCGGTCCGCTCTGATCTGATTCGCAAAATCATTTGCCAGAGCTGTGAATAAACTGGTGAAGGTGAGATATATCAGTTGTAGAGTGCTCTATGCGCATGACGCCCTGCAGTTATTCCTTACGCTGGTTCGCACAGCAGTGTCCTTCCCGTGAAATGAAAAGTCGTGAGTGACAATTGGATCAACTTGTTGGAGACAGCATTATGACACTGACACAATACCATATTATTAGGACATAGATCGCCAATTATGAATAACCACAGAGATATACAAGCTACAGAGATTCGCCCAGGACTCGATGGGCTGACCAGCTTCAGTCGGCGTATGAGTGACGCCACACGTTAATGTTGTCCATCTTCCTGTCTCTGGGACAGAGTGGCTGATGGTGAAACAGTGTTTCATCTTAACCTTCCCTTCTGCGTTAGACTGTCTGCAGCCCCGCAGCTCAGGGCTGTGGGGATGAAACTGAGGGTTTCATTCGCATTTTCTTCATTTGGGACAGTTGGGGCTCAGGTGTTAACTGCTGCCCGATTGCAGCATAGAAAATGATGTCACTGTTACAAAAACCTTCCTGCAGGATTGCTGTGTGAAGATGGAGTCTGAACAGCAAACAGGCTGCACAAAAATGCCCTCACATGAATTTACCTGATGGTAGAGAATCCGGAGAACATTCTGTCTTTCCCAACAGACAACTCTCAGATAAATGATATTTTCAAGAAGTTTCCAAACAAACTTGCAGATTTCCAGCACTTGATGGAACTGGCTGTGCCGATCAGAGCGAGCTTGAGGGCACACCCACGCTTGCCTCCCCTCACACTGCCTGCCATTGGAGGGAAATAGCTGAAAACTCTGCCGATGGAGTCCAAGCGGAAGGGATAAACAGCATTGTCCCGTGAACAAGGAGACGGAATAAGAAGGCGATATTCTTGAAACTCTTTGGAGCTTAGAAATCCGAGAGCAAAGTGAAATGTAGTTAGATCTGAGCGACTTTGAGCTGGTTTGGTGTTGGAAACGTAAGAATGTCACGTGTTTCGGGCATGATCGTCGCTTCGTAGCTTGAGTTAATACTGACATGTGAGAATTTCTTACTTCATGTCGCCATCGAGCCTTGGTTGTTTGATTTCACTTTGCCCGGTCGTCCTATCAACTGTTTGATAAAAATAAGGTGTAAATCATGAAGTGCACCCCTAGAAATAACGTCGAGTTCTGGGGTAATAAGTGTCATTGTAGTGGGCATGGCACAGTACCACATGCGGTAAAAGTGAAACAAGTGTTTCAGGATGCTCACCCACACAATCTCACTCTGAATAATTCCACCATCTGGATGTTTGCACAGTTCTGGGTTTGAACCTTTCGGAAGTGGGGACGGGAAAGGATTGGAAACAGCGCTGAACAAGTTGATGGGAATGGTCTGGTATCTGAGGAATATCAACAATAAAGGTTATTTGGAAAATTGGGACAGTATTCCTTGGAGAGTAGAAGGTCGAAAGCTGGCCTTGTTAAACCACATGAGTGGGATAGACAGAGGAAATAAGGAAGGGAGAATGCTCCCCACGCCTGAAAGGGTCGAGAATGATTCGGCAGATATTTAAAGTCATTAGTAAACGTAGAAAAATGTACATGAGGAGAACCGTTCTCACATAGGCAGTGGTTAGGGTCTGTATACCACTGCCTGACATTGACAAAGACGCAGTTTCAATTGAGTTATTTAAAAACATTTTTATGTTTATGTTGAAAGGAAACGTGTGGAGAGTTACAGGGAGAAGGCAAGAGAATGATCCCAAAAAAGAAACACATTTATCTTTGTGGAGAGCCAGCACAGCTAAGATGGTTTGTGACACATTTGTGATTCTGAGTGGAATCACAGTTAGACCAACAGAATGTAGGGAGTTAAACAACGTTGATATTGGCAAAGCCGGGACACATCTGCACAACATAATATTATCCAGAACGTATAGGTCACAGAGAGGATTGCGCTGCCTGATAATCCTGCAGATCAGACACAGCACCCTTCATTCCTCAGAGGAGGTCAGGGCTCTGTAGCGTGGCCAAGCAGCCTCAGTCGCAGGATTCAGGTTCCAATTTGGCTAGTGGTGGAGGTTTCAATCCCACTGCTGCAATTTCCGTCGCATCAGCTGCAGCGTGTTAAAGTGCCCTGGTCAAAGGACAACTGCGGGTCTGTCTCTTTTGGAGAATAAACTGCAGTGTGGGAGAGTGCAGAATTTCTCCAAGAGGTCAGTGTCCGTGCTGTCATGACGTGTTCGCCTTCCACACGGTAAATCGCGGGCTCAAGCAGCTCTCTTGCTGCTGTTTCGTTCCAGGCAAGTTGAGTTTTCACTGGAACTGAAGAGAGACTGTTGTTTCATTGCTGTTGTGAAACAAAGTCCTGCAGTGACTCTTCTCGCCGTTATTTGGTGTTCTGGCGCAAGGGAAAATGTTTCCAATGAATTGCGATGTCATATGTTCTTAAATTTCTCTCTTTTCCTTCTTTTCTGTCCTGGGGATGGCGGAAGGGAAAACTAATCTAATCGAGACTGTGATTGATGAAATTGACTTTCTATGGCCTATTCTTATTGTGTTCGTTCTTTCTCTCTTTTCAGCACTTTCTGGGAAGTGGTGGTGCACTAAGGCTCCAGTATGTTTGAAAGAATAATTTGGAATTGCCATGTTGTTAGTTGTGAGATTACTTTATAACTCATGCCCTCACATTTAGCATTCATGCATCTCTGTGTCTGAAAATGCATTAGGTATGCCAGTTTTGTTTGTGTTCCGTGTTAACTACTCTCTGTTTTGCAATTCGCTCAATACATTTCGAGATAACACGGTTTGTGAGATAACTTCCAGCAGCAAAAATCCTCAACTGAGGATCCGGGACTATCTCACGAAGTATGGTCAGTCGGGACAAAAGTAAGGAAGTCTTTCAGTTCTGCAGTGTTTAACAATGCTACCTTTCCGTTGAACAGTCGAATAGACTAAACTATTGCGCCACAGCCAGTGATGGCTAGCCCCGCTAATAGTAATCCTTGAAAGCGGGTGCAAGCAACACAACGTTGCTTGATGGACGAGAACGGAGATTTCCTGTTTGCTTTCCCATCAGCTTTGAGTTTACTCGCGCAAATCGATTCTCAGGGTGAAAAATAATGCAATTCCATTTTAAGTACTGGGCGAAACGTTGTTAAGTGTTTCTCCAACCTGCTTCTGAACATACGCCATTCCGTTTAAGAGTGTAGTTCCCGCGTTCTAATCCTGCCACAAAAAGCAGTGACGCATTTGCATTCCTTGCACAGATGGTCCTTTTCAAAGCCAAGGAGAAAGCTGATGTGCTGGTGTCACGGTGCACCATGGATTCATAATGTAGCCTCTCTGTCAAATATACCCCAAAGTCGTCTCTGAAAGGTCTCATTTTGAAGCTGTCTGCCGTTATTCAACGTGCGAGAGTTAGCACCAGAAGTCCTGAATCATGCTTTCGCACGTTAGCGGCTCATTCCGTCAGCAAAGCAATGAATGAATTTACAGTTTCAGAGGAACCTCTGGACTTGTGCTGTCATAGCGTCACTCATATTAAGGTGTGCCCCGAGATCTAAGTCATGTTGGAACTGAGACTGCGGAAATAACAGACAGGTTACCGAATGGCATTGCATCTATTTGGTTTTCTTTAAATCACAGAAAGCAGGAAAGTGTAAACGGGGAGTGAGTGGCAGAGGGGAGGGGGGAAGCCGGATAACAAAGTGAGGCAGTTGCACCTCTGGTGAAACTCTTTCATTGTGATTCACTCAACAATTAGAGACATGAAGGTGACTCAGGCGGGAGAGCTTTTTACATCGAGAATAAAGAGCACTCACGTACATTTAGCACCTCTTTGACATCTTCTGGAGTGGGGAGTGGGGTAATCACCTTTTGACTTCTGTTGCTATGTTCAGAAACTGCCTTTTAGATTGACGTGAACAGACACTGCATCTATAATAAGCACCATGGAATTTCGTAAAATTTACTGAGTCGCTTCCCATCGATTCCCACATAGGGTTCCAACTCAGCTGGCAGCCATGTCGCTCATGTCCTGGTGAAGACATCTCTGCAGCAAGTTGCACGGTTAATGTAACAGACAAGGAAAGTGCCAAATCATACTGGCACCGAGGTATGAGCATGCTGACATTGTGATCTATCTTCTCGGATTGGACTGCTACCGCGGCTTTTCAGGTAGAAAACATTCTTTGGGACACTTATTCTGCAAAATAGTCCCGGTGACTGAAACTATGCTGCACGGTATGATGTGGAACTCGGCATACTCACTTATGTGCATTTTCCCTGAAGTCCAGTGTGTTTCATGTTCCGTGTTAATGTGAAAGTTGTTCTGTTTCGACCAATGGGTGAAATCATTTCCTAAAGCAAGAATCGACATTCCAGTAATGTCATGGCTATTTTATCAAATCAAAACATGCATTCTCACACTCGCATATACATTTGTAGCTGAAAAGAGTCTCAGAAGATAGATTCAGCTTTCCATTGATTTTTGTGTGGATTGATGGGCTACCTTTATCTGTTGCGAAATTGATCTTGTAGTCGTGCATATCCGAGCTGCGATGCGAGCAGGACAGGGATCACGGAATGCTTTCCCTGTGAGTTTACTTCTATTATTTTGCAGGAGCACAATTGAAAATGTATGAATATAGATGGCACGCGTTCGGGTGTTACCGTGGCCGAGCGGTCTAAGGCGCTGGAACCAGGTTCCAGTCTCTAAGGGGGCGTCGCCTCCAATCCCACCACTGCCATTTCTGTGGGCCAACAACAAAGCTACAGCATGTTTAACTGCTGTGTTCAAAGCAAACAAAAAAAACCCCAGAACTGGTGGGTTTGCTACTTGAAGAATTAACTGCGGTGTGGGAGAGTGCAGACTCTCTCAAAGGGATCAGTGTTCATGTTGTCATGATCGTGCTCGCCGCCCACACGATAAATTGTAGGCTCAAGCATCTCTACTGCTGCTGTTTTGTTCCAGACAAGTTGAGTTTTCACTGGAACCGAAGAGAGACCGTTATTTCATCGCTATAGTGAAACAAAATTCTATAGTGACTCTACTAGCCATTATTTTCTGTTTTGGTGAATGAGAAAATGATTCCAATGAATTTCGATGTCATATGTTCTTACATTTCTACCATTTCCTTCATTTCTGTCCTGGAGACGGCGGAAGGGAAAGGTAATCTAATCAAGAATGTGGTTGGTGAAATTCACTTTTCATGGCCCATTCTTTTTGTATTCTTTCTTTCTCTCTTTTCAGCACTTTCTGGGAAGTGGCGGTGCACTAAGGCTCCAGGATGTTTGCAAGAGCAGTCTGGAATTCCCCTGCTGTCAGTTGTAAGATTAGTATATGGCTCAAGCGCCTGGTTGTGCCCGCCAGAAACTACACTCGTCTTTCCTGACCCTCTCTGCTCCTGCATATCAACTACCCCTTCATCCTCCACCCATTCTCTGGTGGGTGCTGTTGCCAAGCCGTTTTGTCTGTCAATTTCACTGCCCAGCTTTCACCTCCCCCCCCCCCCCCCCCCCCCCCCCAGTTTCAGCATCAACACATCCTCCACTCATGGACTCACATCTGGAGCTCAACTCCCCACTAACCATCACTGGCAGATACTTTTTCAGACCACAGGGTGTTGCAGCGGACGTGCAACTCAGCGCAGAGCAGGCTGCACTGGCCTGTAAATACCCTTTATAATTTAGAATACACAGCACCCCAAAGATTTCACAACCATGATAAGGCGTGTCGCACAACCAACAATACATTTCACACCGTTTGGGCAAGACACAGACCCCTTCGTAGAGCTTGCACTGATTGGGAATGGCGAGTTGTGTGTGCGCTGTGATCCCGCATTCCTACAAACTACTTTTACAAAACAAGGCACAGACGCTGCCTCTTCCTCCGAGAGCCAACTCTTATTAGGTGATCTCCCATAATCACTGTAGGCACAGCAATAGAACTATGCAGGCCAGCTATTGTCCTCCGAAACACATACAGTTACTCTCAGACAGGGAACAATCCTGCCATCAATACAACAATACCCGATTCACCGGCAGCAGTATTGGGAATCAAACTAGTTATGGAATCAACTTTTCAACAAGGAATCCTCCTGCCCACAACCAGTCCATGCAACACTCCCTTCTTACCTATCCCAAAGCTTGCAAGATCACGAAAATGGTGTTTTGTGCAAGGTCTTAGGGCTGTCAATGCCATTGTTGTTCCCTGCTTCCCAGTAGTCCCGGACACAAATGCTCTCCTGACCAGTATCCCCGCCTCCTCCAGCTGATATTCTTGTCATCGACCTTTGCTCAGCCTCATTCTCCTTTAAGTTGCCCCCTGAACCTTTATGTTTTTACATATCGCGGCTGCCAAAATACATAGACTGGTTTTTTCCTAAGGGTATTCGGAGAGTCCCACAGTTTATGCTGCTGCGTTATTCCTCACCCTGTCCACCCTTCACCTACCATGCCACAGCATCTTCCTCCAATATGCGGATGGCTTGCTATTGGCTTCCACCTCCGCTACTGCATGCAAGTAGTTTACGGTGGCCTTGCTCTGCAGTCTGGCACAGGATGGGCATAGGGTGTTTATCAAGAAAATGCAGTTTCTCAGCAAAATGTCTAATAGCTGGAGTGCGATCTTTCCTATGGCCTCAGAGCACTGTCCACGGAGCAATTGGCTGTCATCGCCCAGATTCCCCTACCTGTCACAAACAGGCAGCAGCAAGTGTTTCTGGGGCTGGTAAACTACTGCAGGCCCTGGATTCCTGTCCATTGTGATATTGATGCACCTCTGTGGGAGGCAGCTTCCGCTAAACATCCAACCAGAGTGAAGTGGACAACCCAAATGCAACGGGCATTCACTGAACTGAAGCAACAACTAATCTTCACTCCTGCTCTGGGAGTCGCAGATTACTCACAGGGCTTCTATCTTTGTGCAACCAAGTCAGAAGGTTTTGCGTCTGGCATTTTAACACAGCTTCATGGGGATTTCCGTCGCCCAGTTGCGTTTTATAATGCTTAGTTACCATCTGTTATGAGCAGAATGCCGGCATGTTTGTGCACGGTGGAAGCAGCCACAGTAACAGCGGAAGAGGCCACCTCCAATGTGCTAGATCACCCCTGTACTGCTAGATCACCCAATGTCACTCTCCCTGCTGCTTAATTCAGCAGCAATCCAACATTTTACTACAACTCAGAGAACTGGTCATGAGGTCGCTTTATGATCTAGGCATACCTTTCCCTACACCGCGCTCTAGCTTTGAACCCTGCCACCCTAATTCCACACACCTGATTCTGCAGACAACCACAACTTCTTGGACCTGGTTCAGCATTCCTGACAAAGGGATCCTGCCAGAAACGTTAATTTTCCTGCTTCTCGGAAGCTGTCTTAACTGCTCTGTTTTTCAGCACCTTTCTCATCTTGACTCTAATCTCCAGCATCTACAGTCCTCACTTTCGCCTGGTTCAGCAAGTGTCCTGACCGGTCTGAGAAAACCCGGACCAGATTCGTTTCACCAGCGGCTCTTTCCGGCCATCAGACAAATACACATTAGCAGGCCAAGCCATTTGCACCCCCATCACCACTCTCGAATCAGCTGCATTACCAGATGGGTTGTCCACACAGGCGGCAGAGTTCTTTGCTCTCACCAGAGCCTACCTCCTGGCACAAGGCAGGACAGCCAATATCTACACACACTCCAGATGTGACTTTGGAGTCGTTCAGGACTTTGGCACAATATGGAAACAGAGGATGTTTATCAGCTTTGCAGGGAGACCACGCCACCATGCTGCACCCGTTGCCAACATCCAACAATCAGGCCTGCTACCCGCCGCTGTCGCATTATAAAATGTGACGCCAATAACTCTGCCACCGATCCCGTCAAC
The DNA here is from genome assembly GCF_037043375.1 of Chiloscyllium plagiosum. NCBI lineage: Eukaryota > Metazoa > Chordata > Chondrichthyes > Orectolobiformes > Hemiscylliidae > Chiloscyllium > Chiloscyllium plagiosum. The sequence goes on from NW_028270156.1 coordinate 106,096,838, forward strand.
CAAGCAAATGCCTCAGCTGATGCAGCCACCCGGGAATCGGCACTACTCCTTGCCACTTATATCCTGCAGACCCCCACGGTGGTGAAAATTCCAGAGTCCTCTGACTCTCTCGATGCAGTCCCAACAGCACAGCAAACCGCCACGCCAGAAGAGAGGGCCGCATGGGCCCGCATTCGTGCCATACAATCACTGTTCTTACAGGTTCTTACCCACCCCTTCATCATTTAACTGAAAGCCCACCTGCACTTATTGGCCCTGGTGGTACACGTAATCGAACACACAGGCAAGATGCTGTCAGCCATTCCTGGTATGCAGCGGGAGTCGCTGCAGCTGCCTTAGATCTGCTGTCAAGGTGCCTCATTTGTCTACCGAAAAATGCAGGGAAGCTGATGGTCAAACATGACTACATTCCAGTTCCTGATGGTCCATTCACCCACCTTCTAATTGACCTTGCCCTCACGCCTCAGAAGGAGGAATAAACATTTGACCTAAATATTGTCGACATGTTTTCAAAATGGGTAGACTCATTCCCCATCAAAAAAAATGATGCCAGAGCAGTGATAAAGTGTATCCTGCAGGACATTATTTCAAGAGTTTTATATCCCAGAGCGCATAGAAACATACGGGGGATGGTGCCAATTTCTCCGCGAAGCTCATTACTGCTGACTGTGATGGACTCGGAATACCCAGGAGATACCACATTCTGTACCACCCCCCAGTCATCAGGAATATCGGAGAGAATGAACAGCACCCTCAAAACCACCTTCCCCCAAATCACTCGGGTCACAGGACTGGCTTGGCCAGACGGCCGGGCACTGGTTCTTCACACTGTAAGTGGACAGGGAAACCGAGCGACGAAAATTACGCCATTTGAAGTGCGAATGGAACGAACAATGCCCACAGCCACCGGACGCCCAAAACTAACCAATGACTCAGCGCTGCTCTTAACACAGGAAATTCTCTTTGATTACGTTCAAGCCATTAGTAGAAGGATCACTTTAAACCAAGATTTGCTAAAACCTGCGATGTACTTGGGTGCTTCTTATCTTCCTGCTGGTGGAAACGGAATAAAGATTCGTGCACCTTCAATCTTTTACTGTGTATCAAACCTGCACACACACACAACATGGGTGCTGGGGAAACAATAAGCACTACAGCAGTTAGACGATAGTGTGGGGGTACAACAAAAGAAAAGCAAACAAAAAAAAGCAGCCATGTCCACCCCACGGCAGGAACGACCTCACCAGTTTAAACTGGGCACTATGTAAGGAGACAGTCCCTGCTGAAAGATTCTCTCTCCCGTAGATGGAAAGGACCACTCTTGGTCTGTCTCACGACGGTGCCAGCTGTCACGCTCCAAGGGAGACCAGAATGCGACCGGGTGAAAGAGGGTTCCGCCTCCACAGAAGGACAACCAAGCAGATCAGGATACAGCTCCAGACACCACAGAGGGATCCAGCTGCTCGCTGCAGCCATCGGGATCATCACTCTTGGTCTGACATGCACATCACCACTGATCACTAACAGGGCACAAAGAACAGAGCACTTAATCCACCGTGAGCCGTGGGTGAGCATTTTCCTTGACATGACCCACATTTGTGCCCAAAGGTAAACCAGACCAGCTGCTGAGTCTGTGCCCGTATCCCTGGACATTCCCACAGTGGCAGTCCCCAGGGCGCAGTCCATTTTAAGAGGAATGTGAAACATTGGTCCAAAACCCTAAAATTGCACCTTTGTCTCACAGAGCAACGTGAGATATAACTTCACTCCGAGCTGGGGATTTGTCCACGTTTAAGACTCTCAAAACCTCCAATATTGTCTCAGTCCCTCAATGAAACTGATCAAGAACCTCTCAGTGCGTTTTCCTGCATTCTATACAGATGTCTTCCCACAACAGGACTGTTCGCCAGCTGAATGTGTAAAGTGATTCATCCAGTTATCCTATTTATAACTATACACAACTGTACTGTCACACTGGCGGGAACACATTCTCGCATTTTAACTGGAAAACGCTGTTTTCAGCCTTTGCGCCTAGAAACCGTTAAGCTTTGATACCCAATGGCACATTGTTACAGTGAGAAAGCGTTTTCTATCTGAAAAAAAAATGTCACTTGATTACACCTCCTGCGTGGACTCCAATCCGTTCACATCTGACACGAGGGTTGCTTTTCTCTCTACTGTTCATCACATCCAGGAGAGAACTGTGGCAGAAATTATTGCTGTCTTCATCCACCTAAGACGTTCATGTCGATTGCTCACCTTGTATTCAGAACTACCCACAAGAGAACTTTTCAACAGGAACAGAGTTCTGTATTCTGTGCAGGGGATCATTGCACGAGCACAGTATCACTCTTCTGCCAGGCCATGCACAGTCATTCTTCCTCGAATATTCACAGTATCCGACTCTAACCAGACCAAAACCAGATGGTGCTGGAAAAACTCAGCATCTAAAAAAAAAATCCGATTTAACATTTCGATTCCACTGACCATTCCTCTGAACTGACGATAGCTTGGAAAATGTTGGTCTATCTGCAGAAGAAATTGTGGGGGTTGGGGGAGGGAAAGGTGTTAGCGATAGGTAGGGATAGAGTTCAAATAGAAAGAAGAACAGTTGGACAAAGGAATGGATGATGATCTAGCTAGCAAGGTGAATACCTGTTAATGGAGACTGTTAGTGGCGAACCATATGTAGAGGACTGTAACAATGTGCCATTGGGTATCAAAGCTACACAGTTTATAGGTGCAAAGGCTGAAAACAGCGTTTTCCAGTTAAAATGCATGAATGTGTTATGGAAGGCCATGTGACAACAAGGCATGGCGTTTGGGATAGGGGGAGAGGACAAGGGAGAGTTCAGGCTCTAAAAAAATAAATTGATATGGGGCCTGGAAGGCTGCAGACTCCCCAAATAGAAACTGAGGTGGTGTGCTTCCAGCACGCGGTGAGGTTCGCTGTAACTCTTCTTGAAGACAGAACTTAGATGTTCTGCAGTGTGGTGACCTAGTCCAAACTTCGTTTCCCAAAATCGTGGAAACCACATTGCTAGCAGTGATTGCAGTAGAGTGGATTGCGTAAAGTGCAGTTCATGTGTTGCTTCACCTGGAAGGCGTGTTGGGCCATTAGAAACAGAGGAGAGAAGACGTCAATGGATAGGTGAGGACAGACAACAAGCAAAACGGGATATTATTACAGAAATCATAAGGACAAGAAACCTAACAAAAAGGCACTTCACCTGAATGCTCGTCGCATTTGTAACATGGTCGAAGAGCTAATGGCACAAATCAACACGAATGAAAATGATTTAATACACATTAGAGAGACACGTCAAAAGGATGGCCATGACTGTAAATTCAATATCCAGGAGTACGAGATTACTTGGAAGGTCAGAAAGCAGTGTAAAGAAGATGGTCTCTCTCTGTTATACAAGGCCGACATCAGGGCAGTGTGGAGAGACGCTATAAGTTCGATGGAGAATGAGTTTGAATCAATTTGCGTGGAAAGTAGAAATTCTCTGAAGAAAAAGTCACTGATAGGTGCAGTCTCTAGGCCAGTAAATAATAACATCACACTGGTAAATGCAACAAACAAAGAAATCAGCAATGCCTGTAAAAATGGGTCGGCTATTATCATTAGGGATTGTAATCTACATGGAGCTTGGTCGAAGCAGCTCAGTCACAGTACCTTTGAGGAGGAGTTCTTTGAGTGTACCCGTGATAGTTTCCTTGAACAGAATGCAATGGAACCGACGAGAGATTAAGCAACCCTCGATCTGGTACTGTGTATTGGAACAGAAATAATTAATGATCTCATAGTTTGGGATGCTCTTGGAACGAGTGATCACAGTATGGCAGAACTTAGAATTCAGATGGGGAGTGTGAAGAGAAGAACCAATACCAGGGTCCTGTGCATGTACAGGGGGCACAACAATAGAACGAGAGACCACCTGGCTGAAGTAGACTGGAAACAAAGGTTATATGGTGGGACAGATATCGAGCAGTGGAGGACTTCCATCAAAGATTTTTTTGTGGAATTGCTCAGTGAAAAGGAAGGACTGTAAGACCAGGGGTAATCTGCCCTGCGTGTCTGAGGAAATAAGGGAGGCTATCAAAGTGAAGGAGAAGGCATACCAAACAGCCAAGAACAGCATGAAACTGGAAGATTGGGAAAACATTAAAGATGAGGAAAAATAACTAGTAAAGAATACAAAGACGGATAGCAAAAGTTCCTATATAAATATAAAACGAAAAAAGAGTGGCTAAACTAAAGGTTGGTAATTTTGAGGATGAGAAGGGGCACTTAGTTATGTGATGTGATGAAATGACCGAGGCATTGAACAGGTATTTTGTGTCAGTCTTCATAGTGCAGGATACTAATAACATGCCAGTAAGTGACAACGAGACAAATGTAGGTGAGGACCTGGAAGCAAACATGATGACAGAAGAGGTAGTATTCGGCAAGCTAATGGAGCTGAGGATGGACAAGTCTCCTGGCCGTGATGGAATGCATCTCAGGGTATTAAAGGAGATGGCGGGAGAGAGAGCAAGTGCACTAGTGGCAATTTTCAAATTCACTCGACTGCGTGGCAGTCCCAGCAGATTGGAAAACAGCTAGTGTGACTCCACCGTTTAAAAAATGGAGATGGATAAAACATTGGGAATTTTTGATCCGTTAGCTTAAGTTCTGCAGTGGGGAAGATGCTTGAGTGCATTATCAAGGAAAAAAATAGCAGGGTATCGCGATAGAAATGGGACAGTTGTAACGTAGGTTCTTGAAGGTTCAGACAGAGGTGTTATGTTGCAGCTGTACAAGATGCTGGTGAGGCGATACTTGGTGTACTGTGTGCACTTTTGGTCCCCTTACTTGAGAACGAACTTATTGACACTGGTGGGGGAAGGGGTGCACAGGAGTTTCACTGGGTTGATTCCGGAGTTGAGGGGGTTAGCCTATAAAGAGAGACTGCATGCATGAGGATTATTTTCTTTGGAATTTAGAAAAATGAGTGGGCAATCTGACTGAAACATAAAACATTGAACAGAACAGATTAGAGAGAATTATAAATGGTGCTTCCACTTGTGGGTGAAATTCGGACAGGAGGGCATAGCCACAGGATTAGAGGGAGCAGATTTAGGACTGAGTTCAGAAGGACCTTCTTCACCCAGACGGATGTTCATATATGGAATACCTTACCCAGTGAAGAGGTTGACACTAGTGCAACAATCTTTTTTAAGAGCGATCCTTCTTTTGAACAATAAATGAAATAAGGGATGCAGTGAGAGTGTGCGTAAGCATATTTGAGGTTTTAGAAAGATCGGCAATGATGTCATTGAAAAGCGGAGTACGCTTGAAAGGTCGGACAGCCTATTCCTGCTCGGGTTTTAGGCTCTATGCATTTATGTGTCATAAAATCAGCGATGGAAGACTCCATGGGGCCAGTTGGTTCAGGTGGTGGGAGTTAAGGCAGAGTGGTCCCTGCGGATGGTGGACAGGGACTGAAGAGGGATATATGTCTGATGATGGTATCTCGCTCCAGTTGTTCGAAATTTAAAAAAAAATCGATGATCACTTGAATCACCACTGCGAATACATTAGCCAACATTTATAGGTGCGCCATTCAGATGCTTCTGTCTGGATGTATCAGTACCTGGTATGGCACCTGTACCATTCAAGATCGGAGATGTCTACAGCGAATGGTGAACTCGGCCCGGACAATCACAAAGGCCAACCTAGTATATGATTACATATTATTTATACATCTATGCTACTTAACACTGAGATCTGTTTGTATTGATCGCAAGATAAAGCTTTTCACTGTGCCTCACTACACGTGACAATAAATTCAATTCAATTCAATTGTGGAATGTCGACGCGATGGATTTTTGGAGCAGCTTGTGGTGTAGCCAAGTAGGGAATAGGCAATACTGGATTTAGAGTTGTGCAATGAGGCAGACGTGACAAGGGAGCTGAAGATGAAGGAACCCTTAGGAAGCGGTGATGATAACATGATTGAATTTATACAGTAATTCGAGAGGGAGCATATACAATCAGAGGTAACGGTACTAAAGTTGAATAAAGGCAATTGCAGAGGCATGAGGTAGAAGCTGGATGAAATTGGTAAGAAAGGACCCTAGCAAGAAAGCAGGAAAGTGGAAGTGCAATGGCAGGACTGTCTGAGAGTAATTTAGCAGACACATTAGAGACACATCCTGTGGAAATTGAGGTATGGTGCAGGGTGGTTGAGGCAACCATGACT